>NC_139351.1:40436944-40909444 GCF_055883805.1 Amblyomma maculatum | reverse complement strand
TCCCTGGCTGTTCAACGTTGCCTTAGTCTTCTGTATAATAATTTTTAGGTTTACTTTTCTGGTTGTCCTGTCTAAATCATCAATTATTAGTTGCAATTGTTCCCCTCGCAGATTAGATATTCTCCATCGACCTTGATGCCTAACTGCTCCCATTCCATGTCTTTGAATCCAAGCAAGCTGTGAAGAGTACTAGGGAGATCGTGTCTCTTAGCCTACCACGTTTCTTGATTGGAATTTTATAACTTTCTTTATGCAGAATTATGGTTGTCGTGCAGCCACTACAGATATTTTTCAGTACTTACAACCTGATCTCGTAATACCTGCATGACTGATGGGGTTTCGACCGAGTCAAATGCTTTCTCATAGTCAATTAATGCTGATTATAGGAGCCCTTTCCTATTGCCAGGTTGATAGTGTTGATGTGATCGATGTCAGAATACCCTTTCAGAAATCCTGGGTAATCCTTTGTTTGATTAATGTCTAAGGTTGTCCTGATTTTATTAGTGATTACCTTAGTAAATATCTAGTACGTAACAGACAGTAGACTGATTGGTCTGGATTTTTCAAGTCCTTAGCGTCCGCTTTCTTATAAAATAAGAAAATATTATCCTTCTTCCGTGATACCAGCGCTTGCGACTTCATCAGAATAACGGGTAGCCAGTTTTTGTAGCACAATATTTCCTCCGTCTTTCAACAAATCTGTAGTTACGTGATATTCTGCTGTTGCTTTCCGCCTCTTCATATGTTCTAAGGCTTTCTTAACCTCGTCGTTCATAAGTGAAGGAACGTCTGATTGCTCTTCACAACAGCAAATTTCAGTTTTGTCCTGACTACTTTCGCTACTGTACAAGTTCGTATAGAACTCTTCGGCTACCTTGATGATCTTGTCCATGTTAGTAATGACATTTCCCGCCTTGTCCCTCAGTACATACATCTGCTTTTTGCCTAGCATAACAGTACTTCAATGTTCATTGGTAGGGGGATGCCTTTACCTGTGAGCGCACATTAATGTCGACCAGTCTCTCATAAAATATTTGAAGCAAAGGGAAGGCTGAAACTTGCCACATATCCTGTCATCAGAAGAAACTAAAGCAGCGCTTTGTATACCAGCTTTAATATGATGAGCAAACTGCATATGGCCTCCAATCACCGTACTCTTGTGTAGTGTCTGTACAACGTCTTTGCTGTAGGGGACATACAAAATTTAACAAGTTTCCGAATCATTTTCGCCCAAAATAGGGGGAACAGTTTTGAACTCAAACTTTTTTCGCTATCACTAAGTACCCTATAAAAGATAAAATGAACCAAAGGTAATCGCAGTCTCAATCCTTTTTCTCCTTGAAGCTACTCCTTTTAGTTTGTATGTATCCTAGGCAAGCTACTAGAAATGTATAGTTTTTACGTTATGACGAACATGCACGAACCTCCAGAGTTACAAAAAAAGAAAACAGTGGAGTGAAAAATGTTATTGTAAGCCTACTCTTTATATTACCACAACAAAGAATATATGGCACTGACAATCAATGCATTTCAGCGGATAACTCTCGGCTTGCGATCCCATCTAGACGAGCGCGGTGTAGCAGTCATCTGTAGTCGGTACGCCGCCATGTTCTTCATTCGTTGTTATCGCGGTACGAAAACGCGTGTTTGCGTGCCTTTATTTGCGTGAAAATACAGCGTGAAATAAAAAAAACCTTTTTGCACGTGGTCAGACCAAGCAAGAAACTACGTTTCAGTAAACTCTGATCCTAGAATGGAAATGATGGACAGAATTGCTACCGTCGGTCTCCATTTTTGTTTTCAAGCATCCCCACATCGCTCCTTCTTTCTCTTATACCGTCTTTACACGGCCGGCTTAACCACGGTTACGCTTAACCGAGGTTACCGAACTTAACCACGGTTAACAGCCAATCGTGGTTAGCTGTGCTTACACAGCTCGCCGCCGTTCTCGGTTACGGTCGCCATTGCCCTAAAGTGCAACCGAAGCGTCGCGGTGATCTGCGGAACGAAGCAGCATACTTACAAATATTTTATTTATAATGTAGTTTCCGGAGTGTCGTCCGGCAAGGCGTCAACAACGCGGTGAAGCCCCGCACGATGGCAGCACCTCATCGACCATCGTGAACACCGCCGCGTTGGCCCCTCCTCCCGCAAACCGTACGCGAACGACACGGCGGTTCGCTAGCGCCGACGTCAGAAACAAAGCGTGATAAATTTATTGGCATCTGGAATACTGAGCCGAATATCAGAACTGAATCACTCCTGATCACTGACCAGCGGCAAATTGCTGGCAAGACCGATAACCGCGATACTATCAAGTTTTTATTCAAGACAGCTGTCGCCGGTACATTGCGGCTCACCATTCTGCTTATACTAGCTCTGCGATTTTATGTATCGCCAAAGTTTGTCATATCGTTATTTTACGGCGGCAGAATGGGATTCACAATAAGGATGTTTCATGAGTACACCATTTCGACAGCGTTGATCAGTTCCAAAGCGCCAATCGCCGCGGCTTCGAAGAGAAATAATTTAGGCCTATCGACGACTAGGGAGTTACGCACCCCGCCGTAGTTCGCCGCGCTCGCTCGCTTCACCGCCGCGGTAAGTGTAACGTACTACCTCAGCCTGCTCGCAGCATCCCGCACTGCAAGCGTTGCGAACTTGTGCACTTTCATTGTAAAGCTAAGACCGCGCATTTTTTGACGTTCCGCGCTCAGCACCAAGCCGCACAAACGATATATTGCAAACACAGGACGGGGCTTCAGTACGCAGACGCTTGGCTGTAGGCCGTAACCGAAGACGCCGGGCGGCACAGTAGACACCGGCTATTCAATACGGGCAAACGAGTACACTGCTGAAGCAGACACGCTCGTACGCTTCGCGCACCCGAGTGCCGACGAGCAGCCTCCGTCAACAGACGCCGCCATAACCTCGGTTAACGACGCAAACCGAGGTCGCCAAACTCGGTTTGCGATAACCACGGTTAGGGGTGTAACTGTGGTTTGGTCTGCCGTGTAAATGGGCTAACCACGTTTTCGCGTAACCGCAGTTCCGCTAACCGTGGTTAACTCTGCCCGTGTAAAGAGGGTATTACTGTCCGTCCTCGCACGTCCGTCTAATGCGGCCTCCTTCGGAGTATCGACGCATTTTTGTTATTTTTCATATTTTGTACCATTTGAATTTGTTTACCTCTCTTTCTTCCTTGACAGCTATCCACCACACCTAGTACGGGGCGCTTGGATTGCATCGAATTATTCGTGAAACTGCTTATTCCCAATCTAGAACACACTTGGTACCTTCATTGCAGGCATTCCATTGTGTTACAGTTAAGTAATGTCGTCATCCTGCAGTCAAAATAAAGCGACGAAAAACATTTAAATAAAAATAATGTTAATAATTGACTGGTGCGCATCAACGGTACTATCCAAGTATCAACCAGCATCTATGCAAATGAAAAGAAGTGGAGAAGCAGCCGAAAAAAGGGGTATTAACCTGTCAAAAAAGAATGGGACGAAATTGTTTCAAAAAAAAGCTCCGCGCTTGCAATAAGGTATTCGTGCTAGATACGGTATCAGGGGAGAAGTAAAAAAGAAGTGCAGTCTAAATGGAAGCTGAGAAACAAGCTTACTCAAGAAGATCCTATGACTGGAAAAAAAAAATAAGCCCTTAATCAATTTGGTCTACCACAAACCAAACTGCGATTTATTTTTATATGGTTATGAAATGTCTGCCACGATGTGCAAGCCAATTGAGCTCAATCTGTGGCCACAACTCTTCTAGCAGACACTGTGCGCTTATTCGACCATTTTCGTACCGCCGAAAGCTATGTTGTAGAATATTACACAAGGCTGAGCAATGCGCATAACATCACTCACTGCAAAAAATAAGTGCTAACACTCGATACCCAGTATTATCTTCGAACAATCGGAAACATCATGCTACTCACAAATAATGGCACTAGTATATCCTGATAATTTTTGTTGTTCGTTTTTATGATATCTGCGACATGCAATTGTTTTCTTATGAATGCATAAAGGTATTCGTATGCCGGTCGAGATAACAACGTGACACTGTTTTTTTCACATATTTTGCGTTTCTGATCAAAATATATTTCCCTTGTTTCATCATGCATAGCATACATCTAGCCAAGTTTTCACAATATTTGTGCGCCATTATAAAAGGTACGAGCTCTTTAGCTATACATACCTCCATTACGTGGAGATATAAGGCATATCCTTTCATTTCACTTAGATTCAGGCTTTTTAGCCTTACGTTGATGAACGGTATGTTTTCACGGTGCGCTAAGTACCCGCCTACTCATACACTGGAAGAGGACGTTAGAAATAGCGCGGGGTAGAGTCTTTAATTTTTTTTTTCGGTGATTTTGTACGCCAGCAATATATGCAACGCCTGCACCACGCTCACCTGTAGAAGCCCGCCCACACGTGACGTAATTTTTTCCCCGTATAAAGAACCTGCAATTTTGATGGCGGTCTTGCCCAGCGATACATTTCGCTAGTGCGAATATTCAATAACCGCTGATGTTGTTGGTGGAAGGGGGCGACCTTTTCAAAATTGGTAAAGCTCCCCGCGTGAGTCGCGTTCGAAGGGCCCTACTTCGAATTCCCTTCCACCCGACTATCACCCCATCCCGTCGACACAAAAGAAGCCAGCAGCGTTAGAATGTTCAGCAAAGTCAGCAAAAAATTTGTGGAATTCTGTGAACGCGGTATCTCGCCTGTTCTTTTCCCTTGAACCGTTTTTTTTTTTTTTTCGTTTTAATTTGTCCTGTATTGCGGTTAACAATAACCTGTAATTCTTTTTTTTCTCTCCTACAGAGAGCACAGGCATAATACAGAGAGGATTATATTTTCTCGCGGGAAGGAACGACTCCTTAAATAGAAGCATCTGGAATAGCTCTCCTTTCATGGAGACATTATCTGTGCGGCCCTGCGAGGGATTCAGGCGTAATCCAATACTGCGGACGTGCGCTCGGCGCAGACCTCCGCTGAATCGCAAATTTCATTCTTCAATTTCGCCTCTCACGTTTCATCTGCGTCTTTTGCCGATGAAATGTTCCACCTTATATATTGGCATTAAAAAAAATTATAAACTAAACGCTTCTATGACAACTTTTTGCAAAGTTTGGGTATTTTTATTCCACATAAGATATGCTTTATACACACTCTCTATATATATGAGCGCTATTTATGTTCCAAGCTTAGATATATTTGCAGAAGGTTGCCTGAGTATATTAATATAAGAGATGTTTTTCAAAAGCGTCTGGTTGGTAAATGTTCAGTAGGAAGAGTGTAGCAAGAAATCTCGTATCATCTTTTTAAACAATGGTATGGCGAAACAATAGATCTTCGACTCCATCATTTGATGCTCATCGTCTTCTCCTAAAAGTGATCTCCAGTTCGGAGAAATCAGAACGATTCTATTATTAGAAATGATGGTAGTATTGAGAAATAAAGGTTCGCCAAATTTTTTTTTAATATCTGAGATTGATAACCTTGGGCAAAAAAAAAGAAATAACACTCTGGTGATGAAGAGAACCTTGCGCAAAACACGAAAAGATTAAACGACCAATAATTCAGGTATAGGCGCGTCAGAACTTCATAACACTCTGGTGATGAAGAGAACCTTGCGCAAAACACGAAAAGATTAAACGACCAATAATTCAGGTATAGGCGCGTCAGAACTTCGGCTCATGTAACTCAAAGCAAAAGCTTTTCGGTGAGACAGTTTTTTGTGAAATCTGGATATAATGTTCTAAAAAGGAACATTTTTATCCTTCACAACCTCGCCGCACAGAGGTGTCACATCTGT
Source organism: Amblyomma maculatum (assembly GCF_055883805.1). Lineage (NCBI taxonomy): Eukaryota > Metazoa > Arthropoda > Arachnida > Ixodida > Ixodidae > Amblyomma > Amblyomma maculatum. The sequence continues at coordinate 40,903,612 of NC_139351.1, read as the reverse complement.
GACGAGAATAGAAGCGTCTGCAGACATACAGACAAGACATATGATTACTGGCATTCCATTTATACCGGGCAGTGGCGTAACGTCATTCGATAAATTAAAATAGTTTTCTAATCGTTTTCTCAGTCTCCCCCTCTCCCACCTCCCAGCTCTTTGTTTTGCTTTTACTTTTGTACTTATTCTCCTCAATATTTACCCATTCATGGCGAATGTACGGCCTTTATCAAAAGTTTACAGCCCAGGAGGTCTACTTCTGAGCGATACTATGTGGCTCGTAATGCATTCCCAGGTTTTCATACTTGCTGAAGGCAAGAAGATTTTTCGTCCTACCCTCTCCAATGGCGAGGACTTCCACGATTATTATAGAAGTCATATTATACGGCTTTAGAGGCAACCCTCTGGGCTGTAAACTTTTGATAAAGGCTGTACATGTCCTTAGCTGTTATTACTTGGCCTTTCGAGACATATCGTACAATTCGGCCGTTCTGTTCTTATGCCACTATTTTCCGGTAACATAGCCGGCTCGATATTTTTGCTATTAGTGTCCCTAAGTGTCAAAACTAATGAAAACCCAGTCGTCCTTTTTGACATCTTAAAGTATAGTCTTTGAGTGCACTAAAGAATGCCCAATACCTTTAACGCTATCGCCACATGCTGTACAAATATCCGGTACTTGCGCACAAAACTACATTTCCAGGCTTTAGCTAACCAGATCTAGATCTTTAAAATAAGCAAACTGTATTTTGCATTGTTGAACAAACTATTCTTCCAGGTACCACTCATACCGGCTTGGCGATCACTCAACGCTTCTTTGGCTTCATTTTTCTTACCCACCGAGTCGATTTAGTTTCGGGAATTTCTTTACGACGTTTCTGATAAGATGTTTTTCCTTGTATACATAGCTGCCTGCGCAGCCTAACGAAATCCTTCTAGTCAATTTCCTCCATAGCGTGTGCGCGCATAATTTTTGCAAGTACCTGAGTATTTCAGAAAGTTAGGTGGGCGGATGAGGTTAAGAAGTTCGCAGGGGTCAAGTGGATGCAGCTAGCACAGAACCGTGTTAAGTGGAGAAATATGGGACAGGCCTTCGCCCTGCAGTGGGTATAGTCAGGCTGATGATGATGATGAGTATTTTGGGTACCCACCCCTTCTTATTCATTTTCCAAAATAGCTTTTTCCTCAAACGATATTTCGCACCGTGCTTCTGTTACTTGAAATATGTGAAACATTCAATATCCCCCTTTAAAGCTTCATTTGTTATCATTTCATTGGAACTGGAAGGCACTTTTCTTAATGTTGTTTGATTAATCACTGTTATCTGTACCACACTTGTTCCCAAGAAGAGCATACTTTCGCAAACTTCAGTACCGGAACCGTTCTATCCTTCCACGGCCTCTTATCACATCTACATATTTCATCTTCACAGTGTTCTATCCTTTGTTTTGGCCGCATGCCTATTTTGACTTTGCTTTGGCATATTCTTTAATTGTTAATGCTACATTAATCCCTCTTCCCGTTTACGTACTTCTCCCTTGTATTGATCTCTTGTATTTGGGCCCTTATATTAGTGTCCTGTATTGGTGCCCTCACATTGGTCCCTTGTATGGATACTGTTTCTGTCCTCGAGTCATTCAATACCATTACGCCCGCTTTCAATACAACGGATTCAAATTCAGCGTTTCTTGCTTTCTCAAAGACTACACCACATCATCTACTACTTCATCTGCGAACACTAGAAAATGAAGATATTATGATATTGCCCATTCTTGTCGACTCAGCTGCTACATTAAACACGCTCTCTTTGTCACTGGCATGTGTTCTGCCCTTGCTACCTAAATATTCAGCAATGGCAATGGGGGCATCATTTTATGAACACTTTCCTTTGTTTACTTTATCCGTGCTGCTTAGTATATGTCATTCAGTTCGCGCTCAGTACATGCTTACCTTCCGCCCCTATAAGCGCTTAACAGCTTCATCGAGCTCAGTTCCTTTTAGACCCCCGTCACAAAATCGGCGCACATTTTTATAAAGTAAGCGCTGCGCGAAGGATGCCGGCCGGCGTCTGCGTAGGGTATTCTAGAAGATTGTAGAAACGTGTCCTTTTCTGCGTGAGGAGAGCTGGTAGCTTAGAGGGGATCGGCGTCATCTTCTCCTCATCACACGAAAGCAACGGTGACTGAGCCCCGCCGGGGTGGCGCAGTGGTAAGACGCCCGACTACTGTGCCGGAGTTCCCGGGTTCGAACCTCGGCGGCTGCGTTTCGATGGAGGCGAAACGAAGTGGCGTCCGTGTGCTGTGCGATGTCAGCGCACGTTAAAGATTCCCAGGTGGTCGAAATTACTCCGTAGCCCTCCACTACGGCTCCCCTTTCTCTCTTTCCACTTTCACTCCCACCTTCATCCTTTCCCTTACGGCGCGGTTCAGGTGTCCACAGAGCCAGTGTGACAGACACTGCGCCTTTCCCTTCCTGTGAACCAATAAAAAAAAAGCAACTGTGACTGACCCGACCTGAGAAGCAACCGGATCACTCTAGAAGGTTCGGCGGAAGCTGACCAGTGACGATGTGCGTCTCGGTGGGAAGAGGAGAGGACGCTGTAGAGCGAAAGTTACGTGCGCTCTGGCCTTGGCTCGTTGTAATGGACAAAAGCCGCGCGCCCTATTTATCGAGGTCACATCGCTTTAGGCAGTTAGCCAGTGTTGGAGCAAGTGTTGAAACGAGCGTTGAAATAAGTGTTGAAGCGAGTGTTGCAGTACTACTGCTCGACACCCAGGGTTATTCCGCTGATCAGCAAGCCTGCGAGATCTGCGAGATCTGCGAGCGAGCGGCGCTCGTCTACACAACAGCCATATCGTGACTCTCCGGACGTAGGCCTGCGACAATGCCCGGTGAACAATTTGGTGTTTATTTGCTCTCTCTCGTGTATTGTCCAGTGCTATAAAGCGTCTGCGCTCGTTAAATGCCTCTTTAGGTGCATAATTTGCATTGCCTTCCTTTGAACCTCTTGTCTGTGTATTCGTATTAATGTGAATTGATCTGTATCGTCTCTTGCTGTGTATGAAGTTTGCTTTGTTCGTTAATTCTGACTCCGACCCTTACTCTGGCTTGAACCGGCAAAAGCTGGGCACCAAACAGTCGCCCCCTTTTGTCACTACAGGTAGCTGACGCAAGTCGAGGACATTTCCTTTGAAATCGGAACAGCTGACCCTTCACACTCTAAGGGTTTCAGGGAGTATGGGCACCAATAGTGGCGCATCGTTAATAAATTATAATTATTAACAGGTGACAGCTTCCCAACAGTATTTGCGATATATACCTAATCTTTACGCAAATGTCAGTCGCGGCGGTATGCCTTGTGTCAGGTCTATTTCAACTGACTATGACTTTAAAAAGCAGATTGTTCTCCAAATGCCTCCGCTATCAAAGAGCGTTTTGCAAGAAACCCGGACTTCATTTTTCTCTATCCATATTTTCAACTTTCTTACTTTTGACAGCTTGCTGCTCAAGCCAAAGTATATGCGATATTATATATAGCGACTAGTGTGCGTGAGTCAATCCTACCTTTCGTTCCTCAACCATGGTAAATTAACCTTTCTCCGCTTACTTACTTACCTTAGAAGGAAAACGTTCTTGTCAACTAATTGGCGCTTGCCATCAGGCCTATACAAGCGGCAAAGTCGCTGCACGAAATAGAAGAAAATAAAATAAATCAGAACGCATTTATCATCAAATGTTTTATTATTGGTGCGATGAGACGAGACGAAGGCCTGGTTCCGATATTGGTTGGTGGCCGGTATGGTCATGGATGTTTGCCCGAGGCCGAGCAGAATCTAGCACCCCAAGTTGGCCAACACAATTCCCAATCGGGTGGCCACGAGGGGTAACCTATCCAGGTTAGCTTGCCTTCGCGACAATGTTAAGGGGCCCTTTGGGATCCGAACACTGCCATTCACAAGGCTTTCCAAGATGTTTGTGTTCCCGATAAACATAGAAGGCTGCGATAGAGGCCAAGCAGAATATCGCGTCCCTGGCTGGTCAGAGCAGACTGTAATCGGATGGCCCCCTGGACGACCTTAAGCTGTCTATTGGTTACACCAACGCCGACCGAACTCAAGCCACGAGCGGGCAATTAAGAGCAGCACACTAAAATTACATTCCCCACTCCCTCCCAAAAACAAAAACAAAAATCAAATGATGGCATACATGTAAGTATCTTCTGCCCATTTCCGTTTGGTGTTCATCATGTGCTCCTGGTTACAAAAGAGTACATGATGCGTTATTCTTTCCAAGTTACCCCCAATCAACAAACACCGTTCATCTAATTTTTCCAGAGAATTTTGGCTGCCTAGTCAATTCTATTCGGGGTAGAGAGCCAAAAAGAGTTCAGTTCAGTTCAGTCGTTCAGTCGTGTCCGGCTCTTCGTGACCCTATGGACCATTTCACGCCACGCTTTCCGGTCTCTCACTATCTTCCTAACATCACATAACTTCATCTGCAGTGCCTCGAGGATGCCATCTAACCATCGCGTTCGCTGCCTACCCCTTCTCCGGCGACCGTCAACCTTTCCCAACATCAAATCTTTCTCCAGCGACTCCTCTCTTCTTATCAGATGACCAAAGTAGCTGAGTTTTAACTTTAGAATTTGACCCTCCAATGAGCAGTCAGGGTTTATGGTCGACAATATCGACTGATTTGATCTTCTGGCAGTCCAAGGAACTCTCAAGAGTCTTCGCCAGCACCACAATTCAAACGCGTCAATTCTTCGGCGGTCAGCCTTTTTCACAGTCCAACTCTCGCATCCATACATCACAACTGGAAAGACCATAGCACGAGTTATACGGATCTTGGTTGGCAGACTAATGTCTCTGCTCTTTACTAGGCGGTCAAGGCTAACCATTGCTCTCTTTCCCAGAAGCAGGCGTCTCCTAATTTCATGGCTGCAGTCTCCTTCCGAGGTAATCTTGGAGCCCAAGAAGAGAAAATCTGTCACAGCTTCCACTTCTTGTCCATTGATGCTCCAGGACTTGATAGGGCAAGACGCCATGATCTTTGTCTTTTTGATGTTCAGTTTAAGCCCAAACTTCTCACTCTCTCCTTGTACGCACATCAGAAGTCTCTTGAGTTCCACTTCACTTTCTGCCATTAAAGTGGTATCATCCGCATATCTAAGGTTGTTGATACGTTTTCCAGCAATCTTCACTCCATATGAAGACTCGTCCAGACCGGCCTTCCACATGATGCACTCTGCATATAGGTTAAATAGGCAGGGCGACAGTATGCAGCCTTGCCTCACTCCTTTCTCAATAGGAAACCAATCGGTAGGACCATGCCCAGTTCTGACTGTGGCCTCTTGTCCTTCATACAGGTTCCTGAGGAGACAGATGAGGTGAATTGGAACTCCCATCTCTTGGAGAGCTTGCCACAATCTGTTGTGATCTACGCAGTCAAACGCTTTCGCATAATCAATAAAGCAGAAGTAGATGGGTTTCTGGAACTCTCTTGCTTTTTCCATGATCCAGCGGAGGTTGGCAATTTGGTCTCTAGTTCCTCTGCCCTTGCGAAACCCAGCTTGCACGTCCCGAAGCTCCTGATCCACATACTGCTGCAGCCTACCTTGGAGGATTTTCAACATCACCTTGCTAGCATGCGAAATAAGCGCGATCGTGCGGTAGTTGGAACAATCTTTGGCACTGCCTTTCTTTGGAATGGGGATGTAAACTGACCTCCTCCAATCCTGTGGCCACTGCAGAGTTGTCCAAATCTTCTGACATAATGTATGCAGAATGCTAACAGCGTAATGGTTGAGGTTTTGAAGCAACTCAGCTGGAATGCCATCACTTCCGCTGGCTTTCTTCTTAGCAAGACTGGCTAAGGCCCATTCAACTTCACTCTTCAGGATGCCCGGCTTGAGATCAGTAATCACAACCGTCTTATGTTGGGTTTGCACATTCGGGTCCTTCTTGTACAGTTCTTCTGTGTATTCCTGCCACCTCTTCTTTATCTCTGAGGCTTCAGTGAGGTCCTTGCCTCGTTTGTCCTTTATCACGCCCAGCTTAGCACAGAAGCTTCCTTTGATATCTTTGATTGTCTTGTACAAAGCTCTTGTGTTCCTTAATTGGCTGTTGTCCTCAACTGCTTGGCACTGTATGTTCAGGAAGGCATTCTTATCTCTCCTTGCTATTTTCTGAAAATCCGCATTGAGAGCCTTGTATCTTTCTCTTTCCCCCATAACTTTTGCCATCCTCCTTTCCTCAGCTATTTGCAAAGCCTCTTCAGATAACCGAAAAGAGTACCGGAAGGAATAAAGTCTAAAATAAAAGCATGTAAATGTCTATTTGAAAGAAATAAAGAAGCAGTGCCAAGCATATCGCCTTCGTGGCAGCCAAGTCCAAGCATTCTGGGACAACAAATTTATTGCGAGGCCACTGAAAATAAAGTTTAGCCATTCCAGCACTAGCACTCAGTAGTTCGGACGTCCATAGAAATGCAACGGCCTACATATATTTAAAACACTCGCTAGGCAACTTTTATGAACCTGTTGAAAGAAACAAACTGAATTTTCCATTCGTAGACGCGTTTGCTTCTAAGGACTGTACTTCGCTCACAAGGACTAATTAAGACCAGCGTATAACACCAATGACGAGCGGTTTCCGAAATATGTACCAGACAACTTTGCAAAGAAAATAGATGGAGTGTTCCGCAATCTTGCAATACGTGGAAAAATTACATTAGGAACAGCGTCTCTGATTTTGTTTAAACTTTGTCTGTATAGTCAAGAAGATCGGAGAGATTTCAGCCGCTTACTTTTCGCCCCTGACCAAGGTATGAGCACTGTTTTTCGTCATGACCCAGAAAACGCCGACAGGTCGATTGCGTACCAAAGCGACCGGTTTTGCGTTTCCCGCCTAGTTATTTTTATTGTCACCGTCATCGCTGTTTTTGTTGCAATTGACGAATGAATGATGAGGAAATGCGTGGGCGTGCCGGGTCGTTCTGGCTGAGCCGCCATCACTGCCACTTGCGGACAGGGGAAACATGAAAGAGGTGTGAGAATATCGTCACTAAAGACGCGCGTCACAACAGCTGTCGTACTCGTAAGCGGTGAAGTCGACGTGGGTGTTAATACTAGCTGCCCTGGGGCAAGGAGCCTCAGCCACAATTGGCGAACATCCTTAGATCTTAAGCCAGAGGGCCCGAAAACCGCCTTCCTCCCATCCGAATTGACCCGTCTAATGTTATATATCCTATTTATCTGTTTCCATTTTTCCCCATTCTTCATCCCCCCGCCCCCTCCCGCCCCCCGTTTCTTTAACCTACAGCCCTTTCTTTTTCCTACCCTCCCTCGATTTTATACTTGGGTGCTGGGAAAGACACTCAGCAAAGAGAAGAAATGCACGCAACATACTCTGTCCAGCAGCTTTATCTGATTTGCACTAGTCGTCAATCTCGCACTCTGTTTCGTTCCAGATGGTCGCCATAACTAATTGGGTATCCGCGAGATAGTAGAGGTGTCACGTCGCGCAAGCTAATGTCAAAATACGAAAATAACATATTTCAGCGCTTAATAAGATTCCTACTTTGGTTCTTCTGTTGCGGAGCACAGTTCCTTTGTGTCCAAAAAGGAGGACATAAGCTTGGCTATCTTTCTCCGAGTAAGACAAAACAAAAGACAAGCTGCACTTCCTTCGAACGTAGGGAATTGCCAGAACTCGTGTGAGTCCACCAACGTGAAAGCTAAAGCGAGTAAGAGGAGTAGCAATAACTTCATTTGACGCCCGGCCGGGTTTAACGCGACTGAGCCTAGGTCTCCCACGTGGGAACGTTGAGATATACAACTGATCATTTTTATTATTCGTTTGCCCACTCGGCGCTATATTTTAGCACTGAGTAAGAGTGACGGCTTACTTATTGCGTTCTATCTTTGTATATCATTTCCTCCGTGCGACACCTTCGTGCTGTTTAGAGTCGTGTGTGTTTCCTGTCCGCCGACAGCCATGGAGGAGTCGGGCGCTGGAACCAGTACATCGGCTGCGTTTCCTTGGCATTCGCGTACAGCCATGGAGGTGTTAAACATCAGCAAACCGTGTCTTACTATGGTTAAAAAAGCTTCCTCTGTGTAAACTCGGCTATCTATACATGAGTCTAACGAGTTAGGAACGCAGCATAACCAAGCATAACATAACCGAGCATAACCTTGCATAACCTTGCAAAGCAACCGGTCTTAGCCGAGCTAAGCCCGAACAATTCTTACTTTATTTAGTTGCGTCATCTGGCGTATTTGCGGCTCTTTATTTCACATTACAAGTCCTCTTTTCAGTTATTTCCATTCCAGATATGCATGCATGGCGCACTACTACATGCATTTGATTTCCACACGTCACTGCCTGGACGACATCGTGTTTTCCTCTGAACGGGAGTACTACAGCGCTGGCTCGTTGAAAGCGAACAAAGATCTGTTCACCAAGTTGTCGTAATCCATTGCTGGTAATTTTGCGCTCTCTTGTTTATGCTGCACGTGTGCAACAAGGTAGAAAGATTACCCAAAGAGCAAAAAAAATGAAGAAAAAAAAAAGAGGACAGCACGTGATGTGACGAAACCGGCTCTTTTGCCTGCTTCTAGAACGTCCGAACAGGCGGTGGTAAAATTAGTCAGGTAATGAGTTTTGCCACCCTGTTTCTATCCCAAATACATGTTATTTATTATTTGCAGATCAAATTATTCGCACATACGCGCAGATGTCATTCATCAAGCAGTCAATTATCTCAGTAACATAACATACTACAGAGCCCTAATGTGGAACATTTAATGGGAAAAAATTCTTGGTTCATGAATGGCTTGAACAGGAATTGCGGGCATAGCATATCCGCACTAACTCTGAATAAAGAAAAAATTCTGACGGCTTAGCTTGATTAAACGTTGTGCGTAAGCGAAAGGTTCATTACTCATGGTTATACGTGGTAAAGCTCTTTATTCACAAAAGGAGCCAGTAAATAGACCAAGCAGGTTTAGAATATGCCAAGAGGAAGAAAGGAAGCGAAGGAATACGAGAAACAAGAAGATCCGAAGGGCGCCAAACAGAAGAAGAAGCATTGGCTTTGCATACGTTATTTGTAAACAACAGCTACATGGTGTAGGGAAGCAAAACCGTCGCAGCGACTGGGTTTATAGAACTCGCGCCAGAGCGACAGTATAGCTTTCCTGACCCAGACACGATTGCACTATACTCCCACCGCATTTTTTGCCTTTAACTGGCTTTATGTCTCAAACACTACAGACTAGCCGCTTTTTCAAAACTGAGCCAGTTTGCACGCTATAAAACGTTCAAATTGATAACTTTCTAATACATCAGCTAAGGTACACATAACGGAGTTTTCAAACCGTTAATTAATTCGTATCTGTGGACGGAACCCCTAAACTACTTTCCGATATGTATAATATGAAGATCAGCACGGCGAACAGCAGTTCGGCGTTTCCACATGTTATGAAAACTGAATAGCATTATCATACGGAACATCATCTTTTTCTACAACTAAGAACCGTGTTCAACTGTGGCTGCAGTATAGGTGAACTATAGTACAGTCGCCTTCGGTCACGCCTCGTGTAAAACTGCAGCTCTCGCGCTGTGTAGTGCACACCGTCATCCCCTTCATGAGTTCCATCTACACCACTCCGTCATTTCACCTAGGCAAATATACACATACACATACGCCATCTGACCGAATGCGGCCGAGGTCGCTAGCGTAGTGTCGGGCGAATCCACCAAGCGGCGTGACAGATCGAACTCCGAATGCTTTCCGATCACTGCACCTCAGCAGACCTAAGTGGACCCCTGGAATTATTTTAGAACTATTTCTAATCACTTGTGCGACAAGTTAGTAGCATTGCCGTACAAACGTGCCTACCTAGCCTAGGGGTGCGTGTCTGACTCGACATTTAATAAGTAGCGGATTCGGTTCTCACCTGAAAGGTCATTTGAGGGTATGTACCCGAACTGGCAGTTCCTTCCAACGCCGCCATGTCACGTGGCCTGCTGGCATCACACAATCCGCCGAAACGTCAGTGCCAGGTCAAGCCACTTGCCAACGACTACATTCCAGAGGCATGCTAGTAGCATTTAGTTTTCGACGCTGACAACGCTGACAACGGCGGGGTCTTTTGCCTCAAAACTGGCAGCTTTTACGCGAACGCCGCATTAAACCTCAGAAGGCAAGCTAATTATACGCGACGTCTGCGCGAGCGCGAATGGGGGAAGAACTAAGAGCGAAGGTTGGGGAAAAATGCTAACCTGAGGAAAGGCGCCAACTTCAACGGAGCCAACCTGTGCTCACCTTAATGCGAATGAATTCTAACTACTTGGTGCGTCAAAATTGCATGTTCGAGAGAAAAAAAAGAACATTAGGTGGCGGTTTACCTCGTCTAAACAGAGATACAAAGAGAGAAGCAGTATTGTGCACTCGTTTTGCAATATCTGCTTCGTTGAGGTTTGCTTTGTTGCAACCGCTGTTTAGATAAGTACTTAAATGATGTTCTAGGCTTTCATTAGGGTGAAGGACGCCGAAAACATATTTTATTGCAGATATGTAAATATGTAATGGCCAGCTAAGCTGACCTCTCTGCGTCTGCCTGTGTTCTCTTAGAGGTAATTTGTTTATTCGTTTGATTTGATTGTTACTTTAGAACGTTGCTCGAACGAGGTTTCAAAGTTACAAAACAAAAACAATGCAAATAGTGGCGCTTCAGTTTTCTTCAAAATTAATTTTGTAATCATAGACTAGTTGGGCTTGAGATTGAAAGTGTAATCTAGAGTTGGCTTGTAATGCTGAGTATGGCGGGAATTCCACTAAAGTTTTGACTCTAATGACTTATTTAAAATCCACAATTAAGGCCAGATTGGTAACCTTGCAGATATGCGTCGTCACGTACGCAATCATCCACGAAAGATTGCTGCTATGCAAGAATTTCTAAACCGGGACAGAGTCTCGTAGGTGTTTTACACAAAGACGAGAAGCCTTCTTCCTGCTTGACTAGTTGCCGCTCGGGTAAATGTTAGACAAGACAATGCAACACTCTACATTTTGACAGAAGAGCTCAAACCACGCCTTTATTCGTTGTAATGTATTTATCTATTTTCAATACACTCAAGCTACAGGTGCACACTAGGTGGCGCTGTTAGCGCGCTTAACGAATGTACGCATGGAACATTGGCTTCGGCGATTATCGACCGTAACGGGGGAACACGAGTCGGATACCAAAACTAATGTACATTGAAGAATCACCAAGCCATCCAGCACGCAGTTAGACCACTCTCAACCCGGTGGATCTAGTTTTCGACATTTCGGAGAACTTTTGCTCCCATCCATTGTGGAGCCTCTGCTCAGCCTAACGGCTGAACGGCGGCGTTCTACGGCGGAGAGGCCGCTCCAGGCGAACATGGCAAACGCCAACTAGCAACACTGCTACGACCCGGGAGGCTGACATGGGATAACGGTGCCACAAACCAGCCATGACCAAGCCTGCAGTGAAAGAGTGTGATGAGAGCTTTTGAAAACCATCCCAGAAACTCCGAGCCGGGGCGGCGCGCAAAGGAAGGTCACGTCAGCACACGGAGGCCGCCACGCCCAACCCGACTCAGGACCCGGTGGGCGCGCAGCCGGAGGCCCAAGGCAAGTCACAGCTGCATAGAAGCCAAAGTTTGTGCGCAAATTTAGACCAGATGACGTAGTGTTAATCATCAAGCCCCTAAAGGCGACGCACTTAAGACCTTCCAACACTGAGAGTTAGGTCTATAGCCCTTCGACAGCGAGTCGTGGAGGCCGAAGCGGACAATTTTTACTTCACAGTATATTAATCATCGCGGGCACGTCGAGTAGCCGTAGGGCAGATATACTGGTCGGGTACTTTGCAATCAGAACGCAAGGACAAGAGCTCTATCTGCACGGACGAGCATAGTGAAGCGAAGACAACGTTATGCATGGAGTCATCACGGTGGCCAATCCAGAGACCATAGAATCCTTGCGGGGGAAGTTGAGAAGCTTTCACGGAGAGAGCAAAATCCTGGGGATCCGAAAGTACGGAACCTTGAACAAAGCAAGGGTCACCTTCGAAGTCAAGCACAAGCCCAGAGCTGTGCTGAACGATGCGCAAGTTATACCGGTAGCCACTTACCGTCGCACCATACCAGCGTGTAACCTGTGTAGCACGATGGGACATAGGGCAGACGTCTCCCCGACACCAAGACAAGAAAACTGCGGACTCTTCAGAACGCAAGCTCTGTTTGTGGAGACCCCTCACGAGTCCAAACCAAAATGGGCGGTACGTGGCGGGTGAACACGCCACGAACTCTAAAGACTGCACCGCGAAATTCCAAAAGAACGAGCAGCAACAACCCAGCTAGAAGAACAAGCAGAAAAAGAAAAAGAAAAGAGGCAGCCGGAATTTCAGCCCCCCCCCCCTCCCCGCCTAACATGGAACGAGCTTCTAAATAAAACAAGCAAGAGAGGAATTGGACCAGCATGGTCAAGAACGGCAAGCAGCAGGGAGTGGGCTCACTCCTCCTACCATTAGTTTCTCTCCACCCACACCCAACCCGGTAAAGATGGAATTAAGAAAGCAGATAGCAGCATTAAAAGCGCAGATAGAGCTAATGACCAACAAACTATAAAGTGCGCTGGCTAACTCCTGGCCGCCTCAGCAAGAGGAGGCGATGGAAAGTGACGCAAAACCTAGATGTAAGGCAAATTAGAAAGTATGACGAGAAAAATACAATCATCCATTCCCAGCATAGTATCAAGACAGCCAAAGCAATGACGGCTCGCAAGTATGCTAACACAAACAAGACCCACAAGTCCCCTAGCCCACAAGTTGCGCAGGGTGCTCAGTGAGGGCGAGAAACTGCACCAGCTCCCCCTCCAGAATACCATCCTCCAGGCACAACATGGCGGGACGAACTCAAAAAAATCTCATACCCCTGAGTGGAATAGTCGAGGCTTGAAATCAAAGAAAGTGGACATTAAGATGCACCTGTCCTCGTAAGAGCATACTCTGGCAGTGGTGGCCACACAGAAACCGAACGGGAACGCTAGCCTCACAAAATACAATACGTTCCAACTCGACCTTTTAGCATGCATCTTCGTGCACAAACATTTCACAGCAAATTTGATAGATCCAGAATTACAAGAAAACATTTCACACGGGATAGTGACTCTCCTGCGGATTAAGAAGAAGGATGCGCCGCTCCACATCCTGAACGTGTACTGCCCACCTAAAACAAAAAACGTAACCTTCTCCACACTTCTGAGCAGGGCTATCAGGGAAGCAGGACGAGATCCGGTGCTACTGGCCGGAGATTTTAACGCGCAGAGCCTCTCATAGGGCTATATCTGAGAGGACATACGAAGACTGGAGATAGCGCAGGCGGCCTCTACGTTAGGCCTAGCCCTACATACCGACCCTGCGTACCCCACGCGCATTGGGAACTCGGTGAAGAGGGCTACTTGTCCGAACCTAACCTTCACAAAAGCTCGAGGCGAGTGGAGTGGACGAATATGGAGGAAATCCTCGATAGCGGCCACTGCCTGATCAACATAACGATCCGCACTAAACCCCTTACCAGACCGACGGGGAAGACTAGGCTGCCGGACTGGACGAAATTCAGAAAAGAATATGAGGTTAGTTCTATCAAGGAACAGGGATACCAATTCTGGAACAAACAGCTGCTGACCGAACGCGTGTGATGGAAACGCGGGTAAAGATCTTAGCAGTGGTGACGGACATGGACACCCATCTCCTCCACCTCTGGGCAGCCAGACGCAGCATGGTCTAAAGATGGCTCAAATAGAAGCATAACTGCAAGCTAAGAACATTGATATCGGTGATAACTAAGAGGCGGGGGAATACGCGGCTCAACACGCGGACGCTGACTGGATAGATAGGTACAACGCGGCCGCTAAGCAGATGTCAGACGAATTCACATTGCGTCTCTTCCGAGCGCACATAGATCCAAATCAGACGCAGAAACACCGAAACGCAGAATCATCTACCCACATAAATACACACACTTCACATTGACACATATAAATACACACATTTCAAGTAAATATGGCCTAGCTAGTGCTGAAGCTCCGGGACCAGTACTATGAACACGACCAAAGACCCAAAGGGAGAAGCTTACAGGTACATCAGAGACGAAAATGCTGACCTAGACGAACCTTTCAAAATATACGAGCTCAAGGCAGCCCTAGCCAGAATGAAACGCGGGACAGCGCCAGTAAGGGATGGGATCACAATAAAACTCCTAGCAAATCTACTGGAACACACGTATCAATCCGTCTTGGAACATTTGATTCGATCTGGTTCTTCTAACCGAATGGAACACGGCTCTCAAAACTTTCATTCCCAAGGCGGGCCGCACCATAGACGTGGACAATCTCAGGCCAATTTCTGTCACGTCGTGCGTGGCCAAATTGATGGAAACAATGGCCTGAGACCCGAGGTCCAACTATCTAGAAAACAAGCGAGTCTTCTTCGACTCGGTCTACGGCTTCAGGCCAAATTGGCTCAGGACGTTTTGCTACAGCTTAGGAGGGAAATACTACACCCAACAGAACATCCGAACGGTGTTAAGATAGTGCAGGCCCTATATCTGAAGGGAGCGTTCGATAATGTGACTCACGAGGTGATCCTGAAACTCCTCCCGGTGACGGGGTGCGGCGAGAATGCGTTCTAGTACATAAAGCGCTTCCTCACGGGTAGGCCTATGTGAGAATCCAGAACACAGAACATGATCAATTTCTATTAGACACAAGGGGAACGCCACAGGGAGCGGTGCTATCCCCGCTGATTTTCAACTTGGTAATGAAGAATCTCCTGGTCCACCTGGAGAAAGTCTCGGGTGTACAGCTCGCGTTGTACGCGGACGACATCTCCATATGGGCTACGCAGGGCTTTCTCGGAGAAATGGAGGCCAGCCTGCAGGAGGCAGTCACCGTTGTGAACGAGTACGCGAAAACAATGTGACCTTCATGGCTCACCGAAAAAATCCGAATACGTCCATATTCGCTTCCGAAAAATGCGCAGGCAAGATAGAATCACGACTTGAACCGGACCCGATACGGAAGAGAACGGAAATTAGAGTCCTGGGTCTTTTTATTCGTCAGCGTAAGCTGGCGACGACCACGCTCGACAAACTAAAGGTGGGGAGACAAGGTGGGCCGAATGGTCCGCAGATTCTCGAACAAGGAAGGGGGCGCTGAGAAGCAAAGACCCTCTACAACTATCAAATGCCTTTGTAACGAGCAAAATCCTGCACTGAACCCCTATTTTAGCCTCAAGCAACACGATGAGGACATCATGGAGGTGATAACGCGCAAAATAGCGAAGAAGGCCCTCTACCTCCCTATAACCACGTCGAACCTGAGACTCCAGGGTCTGGGTATAGCGACCCGTTCGAGAAACTGAGAGAAGCCCGCCTCCCAAACCAATACACGCAGTTATTGGGACACCATCGGGGTGCCGCCTATTAAAACACCTACACATACAACGCACCATTCTAACTGAGGAGAGAGTAAGACTTCCCCAGGAGTGGCGATACGCCCTGCACGGTGCAACCACTCCCTGCCAACATGTGCAGGGGCGACCACGAGGAGGCGCATAACAAGGGTAAGTGCCTTAGCTCATCATTACATAGGGAAACCCGGAGTGTACTACGTAGACGCGTCCGGCCCGCACCAAGGTGAGTGGTAAACGGTGGCAGTGATCCAAAAATCCAAAACTGCGAACAGGCTCAAATTTGAAGCCCGAAATATAACACAAACAAAGGAGGTCGCCATCGTATTAGCAGCAACATACTCTGATTCCAAGACAATCACAACGGGCTCGCGAGGGGCATGTAGGAGCATTCAACAGGGCTGGGTCTCATATCTGGCCTATCGGCTACTGCAAAGCAGCTCGTACGCCGGAGGTCTATCCCGCCACTTTATAGTCTGGGGCTCCGGCCCTCTCGGGCTAGGAGGAAACGAGGAAGCAGATGCCACCGCCCGCGCGCTTTCTAACCGAGCGACCTCGTCCCCCTCCTCCTCGGAATATGAAGTCACACCGGCCTACACTTTGAGTCAAATGACTCAACTTCATTTAGACTGACAAAACATTTAACCCCCCCCCCCCCCCCCCCCACCGCCCATGTTAAAGATTAACGAGATCGGAGGAGCGCGTGCTTCGACTCCTTACGATCTCCATGATGTGCCCGGCGACGCTTAAAATCTTTGACACTGCCTTCTCAAGTGAGTGCCCGCACTGTAGGGAAATGTCTTCGGACCTCTTCCACATGGCATGGGCGTGCCCCTTCACTCCTGCCCTCCATTCCTGCCCCTCCATTCCTGCCGGATATTGTAGGACGCTGTCACGCACATATTAATGGGAATCGTCTGAGCTCTTAAGGCATATAAAAACTTTTCCTTTACTGAGTATTCATGCGCTCTTACCTTAAAACTGCCGTGTAGAACGTCAGTGGACTTTGTTCCAGAAAATAACTTAGAGGCGTCTATGGAATATTGAAGGCACTTTTATGAAATATATATGTAGTCTTTATTTCTGAAGTGGGCTTAAATCTTTTCTTCTGAAATTTCTCCAGCCCTCAGATGCAGTAACATGTCTCTCAGACATTCTCCTTAAGATGAGTTTACGGACAAGCTTTGTCGGCAAAGTTGCGAGCCTTTGTGTGCCCGGCTATTGAGCTGAGCATATATGGACTGGAACTTGGTAACTTAGGAAGAAGCCCTGGGACCAGTCAAGCCACTTTCTGTGCCGCTTCTTCCCGTCGTCTTTACCTACAACCTTGTAGTTTCTTGTTTGTGTAAATATATCAAATGAAAACATGATCTAAGCCTCCTCCTTACATGTTGAACCCAATATTTTTTTCTCTGTATCTTTCGTCAACTTCAAGCTCAAAGCGATCTTATGTGGTCTGTGAAATAAGCTCGACTGTGTGAGTCGCGTCGCACTTCTCGCCATTCTCAGGGCGGCGACGGCACTCCGGCGTCCCACGACTGGCCGTTGCCCGCTGGCTGGCATCAAAACAATAATGTGTTTGTCACAATGAAATTTCAATTGATACTGTAACTGGAGCTCCGCACAATATTCAGTCAGATAAAACTGACAAGTATGCACGTTGGTTTGGCCAAACTGTACAGCCTTTGTCAAACGTGCTGATGCCAGGAGCGCTGATTTAGCATTACTGGAGGTCCTTTCCATTAGAGGGGGAAGGAAAAAACATATTCTGTACATCAAGAGATTTGGAACACTGGATATATGTTACAAGCCTCACGAAGTACTCAGAGGCAGACTCCTTGTATTCTACGCTTTTGACAAAGACTGTAGATATTTGCCGTTCTGTCCTATTCTATGGAAATGTAGCACTGCAGTCCCTTGATGCATTGAGTGCGAAAGTTTGCAAATGCATGGCGCAAAAGTTAACTGTCTTCGTTGAGTGCCTTGTCGACCTTCAGGGGCGAAGACAGGGTGCACAAATTAAACAGTAATGTTCGGTGCCTGAAGATTAAACATCTCTTTGGCGGCAACTTTTCTTCAGTTTGAATATGGGTGCGCGTTCACAGGATGTTATAATATGTAATAAACGAATTTCTCGAACACACCTGCCCGTCCCTAACACAAAACTATTTTTATGTTTCATTTCATTTATTTGTCATTTAAAGGCCCGGATGTACCACATAAGGGGAAAGGGGGCGTATACATACTTATGGGCGTATTGGCGGAACAGAACGAGAATGTGTAGCTTACAAAAATGAACACAATAATATACAAACTAAAAACAAAAGTACAGAGTAATGCTGCTGTCATTCCTTGACTGCTGAAGAGGCTCCTCGCATTTCTGGCTTGGCTTCCGTGATTAAAAAGAATGCTTCTGCCCTCATTTGCAATGCGAAACCTCATGCGCGAACTCGCTCATTGTCTCTGTCTTGTTAAGCTACATTCGTAAGATACTACATTATGACGAATACCGCAAAACGCCAGGCTTTAACAAATCCATACAGGAACAAGCCAGAGCGGCTAAGGAGTAACGTCTTTGCTTCTAGATCGAAGGGTTCGTGTGGATCCGATATTTATGCGAATGGATCTACAATAGTTGGCAGCTCCTGGCATATTAATAGCCTCATGACGTCGCATAATGCGCCGACTAATCAGTGAACAGCTATAAAACCTGTCAGACCACCAGACAAGTCCGTTGATTTCGGCCCTAGTATCCATTGAGACATTTACATAATAAGGCGCATGCGCGAACTTTTAGATCCCACCTTCGTAAGGTTGCGAAATGTGCGTTGTACCACAAAGAAAAACTTTTAGCCGGGGCAGAAATTACATTGTGGACACCAATTTGCCTGAAATTTTATCCTTTCTTGGAATCTGATTTTAAGAGCGTATAATTTTTGGTTCTTTTTCCCTGCCCCTCATAATAGCAGTTCGAAGGAAACTGCTATTCTGTCCCCCACAGTCCTCTCCTCGAAATGGATGCTCAATGATTCACATGCGTGTTGTATTATTTACGCACACAATTATAATACGGCTAGTTTCCTTTTATAAACTGGCAACTGCAACCCCGCAAAGGCAAAAGGCAAGAAACTTGCCCTGCTACAAAAGCTTTTAAATCATGCACGCAAGAACAACCACTGCAGGCCGTATAGAGATAGCTTGAAGGCAGCTGCTATCCATTAAAAATGCATTTTGCGTCTTGTTTTGAATGAATCTATTCCGTTATTCACTTTTTTATTTGTGTGTGTGTGTGATAAACAGCTTTTACGCACCTTAAGTTTTGAATTGCGGCAGCTGCTCAAGTAAACATTACATTGGAAAGATTGACGCTTCTGAGATATGTATATAAATTGTGAAGAAGGATGTCGTACGCGTGCCCTGAGAGGATGTCCGTCTAAATTATAGAAACATGACAAGGGACACTTCCGACTAGACAAAAAATGTATAAAGAACCGAATTGAACTGCCCACTGAGTGACCATATGCCTGTTTGTATGTTTCTTGAGATGAAACGTGGTCAGGATAGCCGCGAGGTGCAACCCATCTTCCAAACCATTACTTATGCATCATTATCAGCGTTTAAGTTCAGTTTAAGTCTCAGTTTATTTCCCACAACAAGTACAAGGGATGTACAAGGTGTGGCGAGGGTGACGGGATAAAAACTGCATCAATAGCAGCTCAACTGGCCCTGTCTCCCCAAACAACATGGCAGCAATCACGACAGTTTGGAAGCTCGATACACGACTATAATGGGAAGAACAACAAGTACCAACCACTTTATATTAGCAAAAAAATATACATACTAAGACAAATGGGAAACAAACAAAAAAGAAGGAAATATGCATTCATTCAAAAACTACAGTCAGATTGTACAATACTGGTTAGTAATTTCAAATATTTGTTTCCTGGTTAGAATATGCAGCTGCTCGTCCGTTAGCTTGTATTTGTTCAGTATACTTGGCAGGGTGTTTTGAATCGTCTGGAGACCATAGTTTGTACGTAGTAGTGGAATGTGCCAATGTTCAAGAGGGCGGGTGAAACGAGATGACATGTTAATCTGTAAGTTGGCAGCGGCCTGTAATGATGTTCTATTTTTATGGATTTCCGATTTCATGGATGCTAACAACTGATGCTCGTAGAGGGTAGGAAGTTTAGCAATTTTGAATTTACGGAATAGATCAGAAGTGTAGGAATTGTATGGAGCATTTGCAATTGCTCTAACTGCATGTTTTTGTAAAGTAACTAGCCTAGTTATTGATTTCTTGGTACCATTACCCCGAATCAAATGACAATATTTGATATAAGATACAAAACTCGTGTTATAGAGCAAGTAGCTTTTGAGGGACGGGTAAAAAGTGCTGCACTTTTCTCAACATACCTAATGCTTTACACCGTTTAGTTGTTATGCTATCTGTGTAAGAATCCCATAGCATATTTTCATGGAAAGCGATTGCTAGAGTTTTTGCTGAGGAAGAAATTTCGATTTCAATATTGTTGCACTTTAACTGATTATGCGAACGTTAGTTTGTTTAGCTTGAAAGAGAACTGCTTTTGACTGTCAGAATTGCAACAACTATGCTGGAAGGATGTCCTGTGTGAAAGTTGTGCGGTAAAAGCGGAGAGTAAGTAAATTGATAAATTTGTAATACTTTACAAAACGCCCATCATAGGTAAGAAAGAAAAGCCATATAAGAGTATCTGAAACCCTTGGGTCACTACAGACATCCTCAATGAAATAAAGAAATATTGTCACATTAGGCGGTGCGACGCATAAGGAAAGAAGAAGAACGCATACGCATAAGGAAAGGAGAAGAAGACTCTCGTGAGTTTTGGAGAGAAGACGACGTTCAACAGCGTCGTCTGGTGCCTACAGAGAACGTCCGTTGGAAAGCCTTGTCTTCGGTGTCCGCCCTCTGCTACAAGCTGAACTACCCCGTAACAATATGAACTGCATGCAAGGTTTCTAAAAACCCACGAGCCCTCAGATCTAAAAACATGTAAGGTTCTGTGAAATAAGTTGAAAAGGTCTTAAAGGGAATTAAGAGAAATTTGTTATTTCCAGCTTTTTTCCTCATGCTCCGGAAAAATTGCCTAAACTCTTGGGTAGAATCGATAGTATCTTGGGAAAAAAGGCGATATCGGAGCCAGTGGAAAAAAATTGTTTACATGGTGAAATTTTAAAAGGCCGGGATATGCTTGATACTTTAACCAACATTTTGTTTATAGATAGCATGATTCATAGTTAACTGAGCCCCAGACCTTCAGGATCTCTCCATACGAAAATACATTATTTACCGTGTACTGCAGCAGAGTTATGGTCAATTTTTTCAGGATTAAAAATTGCAATAGTTGCGATGGAGATTGTCGCAGATCCGGCCAGTAAAATATGTTATACACAATATTTGCCCTGTCTTAGTCCCCATTTATAACCTCTGCATTTCGTCGGGTACGTTTTCAGACAGAATAAATGCTGTGAAAGCTGCGGCACTTCATAAGAAAGATGACAAGCTAGATATAAGAAATTACCATCCAATCTCCACTCTTTCCGTATTATAAAGTCATACAGAATCACTTGTCTTCGTTCTGCTCTAAATTTGAACTCACACAAAAGGCTCAATATTGTTTTTATAAAAATAAGTCAACAGAGCTGGGGCTCCTCTATAAAAAAGAGTACCTCTTAAATCACTTTGAGCACAAACTTCTAACCATCGGAATATTATGTTGGCTTTTCGCAGGCTTTTGACCTCACAAACCACAGACTGTTATTAACGCTACGTAGTAAGGAGTCTCTCTTATGAAATCCTTAAATCTTATCAAGCGGACAGATAACAGTTTGTCTTTATAAACGGTGTCCATTCCCAATGCCAATAGCATCAGGTGCTCCGCAAGGCAGCATTCATAGCCAGCTTCTAATTAGCCTCTACGTTAATGATATTGTCTTCATTTAGGAAAATGTAAAATTCACAATGCGTGCCGATATAAGTATATTTATTCCATCTGCTTCTCCAGCCGACCTAATTAGTAAGGCGAATGATCTGTTATTTACGTTGAGCAACTGGTCAAAAGAAAACAGACTAAAAGTATATGCTAACAATACAAAATCTATAATTTTCCGGATTAGAGGTATGCGAGTACCTTCAAATTTTTTCTTAACATATAACTCAACTCACATCGAAGTCGTCAATAGCTTTCATACAGAGCCTGAGAGTTTATATTTCCCACGGGCTTCAGTGGGAAATATAACCTTGTTAATTTTGTCCTTTCAAAAAATAGTCTTACTGCGGGACTCACCACTCGAAATCGTTATCTTCAGTAAAATTATAATTCTATAAAGCATTGTTCGTTTCTCACAGTAATTACTGTTATATAATGCGGGACACAACAACTCAGTCGAGCCTCAATAAGATATTGTTAATAAAGATGAAGACTAGCGTGTTATTGAAAATGCATCATACACAAAACACACCACAGAATTTTTTGTTAGAAACATACAATTATAAGAATTCAACCTATGCACAGATATAACTTGCTCCGAAAGTTTTATTTTCTTACGGCAATAAAAAAAATAGCACGGCATTACTTAGCATTTTAAACCTACACCAAACGGTGTCTTCGCGTTGAACATAGCACACGGAATTAGGACAAATATATCCAACTAGAACAAGCCCTGGACTTATTGCTTATAGTTTCTTATTCTTATTACTTCCTCTCTTCCAAAACTACTTCTCATGTATTCAAAGCACGTTATTTTTTATCAGTGCAGGTGTGAGATTGTTAAGTTCAATGCTAGTTTCCTACCGAGATAAATTTCACAAATATGCATGTAATTCCCATGTGTTCTTTAGGGTATACACAATACAAATAAATAAAAGTTAGCGTTAGGTGATTGCATAGCTTAAAAGGGGTCACGCCAAATTCGACTTGACATCTGGCATGACAGGAAAAAAAATCCCCTTCTGTATACCTCGTCTAACCCTGCAACCTTTTCTCATATTATAGGCGGGACAGCTGCTTTAAGACGTCAGCTAATGCGTTTTCCTTCCTGTAAAATGAGACATTCTATCCCAGATCTACCAATATTCAGGAATATATTCGAAAACCGTCGATACACACAGTGTATCTTCTTTTAAAACCTAAATTACACGTAAAAAATTAAACCGCCTTGGGAATTATAGCTTGATGAACGCTTTTCACAACCTGCCATTTATATTTTAAACAAATCAGTAACGAAGTGAGCGCCTCCAAAACGTAAGCAAACCTCAAAAGCAAACGCAACCGCAGCCTTCCATTCCCCAAATGGAACAACCGTAAACTTGCTCATATTCATACTCGCGCTGGACACTTGCACGCGGGGAAATACCCCGCGTGAATGTAGATATGTATATAGGTATATACATATACGTATGCTTGCGCTGATCGAACAAGCAAGCGGAAGGTTCCACGGGCAACAGATATACATTTTCCTACTTCAGTCTCGTCATATTTAATCAGCAATAGCACGCCTCTTAGTAGCGAATTGCAATGGGGCTCTAACCCCGAAACCTTCACTCAGAAAATCGCGATAAAATGTCCGCTGCTCACATTGGGTAGTGCTCTCGGTCAGCCGAAGCGGATTGAAAGTTGAAATATAGAAAAGGCCCTTTCTTACTTCCCCCAGCCAGAACCTTCGATGACGTGACGAACCACTCTCCGGTCACGCCACTCTTCAATACGTTATCCGGCCAACGCCGACGTCATCGCCCATCAGCTTGCTCGCATCGGCGGCCGCCGCCGTCTCTGATGACACAGCACATCACGGCGCACAGCAACCGAAGAAAGCTGGCTAATGCACACCGCGTCAACGCGACACATCGTTCGCAAGTGCACACCGCCAAACCTGCCGCAACCTTTACTTCTTTGTTTTTTCTACCGTCTTTTCATTATTTTTTTCGGTATTTTTAAGCTTAATTCAAAGCGTGCCTCTAACGTTAGAAGCGTCGCGCGGACACCTTATCGATGCTATCTCGCTTGGATGCGCAAAGCTTTCTGGGTAACGGGTAATTTCCGCAGCGTGTCAGACGGCTGCCGTCGCTTCGCTCTTCGCGCGTGTGTCAGATTTTCTGTTCTTTCCCCGCTATCTTTTAGAGAACACGCCTCGTTCGTTGGAGATTTTTAGAAACCGTGTCGCGAGTCTCTCTTCTTTTAGAAACACGTCAGCACCTTTAATCTCATTAGCGCGTGTTCTCCACTAACTGATACCGGGACATTACTCTTTCTGAAGGAATAAGCGTTCACGAGCTAAGCCTACCTGTTTTGTGCCGCAAGCGACGAAGGCTTACCGACGACAGGGCTGAGACGGCTTCTGGAACGACGAACTGTCCCCGTCGAGTCGTTCACTTTGTTGCTACGATGTCTTCCGGTCGACGACAGACTTCTGACAAGGCCTGCATCTTTTACGGCGTGGACGGTGAGTCGGTTTGGTGTATTTTTTTTTTTCTTTCAAGCGTAAAAAGCTTTTTTTCAAGCGTGAAAGATTCTCGCGGGGCTCGCGAGTCATGAATACGGGAGGAGCTTGCGCCTCACTTTAGTTTTCTGCTGTAAAGCTCAATGTTTGAAGCGGCAAGACGCTTGATTTCAAACTTAATTACCACGTACTCGACGCTTTGTTGAAGGACCCTCCGGCATCGTTGTGCGTAAATGGCGTTTTCCGGGTTATTTCGGAAGAGCTGTAGACGACTCGGTTGTGCTGCTTGCAGGCGACCAGGGTGGATGCGCGGTATCACGCGGAATGTGAGGTCAGACAGCTTCCTCCGCGCTTATGTGAGCTGCACTTGTGTCGCCTGGCGAGTCAGGAAATGGCAGTCACGTGACAATTTCATGCAGTTTCGATGCACCTCCTTTAAAACCGAGCATATAAGGCGAACTTTTTTTTTTTTTTAGTTTTCGTTTTCTTTAACTGGCCTAGTTATTTCGCTTCTGTTATTTTATGATTAGACAGAATTGTCTGCTGTTAGGTCCACGACAAACAATCCAGCCTTCTGCTTCCACGTAGAACGCCACCTTCGCAGCAGGAGCATTGTTTTCGCATAATTCGGCAAAATAGTACAACTTGTGAGGCAAACGTTCACCGAGGAGAGAATTTGACTAAGCCCAGCTTAGCGTTTATTTCTTTTATTTCAGCACTGCACGAGCACTTTCAAAACTTCTATTCGCTTCACTGGGAGGATTGCCGGCATTTATCGATGATAATAAATAATAGAGAAGAGAAGAACGGAATTTCCGTTGCGGTGGAAGAAAAATTTCGAACTTATTGGATAAATTCAGAGTTTTTAAACTGTCCTGTCGTGATTGCGATAGCTGCGCTATGCTTTGCATAATCCCTACTTGCCGTCGGGATGTTTAATATATTCAGAGCAGGCGAGAGCTTTAGTTCCCGCATAATTTTGTTCTCCTAGAATTATAGTGCTGCTATATTGTATGGTAATGTTACTTATCAATAGAGGTGTCGCGAGGATACAAACAATTTCAAAAAAAAAAAAAGAAAAGAAAAGCAGCATTTTGATCATATGCACATATAAAAATTGCACTGCGCTGTCATTTATCTGGTTTGGTGGGGTGCTTTTTCGTTTTTATTTGTGCACTAGAGAGGATGAACTTTGCCGCGGGCTTTTTATGGCCAGTATTAGCACCTAACAACAAGGACTCGTTAATAATTAAAAACCATAATAATAACTAAGACATCGTTTCAGCAGTTATAGACGGATTTTGGTCTGGAAATACTGTAAATTGTTTGAAACACATTGTTGCGTTGCTCCTTACCTGTAGTCGCTTGTGGAATTGGCTTTGCTTCTAAAGTGGAGGCATTCTGCTCTTCTTTAGGAAAGCCTGGCTTTATTATAGGGATTGTTTATGTTTCGTCTTTTTTCGTATTTTGAACATTATGTGGGGGGTGACCTTTGAGGTATTTGTCCACTGTACACTGGTTAGAAGGTCTCCCCGGTACTTGATTGATTACATTATTTGCCGTAAATACAGCACACGCATATAAATTGGAAACAGGCCATCCTGGATCAAGCTGAAACGTTATGACCAGTATAGTCTTGTTTCTTTAAGCAGGCCTTTATAATAATGGGGAATCCTTGTTAGTGATTCCGAGCTATCCAGAAATGCTGCTGAGGTGGCGTTTAGGTGGTCTGGACTGTACTACAGTGACAAAAATTGAGAGACCCCTGTCAATGCGTGCTGGTATTATGAAGGAAATGCGGGCGTTATCTAATGCAATGCTCATGGTGTCGAGGCCAGCGCATTCATCCACCCGAAACTGCACTTCGGATCAGTGCGTCGGTCCCGACAACGGGGAGTGCCTCTTCAGATGGCAGCCGCATCAGCTTGGTCATGATACGGGCAGGAGTCAGCCGGCAGGCGTCCCGCATTTTTGCACAGTATGGTACTGCCAAGCTCTGCTGTAGCCCGCCTTCACTTCAGATCATTTCGTTGCTTGCGGTGAATGACTGGCATGCTCAGGCCCACCAAGCGCAGCTTCAGCCACGTCGTGGCGCGGCGGCGCGGCTCAAGAAGCGCAGCAGTTCGGCTTCTGATTTCTTGAAGTGATCCTAGGTATCACGTTTTAAGGCTTGGCGGTTTTTGTCCGGGCTGGCGGTGTAGACAGAATTGTGTCCTCTTTAGTGCATGGCTAGGACCTAAGCAAGCCGCATTAGAGCGATGTTATCGTGAGG
Organism: Amblyomma maculatum; assembly: GCF_055883805.1. Taxonomy (NCBI): domain Eukaryota; kingdom Metazoa; phylum Arthropoda; class Arachnida; order Ixodida; family Ixodidae; genus Amblyomma; species Amblyomma maculatum. The sequence continues at coordinate 40,877,360 of NC_139351.1, read as the reverse complement.
TATAGTGAGGTGTGGTGTGACGTACGACCAGGTAAATTGCCGTACGGTATAGCGTGGTACTATATGGTGTATTACAGTTTGGTAACGTATGGAATGATACAGTATGATATGGTCTGGTGTGGTGTAGTATTGGACGTTAAGGAATGATGGGGTGTGGTGGAGTATGTTGTGGTGTGCTATGTGGTACGGTACGGCAGGGTGTAGTGTAATCGTGCACGGGGTCCTGAAGGTGCGCACCGGCTACTCCGGACACCTTAATAGACAATATGGGGCTCTTTAAGGTTCTTGACCTTCACGCAGCACAGATGCATTACTGCGGTCAGGATTTCTTATTCTATGTTTTCACAATATGTATTTCATATTATTCCCTTAGATCACCCAAAGGAATAATATGAAATGGATTCAGATCGCATCATGTCTGAGTCAATGCTTGCTCGCGGGCTTTGTTTACTGCATGGTACACCTTACGCAAACTCAGAAAATGACTCAACATTGCAGAGGCGTTATTCTTTTCGTTACTAACGCTTCGCGCGATCATTAGTAACTCAAAGAGCGTCACTGATTCTCAGAGACTTGGTGCAAAAGGATATCTATCATTCACAGGTAGCTTTCGCACGACTAACTGCTCGTTTGCAGGAGCAAAGTTCGTCCGCGAGATGAGTTTTGTCTGCTTTCCGCTCAGATCTTATATTGGTTTCAGTTACGACAGGCTAGGCTCCCGACATATCAGTTAATCTCGGTCTCCTCAGTCCTACCTGCCGCGGGCTGACATTTACCCGCTTACGGACTGTGCCAGACTACCGATAAGGCGGCAATTGCTTGTCACGCTAGAACGGCTGCTGTGACAAAAGAAGGCAGACCGGTTCGAAGTGTATCTGAATCTGTTTTTTTTTTTTTTCCTAACTTGTTTGCAGCAATTACGAAAACTATCATGTAGTTAGTCGTCTTGTTGCTTCTGTTCGCGAGAAAGCTGCGGAGTCTTGCCCAATTGTAGCCGGAACAACCGCAATATCTGCCGATTGCCTGTATATTTGCGAGTATCAGCACCACTACCATCTTCATCATGAGCGTGTTCTTAAATACGCTGTAGGATCCGTAGTCAGTTGCTAGGATGCGCCCCTTACTTAATGGTCTTACTGTGTGTTGTTCTTTGTTCCCTCTCTTGCTCTTTAAATCCGCCCTGCTGATCATCAAAGTACCCTGTCCTGTGTTTTTTTTTTTTTTAAATCCTATTTAAACGGTACGCTCACCTTGGCCCAAATTCTGAATTTTCGATCAGGGTCACCGTTTTGCCTCACTTTCGCATTACATTGTCAACATAGTTGTGAGTCGATCATTTTGCTGTGTGCCTTTGCTCCCTTTGATCCTTCTAACCCTTCCGACACACAATCAAGCATTGCCGAAATACCCTCCAAGCGATTAGTGTGTGCGTTTGAAATATGCCCCGCGTACCTTGGTATCATTGCATATTACCAGTACTAAAATGAGAGGCTGAAAATCAGAAGCTTAGAAAAAAGCTTTCAATATGTTTAGAAGAACTACAGTGGGCTACACAATGTAATATGATATTTGCGCCGTCAATAAACAATAACAAAGCAAAGCGAGTCAGAGAACAACCATAATTATATCTTATTCGATATCAAGATGAAATGGGCAGGGCCTTCAATTCGAAGGCGATATATGCGAGGGTCGCTAACAACAGACTACATTCCAATGTAAGGAAGCATAGTTTGGAATGGGCGCTACTTCAGTAGACGTAGAGGTTAGGAAGTTTGCGGCTAGCGTGGCGGTTGTTGAAACCATATATGGTTGATTACACAGACATAGGAATGGCCTTCGCCCATCATTACGCGAATTTCAGCTGTTCTGGACGATGTCGACGACGATAGAAGACGTCCTGCGTTATTTTTGTGCCGATGTTAGCTTACAAGTTGAATAAAGCGATACTAACCTAATTCCTGTGCCGTTGTAGCGGAGGTCCTCTGTATTCCGAAAGAAGTCACTGTGATTTTCAGCAATGCTAGTAATCTTCCCCTTTAATTGAGCACTACTGTAATTGGGCAAAGGTCACACAGAACAGCAGAGGTCGCGCAAGGGGCCAGTCTCGGTCGGATTGCCTCTGCTTTTCAAAGACGACTGCGCGCATTGGGCTAAACATTTAGGAGGGAAATAACAGTTAGCAGAGGCGCAATACAAAAAGTATGCCGCGTAAAACTTTCCTTAATACGAGCACCTTTAGGCCTAGAATATGACGCAACATGCCGAATGTCTCCATAAAAATTGTACTCAGATTGCACAGCATCGCTAGATCCGTAATTTGCGAATTTGCTATCTAATCACAGAAAGTAAATACCTTGGGTCGGTTAACCGGACAGAATTTTTCGCCGTCCTGCAAGTGCGTAACCGTTCAAGGCAGGTGCGGGCAGGTTGTCCCTTGTGCTAACATCTTCACACGGCTGTTTGTGTTCTGGGCTTCGAAGAACACTAACTCGTTATTCCGTCCACATTGTCTAAGTGCATAGCAAAAGAGGCGCAGTATCGAAAAAAAAAAAGCAACAGACAAGTTATACAGCGACGTGTGTACGTTGCCTCTCGCCGTGTTCGTCGTGCAGAGTCGTGACGCGTTGACCGAAACGCAAAGTTCGAGGCCTAACTGAAATCGGTGAAGAAAACGCTAGAAATCCACCTGCGTTTTGCGCGCGATTCGCCAGGCAGCTTGTTTTCGAAAGCTACACCCGGATTGTTGTAAGCAGGCTTTCTCGTACTACATCTCCGTTTTTGCGCGGAACGAGTTCTGGGTCGTTCGCGTACCCGACGCCGCCATACTGCCGTTTTCGTGGGCCTTGAGAGCCCACTTTGCGAACACCAAGCGTTACGCTCGCCTCGGCGACTACGAAACTCCTTGTTTCCGAGAGCGCATCTCTCCCGTCGCATTGTGCCTGCTCACGGAGCGAGCGAGCAGCGAAGCGCGAGTGGCGAGATTGTTGGAGAGACCCGAGTGCGCGCAAAGCATTTTCCCGTCGTCGCCGCCACCGACAATGCAACCACCTCGGCGTCGTGGTGGCCTAGCCTGTTCGGCGTGCGATAGCGGCAGCCGAATCTGCTGCCGACGCTTTCGCGTCATCACGCTGCGTCGCGCTGGAAGAAGCAATCACGCCCGCGCGCGCGCGGAGGTGTGACTCCCATGGCGGGGAGGGAGCGAAACGGCGACAAGCGGGGCACCCCAAGAGCGGCACAGCGCACAGCGGACTGGGTGAAAATAATAGCTTGCTTTTGCGGAGCATAGTCGACGTCATTTTTGGTGTTTGGCATCCCGAAAGTTCAGCGACAAAGTTTGAAATGAGTACGGGCAGAGAAATCGTGGTAAGCGCGCCCCGCTCACTATATACGGGCCAGGAAAGTCGAATGTATGTGAACGATGGAGAGGAACTCTATTTTTCAAAAGGTATGATGTAATGAAGTGTATTCTGGGTCACGCTGTTTATGGAGCTTCCTCTATGAGCATGTCCCGAGGGAAACGGAGCGCCTTTGTATATAGGGCAACAACATTTCAGCGTGACATGTATTCGGAGAGTTTCTGCGTTTAGGTTCAGCTTCACTATGCTCGGCGATTTTCTGCAAAGTTTGTTTGAGAGACCAGTTCTTGCGGGGACATTACACCACACTGCTAGAGTAATTTCAATTGATACGGCGCGAAGATTTGAGCCATATTCCTTGGTTATGTCACAGAACGTCGGTTGAAGATGCCGTTAAGTGTACACGCGATGAGCCTTTCGTTGCAGGGTACACCAGCCACGCTTTTCGCCACTCACTGTTGGCCGTCCGTCAAGAGCGTTGTTGTCAGTTCTACTTGTTGTGTAATGAAGCGGATGGAATAATTACAAGAAGTGCAGCCGATTCAGCTGAGCAGGAAAATGTGAAGCATGGGCGAAGGCGCGTTGCGCTTCACTTCGCTGTAGGTTCGAGGCTACCGGGTTTGAAGATGAAACTTGTGGCAAACTTGGGCTAACTCGACGATTGGGTCCATCGGGGGTAACGCACTCTAAAAGCATTAAGCATTAAGAGAGCAATGCCATAGTGCTCTGTTTGGATCCACTACGCACGGATGGGACTTGATGAAGGCGACGACGACATCCAATACACAGAGCCAGATAGTGACAGGGGTAGAGGTTCTTTTCCCTGTGAAGACAGCTAGGATTTATTTCTTTATTTTAACGATCTTCCTCGTGGTAAACTGGCCGTTGATGTCACCAAGTGATTATGTCACAATCTCGCGGCATCCCGCGGAATCTCGCGAAATAGGTGACACTTCTCCTGGCTGAACGGAGAGGACTATGGCCGCGAGTGTGAGCCATTAAAGGCTTTCCCCTTAATATAAGGTTTGTACACAGGCAGGCTGACGCTGTCTGCACGGACTGCACCGCCCGCCATTGCATGAGAGAACATTTTTCACATGTAGAAAGTAAAGCAAAGGTGAAGTGATGGAAGCAGGAATTCAGTTTGTATCGAAGAAGTGTTCACCAATAGATGGACGCGTGAACAATCCTCAGGGAAGGATCGATGAAACCAAATCGAAGGGGCGATGATAGGGAGATCGATAAGAGCGAGCAAGGGTGCTGCAACTAGATGCCGACGCGAAAAGCGCCAATAGTTGGCAAAATAAGGTTACGATGTTGGTATGGTAAATCTTTGTTACGCCAAAAGTCAACCTGTACCTTTTCTTATGAAAAATGAATTGCGTTAACCGCGTCAACTTATAGAGGGCTGTGGTCTCTACATAGTTATCTTGCAATACAAGACATGGGCTAGCCAAGTCATCGCAAACATTGTATACAACGTGCCATTGCCTCACTCTGAAGTTCGCTACAGACAAATAGGGTATCCGATTTCTTTCTTTAGAACGAATTCTATTTCTTCGCACTGATTAAATGTGTATGCGTATATCAAAGCGCAGCAGACTGGCAGTGCCTTAATCAGTAGGATGATAAATTCAGTCTGCTTGGAGCGATGATTCTTGGTGTGCTTTTAGTGCTTTTGTTTACTGTCTCCTCGCTCAGCTGTAAACCCGTCGAAGTAGAGCTTATTATCAAGTACCTGTTGCGCGTTCACACAAATGGCTCGATAAGAAACGCACAAACTCGAACACAGCGGGAGCTCCCATGCATATTCTTAATAGATGTGCTGACAATAAAGTATCCAGGTGTCAGCCCGTCTACCGAGAGTGGATTGTTTGGGGTGGCGCAGTGGCTACGGCACTAGACTACTGTTCCCAAGGGTGCGGGATCGAATCCTGGCCTTGGCGCCAGCTTTTCGATGGAGGCGAAATGCAAGGCGCCCGTGTGCTGTGTGATGTCAGTGCACGTTAAACATGGAGGAAGCAAACAACTTAGGAGTGGTCCTTGCCATTCGCAATGCATTGGAAGAATTGTGGCGGAAGTAACGTCAAAATTTAGGATTTGCCAAGTCGGGTCATTAGCAACGGCGACGCTGTTGCTATGAAAACTCGGGCCACTAGCAACAGCGTTGCTAAGGGCCCTAGGTACGTGAGCGTCGCGGAGAAAGAAAATGCAGAGGGTACAAGAGGAGGAGAGACTTTGCAGCGTCCGGTCGCGGCGCGGCCACTCCGGCTTCAAAGAAGTGACGTCAGGGCCTCTCCTAAGTTCTTTCCTTCCTCCATGACGTTAAAGAACCCCAGGTGAGCGAAATATCCGGAGTCCTCCCATACGGCGTCTCTCACAGCCTGAGTTGCTTTGGGGCGTTAAAACCCTACAAACCAAACCAAATTAAAAACAAGCGTGAACTGAGTCGTCAAATTATCGGAGCCGAAATTATGGGTCGTTTATGGGGATCTTGCGTAGAAATCATCAATCGCACGCACCCAAAAAGAACGTTTGTACCTCCGTCAGCACCTGGATGTTCCGCGTGATGTCGTGACCGTGACCACGCTCATTGTATATATTACGAGATGAGGTTCGACATAAAACTGTTCTAAATCAGGACGTTCTTTTCCCTTGTGTCCTCGTCCACTATGCGCTGTTCTTTCTTACACCTAGTCCTAGCGCCGGATTCGTTTTAACTCCTAGTCAAGCTCCCTCGTCACATGTTTTTAACATTAGCAGTTGTTCCTGAGGTTGATTAGAAAGATGTCACCGATTTATTTCATTGTCTTGCCCTCTCCGGCCCCCTGGCTTTCGTACCGCATGTGCAGAACCTATTCGTTCCTCTTCTGCACTTGTCCCGTCGCAGTAGCCCGTACGTCTCGGCAGTTTCTTTTGTTCCATCACCACGGCGCAGAGCGCGACCACTCTTTCCACGCCGTCTTGACCGGCTTATTGCGAGCGAGCAAAGAACGCACACCCGGCTTTCCTTACCTCAGGCGAAAGCGAAGACAGGACGTCAAGAGTTATGGGCGCCACCCGCATTATTGGTTCGGAAAGAAATGGCACTTGTCCTCCCCTGACATACCACCAGCTGTGTACCTCTACGTGCCGTCTTTCACCACAACCGGGATGGCACGCCAACTATATCGCACTGTTGGCTGCCTTTTCTGTTTAATAATATGAAAACTTGGTCCGCCGGCAAAACGCCCTTTGATTAAGCAAAAAGTACACCTGAATGGCACAATAGTGGCAGACGTCATGCCGGTTATTTTTTATCACCCTTCCGTTCGCTTTTGGCTCCGTTGGCTAGAGGAATACCATTTAGAGAAAAGCGGTTGGCCGGCTGAAGCTGCGCGGCGCTCCCACAAAATAAGGGCAGGGGAGAGCAAGTTCCTTGCAAGTGCGGAACGCTCCGAACCTTGTCCTAGTGGAAGGGAGAAGAAAAAAAAATCTTTCTTCTTAATAAAATGTGAACGTGCCAGCATATCGCTTTTACTTCGCGGTGGTTCAGATAACACAACGATCCACACTTATCTATTGGCATCACTATTATAAAATGGCAAACAATAACAGTCAGCCGCACCGTGAATCATGTAGAGAGTCTAAACTTATGTCTTTAACACTTAATTATATGGCAGCGAGTCAAATGCATAATCATGATTAAACTAATGCGTTTTGCAATGGATTATTTGATGAACCGTCATCCTGCGTATTCGTATACTACGTCATGACAACTTCGCATGGCTAAAGCCCCTCAATAAACTAAAAGTAGCGCCATCTCCTCTCTCCTCCTCCGGCGGCGCCGCTCCTCCTCTCGCATTTCGACCGTGGCTCCACCTACGGGGTGCGCGACTAGGTTAAAATATTGCTCACTGTTGAAACATAATTACCGAATGTTGACAGGGATTTCCCGCCAGAATAGTTTCAGCTGTGAGCGTGTTACACCACATGTACGCGACTTCGGCGTTGGTTCAACTCGCCGTCATCTCCGTGTGTCCGTAGTTCGTCACATTTGCCCACACAGCGGCATGCTTTATAAAATTTGTAACTAGGCGGCGGACAGGAACAATTTTGGAGCAGTCTGTGTATGGTTTCTTCGCAGCGTTGACTGGATTGCGAGCTGCCGGTAAACTTGAGAAGTGTGGCAGCAGCTGTCTTCCATGTATTTTTTCAACTTCAGCTGCAGATCAAATTAACTATAGGCGGCGGAAGCTGCAGTCTGTGTGGAGTCTTTGCAGCTTTGATTGACTTGTGAGCTACCGGTAAACTTGGGGAGGGAGGTAGCAGTTATTTTTTTTATATTTGGCGTTGAGACGGTGCCGTGTTCAGCTGCCATTGTGTGTCACCATACGTACACGATTTTGGCGTCGATTTAACTCGCCTTCACCTCCTTGAGTCCGTCAGCCGTTGACAAAAGTGCGCAACATGCTTGAAAAAAAAAGTTAACTAGGCTGCGGAAGCTACAGTCTGTGTGGTTTCTTTGCAGGTTGGACTGAATTGTAAGCTACCGTGAAACTTGAGAAGCGTGGTAGCAGTTTTCTTTCTTATATTTTGCGCTGAAACGGTTCCGTTTTCAACTGTCAGTGCGTGACACCATTTGTAAGCGATGTCTGCGTTGGTTGAACTCGCCTTCACCACGGTGCTTCTATCAGCCGCCGGCCAAAGAGCGCAACATGCTTGAAAAAAAAAAAAACTAAATAGCCAGCGGGAACGATTTAGTAGCAGTCCGCGTGGCAGCAAAACACACGGCGATATGTGCCGCGCGCGCGCCGCCCGCCCCGCTGGAAAGGAGGAAGCTGCACGCGCCCAGCAAAAAAAAAAGCGCGCGCGCGCACGTGACGGCGCTCGGCCAATGAGAGGGTCGAACGACGAAGGAGAGCGCAGGAGAGGAGGCGGGCGGCAAACTTCACATGTTGGCGCTACTTTTAGTTTATTGAGAGGCTTTACGCATGGCACTTTACCCGCGTATTCAGTCGGCAGGCATTAAAAATTATCAAGCGAATAGTTCTATTTTAGGTTGTCCCAGAAAAACAAACGAGCACAAAGTGTACATCACTACAAACTCAGCCTCTTCACCCTTTTTGATCAGAGAACACTGGACGGCGCACTGCAATGCAATATCTCGGGAATTCCTTATTTCATTGTCTGGGAAATGTAGAAGCTGTTAAATCTTTTACATGGCGTTTTATGTAATTAATGGTTCTGTTTGTGGACCTGTGACACTGATGTCATAATGACCCGTTTTTTTGACACAATTCTGGTCAGGTAACGTTACTTGCGGTCTCGTACCTCAATCTCTGTCTGGTGATCTCTTTTCCCTCCGCTGTAACTAAGAATTGTATCAACAACACCGCGTTTTCCCCCCGACGAGTCTTCTAAAGTTATCGCATTAATAACTTCCACAGTTCCAATAAAGCTTTTATTGGCAAAGTTCACCGTTGTAACCTAAATAATTAGTGGCGATTAAGTGGATTAATGGGGAGTAAATAGCAGACCGTTGTCTTCTTAGGCTCCTCTTATGCTATAAGGAGCGCGTTTGACGTTTTGTGAATTTCACAATGAGCTGTGGTTGGTTCCTTTAATATTCATATCTTCCTTTCTTCTCTGCTCTATTGCTAACAGAATGATCATGTACAAGTGGCGGCATCTTCGTGCAGTGCTTTTATCTAATGCGCCTCGCGATTCGTACTCTTAAATTTTGCTGAGTCATGATTGGTTATCTTCGTAGTAATCCTTACTTAACATTAATTGTGCAAAACCATTTGGGTATTTTGGCTTTCATTGATAATGTTGTTAATGGTGGGTATTTTCCTGCATCATGATGGATCATTTTCTGAGTCTTTTTAAGTGATCTCAAACTAAGCTTGACAAATTAAGCTTGGCTAACTATATTTCGCTCTCACGCTCAGACATTTCATGAGTCATCGTTAAATTTGGTCATCGTGGACAAACATTGGAGCATTATGCCCCCTTGGCGGAATAGAAGCCTCTCTGCATCTCCCCGTCTTGTGCCAGCTGTATCAACCTCTCATCTCCGCACACCTCCTACCTGGCCTACATGCTCTATTCTCCCCATACGTATCCAAATCGGCATTGATTCTTCAATTCATTCTTAGTCATTGTTATTTCGTTGAGCTCTGCTCGTGGAATGATTAATTAAAATGTCAGCCTCGCTTTTGGCTATAGTAATTTTTCGTGTACGTATGCAAGTCATCTCAGTGTTACTTCCATCACCACTTCCTTCTCTTTTGAAGGGAGGTTTTGTCCATCCGAGCCGGAAGGGGGAGGAGGGGGGGGGGCCTTCACCCCCATTGGTTTTTCGGACTTAATGGATTCATCAGCCTACATTCTCGGTTAACAAAATTTATTGTCTTATTTGCTATTTATTTACTTCCGCCGCCGCAGTTCAGGTGCTTCTGATGTTTAGATAGCAGATATACCGGGGCTGGCAAACATGTTCTTACTTCGGTTTTTTATGTTTGTTTTAATAAAAACCACTTATAGCACTACCTCACATCACATGGTGGTCTGAGGTCTGGATTATACTACTACTCTCCATGCTTATTTGTTCGCATTACGCATACGTATAAACTAATTGCCGATGCCCCGCCGGGGTGGAGCAGTGGTTACGGCGCTCGACTACTGTTCCCAAGGATGCGGGATCGAATCCCGGCCTCGACAGCCGCTTTTCGATGGAGGCGAAAAGCAAGGCGTTCGTGTGCTGTGCGATGTCAGTGCACGTTAAAGAACCCCAGGTGGTCGAAATTTCCGGAGTTCTCCACTACGGCGTCTGTCATAGCCTGAGTCGCTTTGGGACGTTAAATCCCACGAGCCAAACCAAAAACCAAAAACCAACCACCAATTGCCGATGCTTCAGGCAATAGCTGATGGATAGGTGTCCCCTTCAAGTTTCCCGCAGTGTTTTGGCACTAGTTCCAATGGTTTCGCTGTAGCAGCAACCATTATGACACGTTCATCGCCACAGCCTTTTCTACCGGCGTCTGGTAGTCTTTAGCGCTTACGTTTGATATCGTAATCTTCATCGTCTTTCATACGTCCGTTTTTAGCCGGGTATGTTAGCGACGAATTTAGCTTAAGGATGCGAAAGGCACATAAACTGTCTCTATTCTCAGTGTACTCCCAAAAACGTGCGTCGTGGGTACGTGCAGACGTCCGGTGCGCTCAGCTTGAACACAGAGGCTAAAGATCAAATCAAATATTTGGAAAGCGGGAGTTGGATACGAACCTGCAAATATGAATTCTGTTCAGTTATCCCCAGTGAGTGTTTCTATATCCGTTGGTCAAACACGACGCAGGCGATCGCACTGCAAATCCTCGCCGACTCACTCTTCTACCAGTGTCGCCAGGTGAAATCCCTGCTGGGGTGTCTTTATTACGAGAACCATTACGAGAAAACGTAGAAACGCCGGATCTTAGGATGACTGACGTGCAGGTGACGCGTACTGCTAGCTGAAACTAATTCGGAGCCAGTATGCCTCTTGCATTTCTAGGTGACAAAATCGCTGATGTGTTTAAAACGCTCGTGCGACCATTATGTTCCGCTTCATAACACTCGCATCCACCGCCCTGTATAACTTCGTTCTTGATGTCTGTTTGAGCTCTGCTCGTGGAATGTATTACCGTTTGTGTAAGCCAGATCAGCAACTTGAGAGTGTAATACCCCTGTCAAGCGCGAAAGTTTGGTGCACTTACGGGAAGTGCACTTCGGGAACTTCGAGTGCTTCGAGTCACACTTTGGGATAGCGGTGCTAAATGGGAAAACAGAGTGCACTCGCAGTAAAAAAAAAAAAGTGGCAACGTACAAATAGCGTGTTCTTTTAAAGATGTACATTAAAAAAAAAGTGGTATTCTAAACTTTGATTGTTGTGCATTGAATTTAAATAAAAACACAGATAACCTATTTTTGTCAAGTAAACGAAAATTATAATACCATACCAAAATAATAAATAAGAACTGAATGAAGCTGGCGACGTAGCAGTGCCGCATCACACGCACTGCTAGTTGCGTACAGACATTATTCTCGCTTCTTTATTGTGTTGTTTGGCTTCATGCTAAAACGGAATAATTTTGTTGACCACTGTTAAGTAGCTAAAATGAACCTTTGTGTCCTTTTTTCGTGCAATACATTTTGTACCAATGACATATCTGGCGACAAGGCTGCGTACTCCGCCAGCAAGTGCGTTCCCGAGAACGTACTTCAAATAAAGTGTACTTTTCTGCAAATGCACTCCACTTGCGGTGTTTAGATTGGGCAAAGTGCACTTATAGCGAGTGACACTCTACGTAAGTGCACTTAACTTGCACGCTTGACAGGTGTATAAGTTTAGACACCAAGGCAGGGATGGTATAAAATTGAACAAAAACTGCCATGCTATAGATATGAAATACCGGTTGCATTAGGAGTCACGAAACCAGCCTGGACTCCCATCAAGGAAACAAAAATCACGTCGGTTAGCCGTCGGTATGAAAATTCGCTAGTAGATGCATTACCTGTGGCTGTCGTGCACCTGACCAAGACCGAATCAAATGCAGTAGCCTAGGTCCACATGATCGACATAAACGTGAAACTTTGCCAAGAAACTACTTCACACTGAATAAACGAAAAATATTGTGTTGTGAAGAAAGCAGAGGTGCAGAAGCCCTCACTCTCGAGAAGGGGAGGGGAGGGGATAGTTCAAACGCGCAAGTGGGGGAAAGGACGAATATGTAGCTAAAGAGGGGGTTCCTCTAACGCGCACTGACATCGTGTAGCATAGAAGCGCCTCTTGATTTGCATCCCCGTGGAAGCACGGCCATCGCAGCCAGATTGGATTCTGCTTCCTCGGGCTCACTAACCGAAAGCCATAAGCACCAAGACACCCAGTATAGGCTTCTTCCCTCCGAATTTTTTTCATTCTATTCACTCTATTACCCTTTCATACCTTAGACTCTTATGAAACTTTGGCACGCAACCACGTGTTTATCTGCCGCCCTACTCACGCTAGCGGGATGGTATCCCATCACATCTCGTTTCGAATTCGTCCTTTTGGTGACTCGTTGGCGTCCAGCTGCTGGCAGTTGGATGCAACAGATAATATTTGGGAGGAGCGTACTAGTGTGCGTGCTGGAAGCTGGCACATTGGTCGCTAAATATTTATGAATGTTTAGGCAAGTGAAGCCGAATGAAATGGTTATTTTTCCTTTCATTTTATCGAGGTTTGGCTTTTTTTTATCGGGCTCTGTGTACAAAGGAATCAGAAGACAGTGAACGCAAGCATCGAGAACATGATTTGTTAACTGTAATAATCAGCAGGAATTGTGTAGCGTATAACGTGTTACCTTATCCCATACCTATACCCACTGTCTCGCGCAACCGCACAGCAAAACATGCGTGATTATAACTGCGTTTCCACACGATCTGTGCTTTGTTTATGCGAAAAGAACATGAGCCAGCACGTGTGCACTCATACAGCGGAATATTTCAAGCGTAGTCCGGATTAGACCACCATGTTTTTTCATGAACAATGGTACAACGTTCACAAACGCGATCGTACAAGCATCTTCCACGCTGACCGACCTATATTGTTTTCCCTAAGGAACCTGTAGTGTATACGCAATCGCTTTGTACGCACAACACAATTAGTTTCGTAATCTAATAGTAAGACGCCGGACAGCTATGCCGGAGTACCCGGATTCGAACCTGACCTCGGCGGCTGCGTTTCGATGGAGGCGAAACGAAGAGGCGTCCGTGTGCTGTGCGATGTCAGCGCACGTTAAAGATCCCCAGGTGGTCTAAATTACTCCGTAGCCCGCCACTACGACTCTCCTTTTTCTCTTTCCACTTTCACTCCCACCTTCCTCCTTTCATTTATGGCAAGGTTCAGGTGTCCAAAGAAACAAGTGTGACAGATTCTGCGCATTTCCTTTCATGTGAACCAATTATTGCTGATCTCAGTAATACCATAAGCCACTCTTCGTGTGCTTGGCTGAAGCCAGCTAGACACAGCTAGTAAGAAAAAGAATTTTATTTATTTATTTCGACAAACTGCAGGCCAATATTTTGGCCCGTGCTGGAGAGGTAATACAAAACATTCAATGCTTCACTGATAAAAAAAAAATCCAATAAATAGCAAGTTCAGGCGGTTGCAGTCAGTAACCGAAAACAACAAAATATAGCACCTGTTTAGTCAACAAAATGCTCCTCTAGAGCTTTACTAAAATTGGGATACTGGAAAATGGCCTCAGGAAGGCAGTTCCAATCGGTAAAGGTCCGCGGAAAAAAAAAAACTGCACTTGAAAGTGTCAGTCCTTGCAAACATCAGTGGAGATCAGTCGTTCAGTCCTGTCCGACTCTTCGTGACCCTATGGACCATGTCACGCCACGCTTTCCGGTCTCTCACTATCTTCCTAACATCACAAACTTCATCTGCAGTGCCTCGAGGATGCCATCTAACCATCGCGTTCGCTGCCTACCCCTTCTCCGGCGACCCTCAACCTTTGCCAACATCAAATCTTTCTCCAGCGACTCCTCTCTTCTCATAAGATGACCAAAGTAGCTGAGCTTTAACTTTAGAATTTGACCCTCCAATGAGCAGTCGACAATATCGACAGACTTGATCTTCTGGCACTCCAAGGAACTCTCAAGAGTCTTCGCCAGCACCACAATTCAAACGCGTCAATTCTTCGGCCGTCAGCCTTTTTCACAGTCCAACTCTCGCATCCATACATCACAACTGGAAAGACCATAGCACGAGTTATACGGATCTTGGTTGGCAGACTAATGTCTCTGCTCTTTACTAGGCGGTCAAGGCTAACCATTGCTCTCTTTCCCAGAAGCAGGCGTTTCCTAATTTCATGGCTGCAGTCTCCTTCCGAGGTAATCTTGGAGCCCAAGAAGAGAAAATCTCTCACAGCTTCCACTTCTTGTCCCTTGATGCTCCAGGACTTGATAGGGCAAGACGCCATGATCTTTGTCTTTTTAATGTTCAGTTTAAGCCCAAATTTCTCACTCTTCCTGTACGCGCATAAGAAGTCCCTTGAGTTCCACTTCACTTTTTGCCATTAAAGTGGTATCATCCGCATATCTAAGATTGTTGATACGTTTTCCAGCTATCTTCGCTCCAGCTGAAGACTCGTCCAGACCGGCCTTCCTCATGATGCACACTGCATATAGGTAAAATAGGCAGGGCGACAGTATGCAGCCTTGCCTCACTCTTTCTCAATCTGAAACCAATCAGTAAGACCATGCCCAGTTCTGACTGTAGCCTCTTGCCCTTCATACATGTTCCTGAGGAGACAGATGAGGTGAATTGGAACTCCCATCTCTTGGAGAGCTTGCCACAATCTGGTGTGATCTACGCAGTCAAACGCTTTCGCATAATCAATAAAGCAGAAGTAGATGGGTTTCTCGAACTCTCTTGCTTTTTCTATGATCCAGCGAAGGTTGGTAATTTGATCTCTAGTTGTGGAACCCAGCTTGCACGTCCGGAAGCTCCCGATCCACATACTGCTGCAGCCTACCTTGGAGGATTTTTAACATCACCTTGCTAGCATGCGAAATAAGCGCGATCGTGCGGTAGTTGGAACAATCTTTGGCACTGCCTTTCTTTGGAATGGGGATGTAAACTGACCTCCTCCAATCCTGTGGCCACTGCGGGGTTGTCCAAATCTTCTGACATAATGTATGCAGAAATTTAACAGCGTCATGGTTGAGGTTTTGAAGCAACTCAGCTGGAATGCCATCAATTCCGCTAGCTTTGTTCTTAGCAAGGCTGCCTAAGGCCCATTCAACTTCACTCTTCTGGATGCCCGGCTCGAGATTAGTAATCACAACCGTCTTATGTTGGGTTTGCACATTGGTGTCCTTCTTGTACAGTTCTTCTGTGTATTCCTGCCACCTCTTCTTTATCTCTGAGGCTTCAGTGAGGTCCTTGCCTCGTTTGTCCTTTATCACGCCCAGCTTAGCACAGAAGCTTCCTTTGATATCTTTGATTGTCTTGTACAGAGCTTTTGTGTTCCTTATTTGGCCGTTGTCCTCAACTGCTTGGCACTGTATGCTCAGGAAGGCATTCTTATCTCTCCTTACTATTTTCTGAAAATCCGCATTGAGAACCTTGTATCTTTCTCTTTCCCCCAATAATTTTGCCATCCTCCTTTCCTCAGCTATTTGCAAAGCCTCTTCAGATAACCAGTTTGCTTTCTTGCATTTCCTTTGCTTTGGAACTACCATAGTAGCAACTTCTTGCATTATATCACGAACATCAGTCCACATCTCTTCGGGCTCTCTGTCTTCTAGATCTAATTCTTGAAATCGATTCCTCACTTCCACAGCATATTCTAATATAATTTGATCCAGATCATACCTGAAAGGCCTTCTAGTTTTCTGCGTTTTCCTCAATCGAAGATTAATTTTGGCAACAAGAAGCTGATGATCGGTGCCACAATCGGCCCCAGGCCTTGTTTTTACTGCCGCTCTCAAAACTCTACTAGCCTCTGCCCAGCTTCATTTGGCTCACCAAGACCGAACTTGCCTGTAATTCCGGATATTTCTTCACTCCCGACCTTAGCATTCCAATCTCCTATGAGAAAAACGACGTCTGATGATGGGGTGCGGTCTAAAAGGCATTGTACGCCCGCATAAAATCTCTCAACGTCAGCTTCTTCAGCAGTAGTGGTCGGTGCATAGACTTGGATAACTGTTATGTTGAAAGGGTGACCTTAGATCCGAAGTGAAATCATTCGGTCGTTTTTGGGGTTGTACCCTAGGACTGCTTTGCCCACTCTTCTATTTACTATGAAAGCGACCCCATTCCTTCTCTTGGATTCGTGCCCACAATAAAAGACATAATGGTCGCTGGAGTTAAATTCTCCCATTCCGGTCCACTTGAGCTCGCTGATATCCAAGATATCAATGTTCAATCTGTCCATTTCTCGTTTGACAACATCCAGTTTACCTTGCGTCATAGATCTTACATTCCATGCTGCTATGCGATATATCTCCATGCAACATCGGACTTTCCGGTCGCTTCCCGACACATCCGCAACTGAGCGTCCTGTTGGCTTTAGTCCAGCCGCTTCATTCGTCCTGGAGCTACTAAGAATCGCCCTTTGTTCATCCCCGGTAAACATGTGGGACGCCTGGGGGGCTCATCTTCCGGCGCCATGTCATTATTGGTATTGTGACTGGCCATAGGGTTTTCTTGGCAGGAAATACTGGAGTAGGTTGCCATTACCTTCTCCAGTGAATCACATTTTGTCAGAACTCTCTGCCGTGACCTGTCTGTCTTGGTGGCCCTACACAGCAGAGCTCACGACTTTATCGAGTTTCGCAAGCCCCTCCGCCACGACAAGGCAGTGATCCATAAAGGGGCCTTGCAAACATAGGTTCGAGCAATTCGTTTCGTGAATGATCAGTTCGGCGCGACAGCTCTTCGAGAATTTAAGTCGGGTATGTTTAAAAGGTTATGTATAAACAATAAATGGGACATTTTTCTGCGTAGATCAGGTAATGCATGGACTATGATTGGCTTTCATTAGAGTCGAGGGTGAGCCTAATCTACTGTATTTATTTTAAATAAACCTGACAGCTTTCCTTTGCACCATCTCTATTCGGTATACGTATTTCTTTATAAATGGATCCCATAAAGCCGAAGCGCACTCTAATTTAGACCTAATAAATGTTGATTATGCAAGAAATTTTAGCTTACTTGGCACATATTTAAGCCTCCACCTTAAGTAGCACAGCTTGGAAGATGCCAAGGAACTTAGGTCATTTATATGGGCAGTCCATGTTAAATCATGTGTTCGTGTAGCTTCTAAGTATTTATAATGTGTACCTTCCTGAATTAGGTAGTTTCGCAAGCTGTAAGGGAAGGAACTAAATTGTTTTTTGTTTTTTTATGCGTGATGGCGCGAAAGGACAGTTTTTTCTAGGTTCAGTTGCAAATTCCACTTAACACACCATTCATGAACTGCTAAGAGTGAATTTCGCAAAATGTAATGATCATTCTGTTCCTTTATGCTCTTAAAAAGTATGCAATCGGCAGCAAAAAGCTTTAAGGAGACATTATCGGAAATGGAAACCGGCAGATCATTGATATAAATTAGGAAAAGTAGCGGCCCTATGACCCTACCTTGGGGTTCACCTGAAGTAACTGGTAGCTCGTTTGATTTGCACCCATTAACATCTACGTATTGTTTCCTATACATTTGAGGTAAGCAGAGATCCAGTTAGCAAGGTAAATAGGGACGCCAAAACTTTCTAATTTATAGACGAGTGTACTGTGGGGAACTGTGTCAAATGCCTTCCGAAAGTCTAAAATAAGGACATCAACCTGTCCTGATTTGTCAACAACTAGTTGAAATTCATTAACTGTCGTAACTGAGTCACAGTGGACCTGCCTTTTCTGTAGCCATGTTTCAAAGAGGATAAAATGTTATTTTCAGCAAGAAATGAGTTGAGATAGCCTGAGACTATACGTTCTAATAACTTACAACACAAAGAAGTGATTGAAATTGATCGTTAATTAAAAATAGTTAGTTATTATTAATTCGAACTTTGCTCAACTGATCAGTCCGACCTAGAAAACTCCAAAATTTTTTGGTGATCACTTTTGACGAATTCGGAAAACGTCGTGTTAAAATAACAAGACTTCGCTAACTTTAAGTTTGTGGCAAGTTTCTGTTTAAGAACTTGAAACACACCCTCTCCAAACCCCTACTTTGATTTCAAACCTGCTTTCAAAGATTTCTATTAGGACATATTCCTTAAAGTCCTCTACCGTTTCGGTTTCTGCCTCGGCAATTCCATAAATTAGCAGGTTGTTTCGGCGGGAGTAGTTTTTGAGATAATCCACCTTTGTTCTTAACGAAATTACTACTTTATTCAATTCTGCCATGGCTTCCTCACAGGCTTCCACTCTTTCAGTTGTCTGCGATAGTATTTCCAGTTTGCCATCAATCGCGGCCAGCCTCTGATATTTCTCTGATATGTGCAAGTGAAGTTTTGCTCCGATAGACTCTAGTTCGCGTGACGAACCTTTTTGATTCTCGATGATTTGCTCGAGTTTCTCTGTAATATCTGGGCCTGGATTAGCTTAACATCTCCGCTAAGCAGAAGTGGAAGTAAACAAAATGAGTCAAAACACTCAGTGAAAGCTTGAAGCAAGACGCCTGGGCAGCACAACCAAACAAAGCGAATCGCTTTTAAATGCATTTTAGTTACAAAATCTACTAACCTGCAAGAAAAAGACAAACGGACTTAGTTGTGACCGCATCCCACTGGTGCTGCCTTGCCCACTGGCAAAGAAAACGTCACGGGCGGTTCCCGAAAGATTCGTCGATGTCGATGTCTTTTGGGATAGTAAGTGCGAACCTCGAAAAAATTCAAAACCATGGCCTTCGGTGTCGTTGAGAATTTCAGTGTTCGCGTGGAAAAGCACCGTCACTGGCCCATGCTGATGTCGATCGTTCCAAGAAGCCGCACATTCAATGCCGACGAATTCAAGGGAAACAGAGTCGATGCACGAAGCAAGGACCTGCATGATTTTCTTTGGCGGGGGCTCACCACTGCTGCACTGTTCGTAGTGCCAAAACTAGGGCTTTTTATTTATTTGTTTTAGTTCGCTTTAGTTGGCGTTTTTTGTGCCACACTTACCTGGTACAAACGTTCTGTTACTGTGAGCCTGGTGCCATGTAGTTTCCGCTCTACATGTGGTGCCATCTAGGAGCCGCCGCGTGAAATTGCAGAAGTTTAACCATGACATCGGCGATCAGCTCAGGTGCAACGGCGCGCTTGATCTCAAGGATACTTATGGCGCCATTTTTGAGCCCCCCCCCATAAATTGGCGGATGTTTGCCCCTACTTAAGTGTGTTCATAACAAGCGAAAGCACAGACCGTCTTGGCTCAGTGATAAAGAAAGAATTTCCACTAGACTCCCACGGCATCCGGTATTTAAGCATTGATAATGAAGATGGCGTTCCGTATGATTTAATCATGCTCATGGGCCTCCACTCTATATGGCGCTCCAGAATGGCGGGCTATCACTGCGACAGGGATGCTCGACCCGCTAGAATATACTTTCGAGAAAGTGTGAATTGGTTTATTGCCATACAGAAAGTGGCTGCTGAACCTCCCGAATGGCTCTCAAGGGTAGAGCCTTTGCTGTCGTTGCGGGAGTTTTAATGTACTGAGACGAAGCCAGCCTGACATTGGCTGATGATGACCTTTCAATATGTACTTTGTTTTGTGTTATTCGTGTTGTGTTCTTGTGAAATGGTATGAACCAAAGCTAGGAAATAAAGAAAAAGAAAAGGTTAAGACGATCAGCCGATGAACCACAGTACCCAGGTTTGAACCCAACCGGTTACACTCTGATCTGTTGGCACTTTTTTTAGTGTGCGACCACTAAAGAGATCACGATGTTTCATTAGTGATTGATAGCTAGGCTAAGCCTCTCCCTGTTTGCGCGCGAGCTTGACAGACCTGGCGGGCAGATCCCCGCGTCGTGGCCGCTGTAGCGGGCTGATTGTGAATTGCGCGCGCGAAGCTACGTGGTTGTGACCTCACGAGACTGCTGAGCCAATCAGAGAGATGACAATAGCAAGATCGGAAAGATTCCTGACCGGGGGTGGTGAGCATATGAACGCTTTCGTAGTTATGAAATGAAACATATCCGAAGAGCCCTGAGCCTGGATTCCGAGCCAGCAGCGACGCGCACGAATCAGCTTGGTGGCTGGCCACTGCACGAGACCGCCAGGCCATCGTCAGAAACGATCAGCCCTTTCGGTTAACTGCTATTGTGTCGTGATGTGCACCACATGCATGTTATCTTCATCAACTTCCATAAGTGCGTTACTCTCGTAATCTGGTTCCACGTATGTTTTAAAATGGTTCATAAGCCAAACTTCCACTTATGGCATAACTTTTTTCTAACACGCATGTGGAACCAAGCAGGTAAAGAGTGTAAAGGGCTCAGAGCGCACCGCTATCAAATTTGCCTTCTCAAACTGCGTTAATAAGCATTGCCGAAATTCCGTAGTGACTGACTTCATCGACTTTAGCTCGAAGCCTAATCTTGAAACTCTAGCATCGAGTCGAATGCTGAATGAGGCGCGGTGGGCCAGCGCTCGTATTTCGCGTTTAGTCAGTTAAACTTAATCCGCTTTATTTTTACGCGTTTATTCTGGGCGTGGTATTACTTACTGCTTCTGTAATTCATTTGGGACTAACATAACAACTTTTTCATTCCATCCTTGTGCAATCTAATTCTAGAGAGGAGACAAGTCGTTAATGCAATCGTAAGCAAAAGCAAAGGAACCCCCATCAGGTTCCGGGGCGGCGCCTCCGGTCTCGGCGCCATGAGTGTACCGTTAGGTGGCGTCTTCATGCACTGAGGCATAGTAACTCTAGTAAGGCATAGTGTGCCTCGATGCCAGCGCCGTTCAACGGCGGCATGCTGTCATAGAGACGCCCTAGTGAGGCAGGGTTCCAAATTTGGAAGGGGGATTTTGCCTTTTCACTTGATAGGACAGAAAACAAAACATTTTGGCGAGATCTCCTGGCTAGTTGTGGTAGATAGTTTATTGTAAAGTCAGTGGAGAAAAATTAAAATAATTTTTTTAAAAGTTATTCTCATGTTTCGGAGCAGGATTGGAGCTGTTTCTTCAAGGGGTGAAAAGGGGCCTGGGGTCCTTCTAAGTAAGCGCCTATTTCACCCTAAACGAGGATACCAGCCGGCATCAAAATACCTAAATTTTATAATTAAAAGCTTTCCCTTCGAGCATTCTCTGCTTAGTACAGTTCTACGAATAACGGATAGCTTCTGCTTAGTTTCAGGAAGTGTACAGAGCTAACATCTGAAGAGCAAAAACTGTGGATTGACGGCATATTAAAAGTCTTAACGGGAGTCTCCTAAGGGGGACCACCTGACGTATTCAGTGTTACACAGCACAGTGAATTTTTCTTCCAGGGGCTGTCTCTCCAAGTGATGCGTTTCGAAAATATGTCGTCCCGGGTTTTTAAAAATAGGGTATAATTAATAAACGACCCGTTCCATGCGAGAAATTAAGCGCGGACTTAGATTGCACAATCTTGGCACCTGAAGAAATCTAGAGCTTCTTTTTTTTTAATGAGATTAAGGATTTGGCCTTTCGGTACCGCAAGCAAGCTTGATTTCTTGCGTTCAAAACGGTGTCAATAAGTTTGTAATTTTGTCTGTTCAAAAAAGGTGGCGTGTGTGTGTCCAGCAGTGGCTTCGTAGCACTGTAAAGTCGCTACTTTTGGTCTACTTTTATTAAACGGATCGACAGCTAGTCAAGAAAATGCGTATGCGTAGGCTGCAACATTATTACCCCATGTCTTAGCGATTTACACTTTATAAACGTTCATGAAGTGTTTTGCTGGTAGCCATCTGAACCTGACGTCTGGATGGGTTTACCGTTCTTTTGAGCAATTTTTATCACGGGTGAAATTTTTCTCTGGTGTGATTAGCTCTCTAATATCGCGATGCTTCTACGGCTTCCTCGGACACGCCTTCAGATCCCTATATGTATGTTAACGGCCCGAAATAATCTCTGTCAGGTTTAGCAAATATCCAACAAAAATTCATTTGAGTAAGGTTAAGCTGTTATAGAGGATTTTTTCGCTATTTTTTGCCTAGAATCAGAATCAGAATTTATTGATTCAATGCAACGAATGAATACAAATATTGGTAAGTACAGGAGGAGGTCCCAAAGCCAATGGCTGCACAGGGAACCTCCTGTTACAAGTATACAAAACAAAAATAATTTAAGTGCAAACAACAGCGGGTGAAGACTGTAACTGTTATATAATATAAATGTGGAACACACAGAAATACACGATAGCGTAATATAAACAGAACATAAATTGGGAACATGTTATATAAATGCAAAACAGAGGAACACAATTGTATGTGGGATAAGTATTTTTATCAATGAATTTTTTTTTATTATCCGAAACATTATCCGAAATTTATTGGAAGAAAGTACGCTGACGGCCAGAAATGAGCTCCAGAACGTAGACCACGGCAACGTTTTCAGTTCCGTAATTATATGAATGTCATTTCCACATTCTAGAAGAATAATATTTCAAAAACAAAGCTTTCTGAATGCTTCTCAATATACAGGGGGGGGGGGGGATTAAAAGTTATTCGAATGAACAGCGTGCCATTTATTTAGAACACATTAATTCGATGACTGCACTATTTGGCAAAATGCGTATCCTGTGTGTGCGTTCAGGGTTCCAGCCCGAGCTGGGGACCAAAGTACTATTCCATTCTATTTGTGAGGGCAATTTACAAATGGTCGCTTGGTTGAGACAGCCTCGATGTTACAATGTATACTACGACTACATCGTCGGTGCCCTTAAGGCAGCGTTCGAGAAATAAAACTGTCCATCGCCCTCGAGCTGAAGCAATAAAGAGGGCCGGAAAACAGATACATTCACTTCTTGCCTGCATCCCTCGTTCCCGTCTCCCCAGTTGGAAAACACGTACCGAAACAACAAGCCCGGTGGCCGCAGATTCTCTAAACGGCCATACATCAGCCTAGCCGATTCGCCTCCGTACACGCAGCGTGGCGAGACGCCACTCAGCCGGCGTTTGCCGGGCGATTGTAGCGCCGCCGTCGCCAATCCTACCAGTCGGCCTTGGCCGGATGCTCCCGAAAGGGAGAATAGGGAGGAGCACGAAGATAAACGAAGGGGGAGGAGGGGGGGGGGGGCAGGAAGGCTTAACTCCGTCGCACCACCGTCCGCGGAAGAGGACGTGTCCGTGTGACGCGAGAGATATTGTCCGGGCGCGTGAAATATCGGCGGATCTAGGTCCGCCTCCTCTCCCCCACCGCCTCCGTCTCGTCCTCATTGCCTTCGCTTTCTTGCCTCAGAGCGAAGCTCCGTGGCCTCCGCGCCTTCACTCTTTAAGGTAGCTTCGAAACGTGCTCTTTCCTCTTGCACAGAATTTTCCTGGTGCTCGGCCGAATCTGCCCTCTCCGCAATGTTCCCTTATTCGGCCACGAATTTAGGGAAGCAGCAGAGAAAAGAAGGGGAGTCGGACGGGCGAATGGGGAGCAGTGGGACTAGAGTTTGGAAAACGAGGAGGTAAAACAAATGACCGGAGAAGGGAAGAGACCGGCACACGATGTCGATCTTCAAGGATATCCTAGGCCTTCCTTCGATTCCACAACGGCCTCGAAGGTGCAAGGCGGTGAAGCAGGGCCTGAAGAAGAAAGGAAAGCGCAGGATTTGCTCTTTCTCGAGATTGTGTAACTAACATAGAATAATAAAAGAATCCTGACTTGAACTATAGGGAAATAATGCTGACCATGGGACAAGCTAGAATAAAAAGATTGCAGAGACGCCAAGTACAAGTGTGCGTGCGGAGCACTTGTTTTTCGTGCTTGTAGATTGTTTCTAGAAAGGGTACAGGACGGTTTGACAAACGAATAATGAAAAGCAAATTTTCCGGCCCGCACCATCGGAGGCAGAACTGGCTGGGCCGCGTATAGGGTTAGTGGCTGATGCTGCGGCGGCCTTGAATCGTACCGGAGGCGAGGCTTTGAAGCGAGCAGAGGGAGCTAGCTGCCAACAGCGGAGCAAGCCGGCGAGACAACGAGCTCGGAAGGCGTGATTTGTTGCCAGGGTTGGATCGATTTTCACTCTGCGCATGCAATGCGTCTCCGTGCGTCTTATACGTTTTCGCTTGTCTCGTTCATTAGGCGTTTCCTCACTCCAGTTATGTCGTTCCGTTTTCGCCGGAGATACTTTTCTTCCGAGAGGTATCCGCTCTTAGCTGAACTCGTGCGCGCATTCTACCTAACTTTCACATTCGTCTTGTTCATCGGGCGCCTCCACGCTCGGTTTGTGCGGTTGGCCGAGGAACTTCCCGAAGATCGCTTCCGCCTGCTTCTTTCCTCTGTGCGAGTGCTTTCTCGGGGAAATCGGCAACAATCCTTCAGTCTCCTTTGATGTTCCTCGAGAAACTGCGATTCTTGGGGGAAGATAGTTGTGTCTAGACGGTCCCTAAACCGTAACGTGGTTGGTTAGAGTATACGACCGTGAAGTCGGGAGGACTAGCTATCCACGGAAACTTATTCCTCTGCGATGGTGCATAAGGCATATAACATTTTTTACAAGCGTGATTTTCTTTTCTTTTTCTTTTTTTTTGCCGCGGAAAAAGCCGTGGCCTCCGTCCAACATTGCAGAAGTGAAATGATCCTCCTATGCTAGTTCCAAATTATCGCAACAATAATAGCGAATACCACTGCAGAAACAACGCATTTCTTTTTTTTTTTTTTTACTGTTCGCTTTTTGAATTACGACAGTAGTGCTTGCCGCTTTACCACTACTCGGCGCTGCTGGCAGCGGCAAGGTTCTAAAAAAGAGCTTGATTCACCCGCATCAGACAAACTAGCATTTCAGCTCAAATTTAAACGATTGAAGCGTGAGGCTCCCCATTACTGTAAGTTCTGCGGAAAAGACCAAACGTGCACCAGAAACATTTAGATAAAGCATGAAAACTTGAGCACACCTCCCTTGGAAAAAAGAAATAAGAATTCTTTGCCAGTGTTGGCAAACCTACGGGGTCAGTCGGTGAAAGAGGCTCAAACGAAACACTAGCGCTTACTGAGTTCATGAGTGCGACCAGCTCTTGATAGGCTCGGCAGCATCTGGACAAAGGGATTGGGTGGCTGTTCCTGGCCCTACAGGGCTGGGACGGCAGGTCAACGCCGCTTGCGGCAGGGGCTAGCCAGCCACCGAATTTTTATCTGTTGTAGGCCGTCCTTGCACCCGTCACCGCTTCGGTGGTGGACGACGGCTGTTGTTGCGGCGCGCGCCTTGCTCTCCCTCTTCCTTTTTATTTCTTCTCTATTTTCTCTTCTGTCTGCACGAGATCAAAAAACAGCGCGGCTACTTGGGACAAACAGAGAAGGGAGAATAACGGACAAGCGCTGACTAACAACTGAAGTTTATTCGAAAAAAGCACAGGTAATATACACTTTTTTTCTTCATGAACCAGGACGCATGCGCTCCCAAACAAGCATCAGTCTAATCATGGGAATCCAAATATACAATCTCAGTGTCATGCAGAAGCACCGATGGCGTGCTCACGCAACTATCCCCTTTTTTATGGATGTGATAGGCTTCCGATAACTCCCTGGTTAGTTGATCCTTATGCCTGTAGATTACATTAGTGTTGTTAAAAAGAGGTGTGCATAGTTTTTTATCAGGATATCTCTGATCATTATTTAAAGGGCAGTCCCTGTAACCAGGGAGTTATCGGAAGCCTATCACATCCATAAAAAAGGGGATAGTTGCGTGAGCACGCCATCGGTGCTTCTGCATGACACTGAGATTGTATATTTGGATTCCCATGATTAGACTGATGCTTGTTTGGGAGCGCATGCGTCCTGGTTCATGAAGAAAAAAAGTGTATATTACCTGTGCTTTTTTCGAATAAACTTCAGTTGTTAGTCAGCGCTTGTCCGTTATTCTCCCTTCTCTGTTTGTCCCAAGTAGCCGCGCTGTTTTTTGATCTTGCAATGCACCAACTAGCTCAGATTTCCGTTCGTCTGCACGAGGCAGCGGAGGCGGCTCAGCTGCAGAGCCAGTAGCAGGCCTGTGCATGTTCTTTTCCTTCTTCCTGCAGCCACAACAACAACAACCTCGGTATGAAGCGGGCGGCGCTGTTCTTGGCCCTACGGGGGCTACCCTACGCCGCTTGCGGCGGAGGGTAGCCAGCCACTGAATTTTTATCAGTTGCCTGTATGCCGTCATTGCACCTGCCACCGCTTAGTTAGGTGGTGGACGACGGCTGTTGTGGCGCGCGTCTTTCTCTCCGTCTTACTTTCTCTTTCTTATCTATTTTCTCTTCTGTCTGCACGAGGCAGCGGAGGTGGCTCAGCGACAGAGCCAGTAGCAGGCCCGTGCATTTTCTTTTCCTTCTTCCTACAGACAAACAACAACAACCAACTTACTGCCGATACCAACGTAGGAGATTTGTTTTCTTGAAGTGAGTGTAAAACAAGCCCGCGATGACAGAAGGGCCCCAGACCGACGAGCACTTGTTTAAGACTAGATGCAGCAATTAATCATCATTTGTGGATAATATGGCTGAGCGTATTCATGACTGTCAGCTTCCTGTCATGATTGCACCCCCAATCTGAAAGAAAGGCAATGTCGCAGGTTCTCTGCTTCACCTTAATTGCGTCTTTACAAGTTTGAGGAACGCTTGCAGACTATGTGCTTCATTCCGATGAATAGGTACCTGATCCAGCACCCTGTTAGAATTCTCAAGTGTCGACAACGCTCTCCATCCACTGCGCAGAATTACACAGAGTGTCAGAGTTAAAGATCTCCATTGGTGGCAGCTGCGTCGAAAGCGGTTTAATGGTGAAAGCGAGGCGCATTCGAAACTTCCATTCTAAGTTGAAAGCATTCGGTTGCGTCATACGATCGATTGCCCGTTTAATCATAGGGCCGTCAAAGGACCGAAGGACTTGAATATTCCCCATTTCCGAGAAGTATTCAAATCAAATTATCAAATCAAACCGAAGTGAGTTTTCTTTTTTTTTTTATTCAAACAAGTGTGTCGTCCGAAATCATTAACTGTAGCATATAATGTACTAATCAGCAGGGAGTTCTCAAATCATTGCTACGCAGCTTCATCGCAGCAGCTCCTTTTCATTCATTTCGTTGTTTTCGTGGGCAGCGCGTCACGACCCGACGGGACATGAGTAGAAAAACAGTTTATTATTGAGAAGCTTGTGAAAGTGCTCTAGATGTTTGGGTGTACACTTATTATCTGTAGCTAATGCTAACATGCTCAGTAACAAAACATAATTATCCAGTCAAGACGAAAATAAAAATTATTCTGAGTAGCTCTAGGCCGCTGCCAGCATTATTAGAGACTTTTAGTTTAGCGCTGCCGCTTACCACTACCGTCGACCGCTACCACGCGAGCGTCAATACGCATGCGCAGATCACCTCGGTGGCGACAGATGACGCCACGTTCCTGTCAGCGCGTGCTATGCTGACGGTGCGCGGCAGCGGTAGACGCAAGCGGTAAGCGGCAGCGGTAAACTAAAAGTGTCTGTTATTATGCGTCCGGTTCCAGCCGAGTCCGACGCGCTTTTTATTTTTGAAACCGTGGCTGAAGTTATGTGGGCAATCCGCATACTGGGGTTTTTTTCTTGGAAGCACCATGTTCCACTGATACTACTTGCTCTCGAGTATGCGATTCAGCTACACCAGAAGTGCAGGACGGGGGGGGGGGGGGAGCAGTCTGAAGAAAAAGCGGACAGCGGGATAGGAAACTGACTAGTCAGTCTTAACATGCCAATGAATACCTTAAATCCAGCAGTCACGTTGAGGTCCCCCTCCAAAGACATTCATATTTGCTTTGGCTTATCTTTTGCTCACAATATTAGCGATCATTTTGCTTCGAAGAGAATTGGTTTGATTTGAATTATATTCTTATTGCTACCTTTATATTATAGTGTGCATGAGCGGTGATTAGCTATTTCATATGAGACCCTTAAATAATTCGGTTTCAACTAATTACTAATTTAAATTATGCATTGGGTAATTACGTAACGACTAATTATTTACTGAATACGTATAGCTTGATAACATAACTACTTAAGTGATATAAGTGCTAATACCCTGAAAGTTGTCAGAGCATGCAGTATCAGCTCACGCAACGCAGATTATAAAAACGTGAAGTATGGAAGTAAGCATGATTAATTATTTGGTGGTGCTGATTTTTTATCTTTTCTTTTTTTGCTTTCAAACGAGGTATTTATGTTCGGTCTATGGTGTGTATAATGTCATAAAACGGCATAGGCTATGAGGAGCACCTTTATGAAGGGCTCAGAGAATTTTGATAACCAGTAGCTGATGGTGACCCTGAGGTATCAGACAGAGCTCTTGCGAATATGTTTTGCGAAGATTGAGGATCATTTTCCTACACCTAAATGTTTACAACTTTAAGCTAGACCAATCAGCGATCAGCAATATCGGTGTAGTTTTACGTCACTTCAGAATAGTTCGAGTTCTGATGTTGAAGGTATGCAGAATCGGCCACTTAATTATGTTTTTGACATCGCCCTCCTGTTATTACGAAGTGCTATTTCCCCAGAAAGAATGAAGGTTGCAGTGGTCACAGAGCTATTAAAGAAAAAAGGCTTCCAAATGATGTCAAGGCATATCGTCGTATTTCCGTTCTACTTATATTTTCTGAACTTTAGAACAAATTGCTCAGGACCGCCTTTCAAGGTTTATCGACAAATATAATCATATTACTGCAGCTCAATTCGGTTTTCGAAAGTACAGGCCTACGGAAGTTTAAAAAAAAAATACCTTTGACTGTATCAGCCATCAAATTTTGCTTGAAAAATTATGAATCTACGGAATACGAGCCCATTGCTTGCCTCAGTAACCGTGGGCGGTATGTGTAAATAAGTGATCACTGCTCCGACCAGAAGCCGATTACAAAAGGTGTCCATCATGGCAGCACTCTCGGACCATTAGTTTTCGATATTGATATTAATGATTTCTTAAATAAGCGTACTGAAACCAGATATTGTTATATTGGTTGCCATGCATTGCTTGTTTTTTAGCAACGCGATGTTCTACTGATACCTTTTGCTCTCGATGCGATTCAGCGATGTCAGAAGTGCATGACAAGGGGAAGGGGGGGGGGGGGGCAACCTCAACCAGCGGATGGCGGGGACAAGAAGCCGAGTAGTCAATTGTATCATGCCAGTTAATAAATCTCTTAAATCAACCAGTCTGGTTGCGATCCCCCCAGATTTTCAAGTGTCTTGGGTTTGGGTTATCTCTGGCTCACAGTTTTAGAGATCGTTTTGCCTACAAGAAACGTTTGTAATTGATTTCAATTATATTTCCTTATGGCTGCCTTTATATTCTGGTGCAGTGTGGGGCATCATTAGCTATCTTATACGAGGCTATTAACTAATTTAGTTTTAACTAATTACTCAATACAACTATACATTGGTGTATTGCCCAGGAAAAAAAATTAGTTGTTGAATATATTTACATCTTGACAATTCAACAGCTAATTAAGTTATATAAGTCTAAATACTCTGAAAGCTGTTAGAGCATGCCCTATCAGCTCACCCGACACAGATTAAAAATCTGCAGTACGTTACTAAGCATGACTAATTATTTGGTGGTGCTGATTTTGTTTTTCCTTTTAAACGAGGTATTGTTTGGTGCATGGTATATATAACGCCTTTGTTGTTTTAGGCATTTGAAGGTATGCCGAATCGGCCACTTAAATACGCTTTTGACATCGCCCTCCTGTTATTACGCATATTTGTAATATCTTTTTATCAAGTGCTATTTTTCCATGAAGAATGAAGGTTGCTGAGATCACAGAAGGGATTGAAAATGATATCAAGGCCTATTGTCGCATCCCCGTGCTACCTATATTTTTTTAAGTTTAGGCATAGAGAAAATTTATCAGGACCCTATTTCAAGATTTATTGACAAATATAATACTGTTACTGCACCTCAGTTTGATTTTAGAAAGTACAGATATACTGAACTTGCATTAGTGAAACAAAAAGGTGCTATATTTCGTCACTGTTTTAAACAGATACACATACTCGGTCCTCATGTCGACTCTGCAAAACCGATTGATTGTATGAGCCATAAACGTTTGCTTGAAAAACTAGGAATCTACAGTTTACGAGTTCATAGCTTAAATCTTATCAAATGTCACCTCAGAAACCGTGAGCAGTATGTTCTAATAAGTGACCACTGCTCCGACCTAAGCCGATTGCAAAAGGTGTTCAAGGCAGCAGTCTCGAAATCTCTAGTTTTCAATGTAGGTATTAATCATATTATAAATACATCGCAATGAATCAAAATATATACAGTAAGCTGATGCTGCCAGCATAAGGCTTTCATGCCAATTGGGCTGCGTGCGCCTCGGCAACATAGCAAACCCCGTTTTTCTAATATGGTGGCAGTTGTTTGCTGCGAACCGATTAGGAATAAATACTAATAAATCTAAGCACATACTTTTCAAACCGAAATTAAAAATGTCATTTTAAACGCAGATATTATGTACGACAGCACAAAAATAGAAATATTAACCAGTGCTAAAATTCTTGGGTTTTTTTTTTTTTCGCAAACTACGATTCGGGACACGAATATCCCGAACCGTATTTTGCGAAAAAACAAAGACCCCAAGACCCCAAAAGACCCCATATATATATATATATATATATATATATATATATATATATATATATATATATATTGTTGTGACGCTGGGACTACGTCGACCCGGCCTTCACTTGGTAGCGTGTAGAGACTCCGGGTTGATGAAGGATTGAATCCTCGAAGTTGGTAAAATATATACAAGCAGGTTTAATGGCAATTTGAGAAAACTTATTTACATGAAAAAAAAATGGTATATCAGCAAAATGGCAAGCGTTAAGAGTTCATAGCGAGAAGCGTCTGGATGAGCCGTTTACCCAGGGCTCAGATCGTCATTTCGTGCTCTGCTGCGTCCTTAAATTCCCCTATGTCCAGCCCCTCTCTGAAGATGCTGACCAATCAGTTCCAGGGCACACCCCTCAGATATCGGCAACCAATCGATCACATCACTGCACTGATGGTCTGATGCACTGACTGGTCCAGTATTGTTTCGTCGGGCGTGGTCACTTGTTGGCGGGTAGAGCTTGGGAACGGCGAGGAGGTAAATCTCGATTCTTCTGCAAAGATTCGCTATGTTGGTTCCGGCAAGTGGATTTCCTTCTCAGAAACCCAAGTGTACGTGCGCGCCACAAATACGGCTCCCAACATTGTCCCTTTCCAGCAATTGCAACGCTTTCCTGGATTCACGGGAAATCCTCTAATGGCCGTAATCCTCATGCTCATTTCTTCTCCTGTACGTCAGCGGACGTGTCACTCCGATCGTACCTTTGGACCATAGGCATTCCTCACTTGACAATAGCGCCTCTCGACGGGAAGGGTGAACAGTTGAACAAAAGCACTTCCGGCTATTTCTCACAGGGCGACGTTTCTTTGTATTTTTCTTGACGTTCCCTTGACAGGGCCAACTTGGCAGTTGTAGGGTCACGACAAAGCAAAGCATGCTCACACAAAAAGATTCATGTGAACACGCTCACTTAGAGCCCTTGCACCAACAGCACATACCCGCAGGCGCACAATAGTGCGCGCAAGCGCGGACCATGCACGGTCATATATATATATATATATAATAGAGAGAGAGAGAGAGAGAAAACAAGAGGACCTGTAGTGTAGCAACATACCCAGACCACTCGCTAAGAAGCAGCTACATATCTAATCTAGCCGAGCCCATAAACCGACTCGTAATTGCGGGTAAAAAAATACTGGGAGACTATGCATGCCCTGAACCCCTAAACCTATAACACACACACACACACACACACACACACACACACACACACACACACACACACACACACACACACACACACACACACACACACACACACACACACACACACACACACACACACACACACACACACACACACACACACACACACACACACACACACACACACACACACACACACACACACACACACACACACACACACACACACACACACACACACACACACACACACACACACACACACACACACACACACACACACACACACACACACACACACACACACACACACACACACACACATATATATAGCGTGTGGGTGTGTGCGTCATTCTCTCACCAGGGGCTATTCATAAAAACCGCATCTTTCGGCGTCCGCTTGTGTAGCAGCAGCTGGCAACCTGTCGGAACTGTTCATGGCCCCTATACCCCCTTGACATTTTCCTGTGACGCCGGCTTGACAGCTGCAGCAAGGCTAACGTTGAAACATTCCCGTCGTCGCATCGAAAATCGGGTCTCCATCCTCCGCACTGCCTGTCTTCGCGGTCGGGGGGAAATTGTTGGAAGGCACCCTGTGGCAGCGCCGAATGGGGACAGTAACCGACGTTTACAAATGGGATAGGGAGAGGAGGGTACCTCGTCCTGGACGTAGAGGGGAGGGGGGAACTTAATTATCGCGTTCACATTAAGCGCCGCAGTCGCAAACCTCTTCCTCCTCTCAACTGACATAACTTCTGTTTTATTTCGGGAAAAGAAAAGAGCGCTCATTTCGATTCGCTTGTCTCTGCCGACTCCCTAATTCCTTCCTCAGCTGCCACTGTGCCATCGCGTTTTTTTTTTTTTTCGTTCGACCTCGTCTTCCGTTTTTGGAAGCCTTGGCACCCCAATATGCTTTGTCAGCAGTACGGCCGACGTAGCCGGCTGCCTTTACGTGTGCAGATTGTTATCAGCGCTCTTCCATTATTCCTTGCCGACCCTCCCCATCTCCCTCTCCACTTCCTTTGCGTCATCTTCGACGACAGCGGCGAATAAAAATTTCTTACATGAAATGCAGTACAAAATGCGTGCTGAGGTTACAGCATAAATGAAGAAAGGCCATAGAGAATCGCCCCCTTTCTTCGCAACACCGTCAGAAGAAAAGAAAAAATGGAAAGAGAGTCGGTGTAACAGTCGTGTACGTAGCGTGCGCGAATGACGGCAAATTTGAAGGCAGCGGTGCGTTCTAATTGGGACGACGACGGGCGAGGAAATTAACAGAACGTTCTCGTCGTTGTCGTGGTCTTCGTACCGCCACCGGCCCTGCCGGTGTCTCTATGCGGCGGCCCTGCCAAACGAGCGTTGCAGTTCGGGCATGTGAAAGATAGAGCACACGTCGCGTTATCGCTCCATTCTGCCCTTTTCCCTCTCCCTGCCATTGTCTTCGCCTCTCTCCTCCTCTCCACCTTCTTTTTTTTTTTTTTTTAACGCGTTTTGCTCCGCGAAAATGTCGCCGCGATTAGTGAGCAGCGTGGCTTAACTTGTTGCGACAAATTGGATGTCCCCGAGTAAAAGTCGGGACTCGCTCAATCTTTGCATGGGTTGTCCTTATTGGTGGCCCCGTGTGAAAGCTTGGCCCTCGCGTGTGTTCGTATGCTTCCGCTTACTTCGTACGGTATTTTGTTTTCTTTCTTTTTTTTTTTGTACGGTTGTGTTTCTCCGTGCGTCGTGTTTCGTGTGCGCGGTGCATTTCAAGCACGAAATTGAAATGACCGGTCACTATAAGGCTTCCGCTCTGTTGTCGTACGGAACTCGGTTAATCCTGAATTCTGGACGTTTTTTCTTCGTCCCTTTGCTTCAACAGTCCCTCGTTCGTGACTGTTTTCTTGTTCCTGACGTCACTTCGCTTGTACTCGAACGTTAACACCATACTTCACCTCTGCATTCAGTTTCCATGCGCTTCCTCAAAAAGAATAAAAAGAGAACCTGCAATTACCTGCTTTTTAATGCTTACTTAATTATCTCCCTATTTAATCTTCTACCGGAGGAAAGTACGTACAACTCAGGTACGCTTCCCTTGTTCCAGCAGGTTCCTGTGCAGTTTGAAGTGTTCAGAACGACTAATTAGACTGGAAGGTGGTCAGTTAACCTGAGCTTCTTTTCATGATTAGAGAACTCGTGTTAGGAACATTGAATCCCTGAAAAAAAAAAAAAAAAAAAGACAGAAGAAGGATCTGTGTGCAGAACCGCGAGCAACTTGTGCTCACGCGTGTCGTTTGTCCCAGTTTGTATGGTGGTTCCCTGATAACGAAAATGGACTGGGAGGTACCTACAACTCAAGTTAAGCTTGGTTAGCCTAACAATAGAAATCATTGCAGAGTGACGCTGGATTGAAAAATAAAGTAAACTAACTATTCTGATTGTTTATGGCACCTTAGAATCGCACCGTTAACTAACTACCAGAAAAATTTGTTATTCTAGCTAATGGTCAATATATATGCGCACAAGTCTCTGAAATTTGAAACTGATAATAAGGCTACCGAAGAATAAATGCTAGGCGCAGGATATTAAAGAGATGGACTTAAATAACGCGATCCGTTTTATGAACGAACTCTTGAAGTAGAATGATTGGTCGCGCCATTGATTGCTTACGGTATGATCGTTCGTGTGCGCCTAAATTATATAAACTATTTGTAGCTGACATTGATTCAGGAAGCCGGTTCGGTATAGAAGTTCTCTTGACAAAAAAGAATTATTTGGATGTCTGCATTCATGGGAGCTTTTACAGCATGTTAATTAAAGTTATGATAAGGCCGCTGGAGAACACGTGACTATGAAGATAGAACTTAGCTTTATCTGAAGGCACTTCGCAATCTGCCTCAGAAGCATAACCTCCCAAGGAATGAAAAGTTATACAGCCTTGAGGGCTGTATAACTTGTACGCCTTGAGGGCTGTCGTATAGTTCGGCTGCAGCAGAGCACCGCACATATTCTTCGTCAACAATGGCAAGGAACGTACACTAGTTTTCTTCTTGTTATTTTTTTTTTTTTAAACAGCAACACTTCCGCTCTGGGCCGCATTGCATCGAGAACTCTGCATCTGAGAATAAAAAAATTAGTTCAGTGCCGAAGACTCTGAGGCTCGTGCTTTTATCTGCAGTTAGTTTTCTATCCCTGGTGTTCATTCCGGTACTCTTTTTTTTTTTTCGCTTGACTGCCGCGAGCATGCGACTAACAGCGCTAGCTCGAGTATTACAGAATTTAATCCTAAGTCCTCAGTTCCGGTATCATCGTGTACTACATCATGAACAAACGATTAGTTTGGTACCACCCGCACCTCACTGCGACCACTGGTTCACCCGCCACGGCCCCTGACGGTCGCACCTCATCACGGTTTCGAGGACCAAAGGTCATCTGTGCGAATCCCTCGCACATTTTAGGATTCAGCTTGAAAAATATATTAATGTGCGTCAAGTGCCAGTTCGCTTGATACCACTCAGAACCCTGAACCGCAAACGGGTGTACCACAATATTGCCACCAATGGGGTCTGTAAGGGGCGACACAAACACCTATTCCCAGGTGGATTATATAATGCCGATCCAACAGAATGGCAAAGCGGGCGAGTTGGTGATACATGGTTTAAAAATAAAACAGCGCAAAACACACAGACGAAA
Source organism: Amblyomma maculatum (assembly GCF_055883805.1). NCBI lineage: Eukaryota > Metazoa > Arthropoda > Arachnida > Ixodida > Ixodidae > Amblyomma > Amblyomma maculatum. Next base: position 40,841,892 of record NC_139351.1, on the reverse strand, counting down.
GAATAGAAACAGACACCACAAGCGCTTGTGGTGTCTGTTTCTATTCTTTCGTCTGTGTGTTTTGCGCTGTTTTATTTTTAAATAATGCCGATCGCCGGTAGTATATAGTAGTTAATGCAGCGGTGGTGAGGGGGCCTCGGGCACGTGGCTTTGAGGTAATCATGACGCGTCATACATGGTGGGGCAAGTGATGGACTCTATTAAATGAGTGGTCGCGTGGTAGCTAAAGAATTATATGCAATGTGTAGCAATGGTCACGTGACTTGGCCGCCATCTTGAGTCTGAGAGCGACGGAGAAACGGAACAGAAATCGGAAAATGTAAGTAATAATAGGCAACGCGCCTAAAGAGACGCTTAATTAGGGAAAGGCTGTAATGAAAACGCGTCTCCACCCATTGGCGCCTTTCGTTGTGTGCCAGTCTTTAAAAAAAAAAAAAAAAAAAACGGAATTGTTTAAGACCTTGATGTAGCTTCAGCTTAAAATTCACCTGAGAGCCCCATTGCCGTCTTTTTTTATATATATATATTTATTTTATTGTGCTACTACGTTACACACACCACAGCGCACTCTTCAGGCATTCCTCTAACAGTCCTGGGTCAACATGCCTTTGCGGTCCGTGTCTAGCGCGCTCGTTCTGCACGCGAAGGAGCCGGGTTCGATTCCCGATACCGGAAGTTCGCAACATAGGCGGAACTTTGTAAGCTCATTTAAAGAACTTTCCCAGTTTGTTACAAAACAAAAATACCATGGCTTTGTTGAGCTTATTTGCGGAATATTTAATGATAGTTCCAACGGATTATGGACGCGACCAGGATTTCTGCGCCACGAGCTTCTTAACGATATCGCGTTAAACGACAACTTTCGGTTGCTCTGTGAGCGCCGTAGTTCCGCTTTATTATTTTTATTTTTTTCCCCGGTGGAGAATTTTCTCCGCTCGGCTTATAGATGACGCTATGATCGCGGTCGGTTAATGTTGCGACAGTGGTACTTTACGTGGCTGCTAGGTGTCATTCGATTACGGTTCCTGTGTCCTGACGCAAACCGGGTGTTTCAGTGAAGATATATCCAGTGTTGTCCGAAATCAGGAAACGGCAGAATCATGACTACTGAGCAGGTTAACTAAGCTGCAGTTGTTTACTTTTCAACTAATGCCATTAGGGGCTCTAAAGTAGTTGGAAATTTGGATCCGATCGCCAATAATAACCTCAGCGGTATTCAAATTGTCTAAACTGGGACATCTCAGGAAATTTCGTCCATCATGCGCTCTGTTTGAAAAGCATGCCTCTTTGGGAGACCATGAAGGGCCGTCACTAAGTATTTCCAAATTTAAAGTTTCCCACAATTTGGCGGGAAGAAATGTTTCGCATGAAACGGGATGTTTAAAGGTTTTTAGGCCTTAAGTTTTTTTTTTTTTTTTCTTTGGCGGTTTTTGGTGGTTCTAAAGTTTTCATTTCGGTGGTCCTTAAAATTATACTCATTTCTCCAAGAGAACGTCGGTGTAAGCGCATGATGTCACGAACATCAGAACAGGCCCAGCGCGTCCTAATTTGATTTATGCGGTATTTATTAAAACTTCCGTCGAGCCCGCTGTTGGCGGGCATAAAGTAGGAGGGCTGGAACCCTGCCAAGCGCTGGCGCAGGCTTCGAAAGAGTGGCTAAGGGGACCCTAAGTTTCGAGAATGGGTACAGGAAGTTCTAAATGCAAATTGTACGTTCTTTGTGCAGTTAAACCGCCGTTTGTGCCTTTAGTGTAACTCATGAGTCTGTCATGAGAAACTTCAAAGTCGCTTCCATTCAACTGCACATGAAAGAGTGCGTTTTAAGTGAAACAGCCGTATTAACAGAGCTGCATTCTGGAACAAAGCAGATGTTTTGGCAAAAAAAAAAAAAAATCCTTTCTTCGCGCTGGCCGAATTCGTTCTCTCAAATCTGATGCTGCTCTGGTCGAACGCATGATATTGCATGCTCAACTGAACGTTATTATATACCGGATGTCGAAGCTAACTTTAGGCCGGGATTAAAAAATAAAACATCTAAGATAGGACATAAGAACCACGTGTATACTACAACTCCAAGCCATCCGACGCACCACAGCCGTTTTTTTTTTTTTTTTTTTTTTGCAGTTAACTAATTAATAAATAAGATGTTTTCTAATTTCCTAACTATCGCCTTTAGACAATATTTGTCAGATTCAAAATTGGAGAGCACCTTCTGAAACTCCTATTCCATTTATTTCGGATAAAGAGAGCCTGACGTGTATGGTTTTTTCTAGCTCTGAAGAAAGCCCGCGAAATACAACAAATATCACGTGACTAACGCATTCATGCGCCACAATTGGGGTGCTTTCAATTGTTGTTTCAGTGAACGAAGTTAGCTGCGCTCGTGACTCGACAGCTCTTTCCCAGCGGTAGGCGGTGGTTGCAGCCAGAGCAGTGAGCTGGCTGCGACTTGCATGGCCACGTACGCCGACGAGCGAACGAAGAAACCATCGCATACATATCGGCCTTCCTTTTCAACAGGGTCGTAGAGTCAAGGTCGCAGCTGTTTTCGTTCACTGAAACCACGCTTGTGAGCACCACAATCGTTAGTCACGTGATTTTTGTTTTGCATTTCGCGGGCTTTCTTTAGATTTTGGAAAAACTTTATACGTGAGGTTTGCTTTATCGGAAATAAATGGAATGGTTTGGTTGGTGGGGCTTAGCGTCCCAGATCAACTCAGGCTAAGAGTGGATTGGAGGATTCCGGAAATTTCGACCACCTTGGGTTCTTTAACGTGCACTGACATCGCACAGCACACGGGCGCCTTGTTTTTCGCCTCCGTCGAAAAGCTGCCACCGAGGCCGCCGAGTAGTCGAGCGCCGAACTACTGCGCCACCCTGGCGGGGGGAATCAATAAATGGAATGGAGGTTTCAGAAGGTGCTCTTCAACTTTGCGAATCACATTTATTACCTAGATACAGTATTTAGTAAATTAGAAAAATTATATTAATTACAAATTAGTTAATTGCAAAATAAAGATTGCCTGTGGTGCGCCAGATAGCTGGCAGCTGTATACAAGTGGTTGCTCTGGATTATCTCGATTGTTTTAGTTTTCAACCCTTGGCTAAAGTTAGCTTGGGCACCCGGTATAAACAGGGACCGTAATGTGAACTCAGATTAAAAATCCCATCACAACTATTCAATCCGTACTCCTAAGGCAGGATGGGAAGGCATGATGGGAAGGCCTACGTTGAAAAAAGCTAAATGATCAGTGTAGAAATTCCGAGCGTGCTGACATCAAAAGTGGCTTTTCCGCGAGTCATAGGGGAATGCTCGTTTACACAGCGCTTTCATTTCTGCGTGAAACTGCCTAATGAAAAAATACACGTTTACTCGGTATGTGTCCAAATAAGTGTTACAATTGAACGCGTGCAGTGTCACTCAGAACCTGAGCTCTGCGGAGAACATGTTAGATGTTAGATTTCAACGCAATTGCTTCATTATAGGGAATGCGCTTATGCCTCAGCTGCTTTCGCCGTTGCGTTATAGAGCGAATGTGAGTGAAACTCGGTACCCCATGTACATTTCCCCGTTAATTCCTCTGCACAGCCTATAACCTCGAGTGCTCTAGATAAATGTGATCGATCCTTTACAACTTCCTAGACTCCAGGTTGTCACTAGTTAACTAGTGCCTTGAATCAGATTCAAAATAAATATTTTCTAATAATTCGGTCTAATTATAACACCCAGGTTTTTCACGGCCATGAGGGTGAGTGAGTCTCCGAATCTGTCTCTAGCATTTCGTAGCAGAATAATATGCTTGCGTTTGACTCAAAGGCTGTGGCGGCATTACAACACAGTAAAATATTTTTCGCCTACGATATTGTCTATGACGTCACTCCGATCATCGTGATTAAGTTGGGATCGAGGCCCAATACTAAAGGTTGATTTTCAGACATTCGGCTAGGGCATCGATCTTGGCATCAACTTATCTCAGATGTTGAATTGTTCGCGATAACGCACGTTTGCGGTTTGTATTAGTAAATCTTATGAACAGCGAAAACTATCTTTACAGAATGCAGTCAGTTCAAGTGGGCGTTTCTTTTCTTTTTGTTTTCGCTATTTGTTTTCCATCCTCGTTTTGCAGCCTTTACAACCCGGAGAGTGTTGCAAATAAAATAAATAGACGACCCATTATTGTCACACGCAACCTGCTTCGCGATATTGGCGGCTGGTTTTCGATATCAACTGCTCAATTAGCTACGCTGCAATTTTCAAATAACTTGAAGATCGTGCAAGCAAAGAGACTGAAATATTGCATAGGTTCGTCACATTTCTCCAGCTGCTGCTTTAGTGATTTGGAAAGACGATTATTTTTCGCAACAAACGCGACATTCTTCGCTTATCGCGTTTGTTACGGCTCTTCTTGAGGGAAAGATGGGAAAGATAGAGTCATTTTCGCCTAACTCGTTCCCGGTTGCGTCGGACCAAGCGTTGAATGAGCCTCTAACAAATGGACCCTTATTGCAAGAATTGCATCGCTAAATAATTTCATCTTGAATCCCGTGTCGGTGTCGATGTTCTGGCTTTTCACGAGTTTTGAGAATAAGCTGACAGAAGGTTACTCTAAACACAAAAAACAAAAAACAAAAAAAAAAGTTGCGTTTCACAGCTACTTGCTTCTGGAGGTTGAAGACTTCAAACGATAGCTGCTTTCCTTCCGACGTTGGCCTGAGTTGTGTAATTAAAGCGCACAGTACGTTGGGGCTTTTACGGAGCCTGCAATTTCTTTGCTCCTTCATTTTCTAAAACAACATTTTCTAAATCCTAGCTAACAATGACAATCCATTTCCACCCTCGAAGCAAAGGAATATGTGCGGATGACAAAGAGAAACGCGAGTGAAGCGCCGCCTACGCGGTCTGCGCTGTTCTAAATTATTGTCGGCACGTTTGTAACTGAGGCGGTAACAAAGAAGACGTTAGTTGGAGTGCGTCACACAATAATGGACGATTCTTACGCGTTCTGTTACCGCTATTACGCGCGAACAAGAAATCGAACTGCGGGGCACACACGTAGGCGCCAAGCTGTCCGCGTTTTCTTTTTAACGCGGCTGTAAACGACGTTGCGTAATGGCGCGTGCAGTTCAGATTGCTCGCCGTACTCACTGCGACACGTCATCAAAGTGATGACTTGGTGCATGTGAATGCACTCAATTTCGCTTTTGTGCGGACACAACTGGCAGGTATGCGCCTGCTGCAAGGAATTGGAAAGTATATTTCCTTATTCTCAGACTGGGCATGGCAACCACTTTACGAGGAGTCGAACTTCCTATTGACATTAATCGCCTGAGGTTAAAAAAATTTTCCTTTAGTGCGCTTTAGGTAAGTAGCTAATAAAGAAGGTTTTACGTAAACTGGGGCTCCCTGGGCCGAGATTTGTTATTTGAGTAATTTTGACTTTCCTATTTTTCTTTAAGAATTTTTTAAACTGTCCGCTACGACACTTGGCATAACAACCTTCCAGCGCCTTGTATTGTAGCTTCGACTTCGCCTAACTGATATCCACAGCCTTCAGCTGGTACTCCATGCCAGTACTTGTTATAAACATTTACTGAATTACTCGTTTATTTCGACATAATGTCTGCACCTGGAACTGTAGCAGGAATGGAAGGTACCTATAAACAGTATGTTGGAGTCCATAGACAGACTTCTCCCGTATCACATATGTTTAAAGAGTAAAGAAAGATAATCCAAAAAGAAATATAAATAAATAGGTCCTTTAGACAAATTGGAAGTTATTAAATGAAATGGGGGAATGACACTCAGCGACCCACAGCCGAGGGAGCGGGCCCGGGGACACCCCACGTATCTCCCCTGGGAAGTAGCGGAAGGGATGGGTTGTAGGGGAATGTGGGCAGCGTAGGATTTTGACTGACAGACAATTTGAGTCGAGCTACCTTTCGGGCCTCCCTAGAGGGCGAGCACTCGCTCTTAGCCGAATGTGCGGCCCTCGGCCCCAAGATCATTCCACCACCACAAGGCGTTTGCCAGGTTTCCGGCGTCTGAGACAGGTTCACTTCTTGAAGCAGCTTTTGAGGTTCCCCGTCCCCCAAGCCCGGTTCTCTCACCCCGACTCTAGTTAAGGTACTAGAGAAATAGATTTCGCTAGCGTTCATCCCTATTCAAAAGTACTAGGCAAGTTACCAGACTTTAATCTGGTGTGCACTGATGGATACTTTTCCCCGGTTTTCGCCCGTAGGTCGACGAACGTACCATCTGTTTGTAACTCTGGAAGGGGAGAGCTCGTAAAACGACTCGCTTCACTCACCTTCTCCCGCCGTGACCTCAATATGGGGAGTAAAAGCATTAATGTTTAAGTTGTCTTAATTAGCGATGAAAAAAAAAAACATTCGGCATTTGATTAGCCTTCGCTTTAGAGTTGACACGAAAGCACCTTTAGCACCGCCTTTTCATTATGTCTTTTTTTTTTAAGCTAGCTTTGTTTTTGTGGAAAGAACGGCGCCCTATCAGTATACCTTATCGGTGGACACGTATACTTGCAATCGACAGAATTCAATTGGAGGTACAATCTTTACCAAGTTTAGAGCCCAGAGGGTTTGCTTTGAAGCCGTATATCACGGCTTCATAAACAACCGTGGAAGTCCTTGTCATTGAAGAGGGTAGGACGAAAAATCTTCTTGCCTTCAGCAAGTTTGGAAATCTGGGAGTGCATTACCAGCCATATAGTATAGCTCAGAAGCCCAACCCCTGGGCTCTGAATTTTTGACAGGGACTATACACCGTCAGTTCGATTCCTTACAGGGAACTAGTTCCCAAGTTGACTGGCAGAGGGATGACAAATGGACGCATAATAGAAACAGACGAGCGCTGAATAAATAGGAAGAAAAATGGTATGACACGACACTGCACGCTACACAAAAAAAAAAAAAAAATATTGTGTCATAATTTTTATAGCAAACCAAGCGCGTGTTTTTTTTTTTTTCCGACACGTTCTTTTTCTTTTTTTTTTCAGTTTTATTACGGTGACTGCGAACCGGCCAAACGAGTTCCCGTTGTCGCAAAAAAGAAAATAATAATAATAATAATAAGCGGAGGCTGGTGCTTCCTAATGGGAATAAACGGAGGCGGCGTCGGGATTACGGGATATTGTGAACGACCACGTTTCGAAACGATGCGAAGGCGAGCAGGATTCCCATTGATATGTAGTTCGCTACAAAGTATGCGAGGGGAAGCGAGTTCATTTCTCATTAGTTGTTTGGAGCTGGGGACTCAAAAACACGCCCCGTTTTCTCTCTCGAACGCTTGGCAATGTTAAACCGTATAGAAGAGACTTGCACGCGTCTTTCTGCTGCGGTGATAGTGCTTGCTTGTGAAATACTGGTTCAGCAAATAACCTGCAGCCCCCTTGTTGCACTGCTTTAAGGGGAGATTTCGTGAATAAGGCCCGTGACGAGAGAATGTTGTATTCTTGAGTTTGAAGCGAGCGCGTAGGTGTATTCAAGCACTCTCTGCTGATGTGTGTTCCACAGCAATTTAAACTCTCACCGTCATTATCGTCGTCATTACCAGCCTAACTATACCCACCACAGGGTGAAGGCCTATCCCATATTTCTCCACTTAACCCGGTTCTGTGCTAGCTGCATCCACTTGACCCCTGCGAACTTCTTAACCTCATCCACCCACCTAACTTTCCGCCGCCTACTGCTACACTCTCCTTCCCTTGGAATCCAGTTAGTTACCCTAACCGACCATCGGTTATCCTCTCTTCGCACTACTCGTTCTACCCATGCCCATTTATTATTCTTGATTTTCACTAGAACGTTAGTAACTCTGTCCCCACTCAATCCTCGCGTGACGCATCAAATAACTACAGTTGGAGACGTTTTCCAGAGCTGGAGCTGTCGAGTTATATGCACCACTTTATGACCAGCAAATAGCATTTTATCGTGAAAAAAACCAACTCCCATCACTCATGTCCGTCGTGTCTGCTCAACGTCGGAAGCGGCGCTGAAGCAACGCCACGGATGAGGAGCGAGAACACCTAGAGAGCAGTGGCCGCGAGCAGAAGGGTCGAGAAAGAGATAGACAGAGAAGAGGAGAAAGAGAGCGCAGAAGAGAAAAGGGAAGAGCCAGCGCAGATGAAGAGAGGATGAAAGAGGGGCGGGAAAAAAAAATGGGAGAGAGGGCGAGAGTCGTGCCGCGGGCCGCGGCGCGCTTGGGATCCTCACCCACAGTGGGCGGGTCTACGCCGCGGAAAATAGTTCGGAAACAGATGACCACAGAGCTTGGTTCTAAAAACAACTTGAGCCACAAAGCACTGTTGTAGACGAAGGTCTCGAGGCTACCTCTGCTTTGAACGCTTCCTGTCTAAGAAAGCTGCGTCGATTAAGTCAACATTCGTGCCCAACGCGGAGTGGTTCACACCGCGCAGGGCGTTGCGCGGTCCCCCTTTTATTGGAGCGCCCGGCTCGCGGGTTCCGGCATTTAGTTGGTACGGTCGGCGGAACGTCGGTTGTGTTGTGTTCTGCAGTAGACACGTCGGGGTACACCGGTTTCGTTTTTTCTTCTGTTTTTTAGCTCCGTTTTTTCTCTGTCTCTCTCTCAATCTGTGTGTCTCTCTCACTTCTATACATCTCGGATTTTCCGTTCATCCCGCGTGTCTGAGTTGCCCGCCTTGTGCCACCAACCCCACTTTTTCGGCGCCAAGAATTTTTCCCAACACCAGCGTCTTCAGCTCCGGGAAGCAGGGAAGAACCACCAGCAAACGGAAGAAGCGCCCTCCAACCAAGCCTACAGATTAGTTTAATTTCTTTCCGTCTACGTCTCCAAAAAGGAAGCAAAAAGGAAGACAGAGAAACGCAAGAGAGAGTGCAGTAGAGAAAAAACATCCCCGCCTCTGTAACGCTACTTACTTTCCCAACCCATCGTCCCAATTGTGCTGCTCCGGTGTGCTTTTCAGCGTCGTCTGCTACAAGAAATCGTCAGCTTCGTCTGCTCACCGCAGGACGTGGTGTGTCGTCTGCTTGCTCGCGTGGGTGATTGGACGCGTCGCGTCGTCGTCTGCATTCCTAGTGCGCGGCAGTTGAAGGAGGAACAGAGCTCTCGGCGCGGTGCTGCTGGTGTGAACGAGCGAAGAACGCAACGTGAAGTTCCGGTCCTTGTCCGTGTCACTTCGCCGCCGCTGTCGTCTTTTTGTTCTCAAAACATTCCGCGAATCGTGGTAGCTGCCTGAACCACCACCGCCAGTGACAGAAGGAAGAGCGGAAAAGACCGATCTTCAATCTCCTCTTGTTCGTCGCGGACGAGAGAACACAAACGGGTGCTGCCTCGTGACATTCGTCCACGGCCACTACCACCTAGTCTTGACGCGGTCGACCCCCGTCTCTCCCAAACCCCAACTGGTGATCGCCGACTCAGAAGATAAACCGCGCTTCTCCAACCGCTGTCCTCACCCTCGATATTGGCTACTCCAAACACCTCATCACCACGACGAGTTTCGCTTGGGTTAACTCTTCGGAGAGCGGTCTTTTGAACCAAGGTGAGTTTCTCAACGCCCCTTTCTGTCGCTTGATTCGCCGTCTCCCCTATCTGCTCCCCGCATCCCCTTGTAACCGCCTCGATGTTGTCGCCTGCTTTGCACGGTGCTGTTCAGTGTTGTCTGCGGCTCATAATTCGCAATGGAGACATGTTTCTACCACACAGCCTCGTAACGCACTCGATTTCGTTTCGTGGGTTTCCCCTGTCCACTCCCTTGCCTGGGAGCTGGTCACAAGATATTTAATTTGTGGACAATCGTCACACCGCGACGTCGTTACCCAAAGAGGTTCTTCAAAACGCGGAATATGAAATCTAGCCGCATATTTAAACTTCCGGCCTGCACAAATTCCGGTTCTACATTTTGTTCGTTTTTAAACGTCGGTAAAAGTGAAAACCTTTCGGAATTTCTTCTTATCGTGATACTCGTGCTTTTGACACAGTGAGCTTGGTTATTGCTATTCGGGGAAGATTGCGCCCATCCGCAACATATATCGTTGCTAGGTTTTCCGGTCAGACCGATGTCAAGTTCGCGCGATAAGCGACCTTATTCGTCCATCGCGATTACCGTGGAGACGCCGAGCGACACAAAGGAGTCCTCCACGCTTCGTGCACGCCGCGAGGGAGAACCGAAACGGAGCGTTGTAAATAGCTATCGATTGCCGGTTCCGGCTTCTCGGCGAGGTCGCTTGTAAAAGGGGAACGGGTGTCTGGGAGCTTCACCAACTATATTAATAAACGGTGACCTCGTCCGTAGCTGTAGTAACTAAAGCCGCCGACCAGCGCTCAAGCGTCGGCATGCCCAGCATGCCCCATCACTAGCGTGGCGCTGCGATGCTGACTCAGCGCGGACGCTTTCCTTTGTTCCCGAAGCGCGTCCCTATCTTGTGCCTCCCGAGCCGCGTGTTTGCGGCAAACACGTTTTCAGGAAATCTAATGTCGCTTTACGACAATACAGTGAATTCGTCTTTTTGTTTACAACTTCAAATCATGATTAATGTCGTCTTATTTGAAAAAAATAAAGGCGGTGTTTGGGGAAAAGGGAAAGCGAACACGTTTTCCTCGGCGGTGGCGTGGAGAGGTACGCCGCGCCAAGATGGCTTCTCCGCACGGCGTCGCTGTTGCGGGAGGAAGCGGCACGCCGTGCACGCTGGGAAGGCCGGCCGGCGAGCGAGCCGCTCGCCGAACCAAGTTTTTCTTTTTTCCTCTTTCCCGTGTTTTCCCCTTTTTGCGCCGCCGCAGCGGCGAGCGGCCTCGCTGCTCGCCCTCTTTTACTGCCGGTTCTCATTCCCTATTTTCCTTTTCTCTTTGATCGCGTTTCGTCAGCCGAAGCTTTGTTTTCCTCCTTCTTCTGTCTATCGTCTACCACCGCGTGATGGTCTGGACAGTTAGCGTTGTCTTTTTGTTGCCTATTTTTTTTCCCTGGCTGCCTTCAAAGACGGGCGCTATTGTTTCATTTTTTAGTTGTTTTTATAAGCTAACTGCGCCGCTGTGTAAGCGACGGCTAAAGGAAGGAGAAAAGCGTTCCGCGGTTATTTGTCATCCTTCAGCTCAACAACTACCGCACTGTACCGCGATCGCGTCGGCTGCGCGCGCGCCTGCGATGGGGCGAGAGAGCATTTGATGCCGCCGCCGAAGTTCGGACGTCATTCCCTCCCTTCCTCCGAAAGCTCCGTTCGTTGCCACTTTCATGTGCGCTTTTCCCTCTCCCTCACTCCTAGAACGAGCGGCCTCGCTTTATGGAAAGTACACACACGATGCGGCATGTACATTCGGAAGAACGTTACGCGATACCGGTCCCGCACGATGATGAATTCCCCAGTTCCTCCCTTTTCCTCTTTTCCCTTGAATCTGCCTCTTGTTTCTTTTCTTTTGGCTCCCCTGTTCCCCCGCACCGCCCCTTTGTTCGAGGCACTGAGCCCCGACATGGCCACTGCATGCCCTCCCTTTATTCTCCCCTCCCTGTCTCTGGCTTGTTTTATTTTCGATGTTTCGCTTCTTGCCTGCTTCAGTGGGCTTAGAAGTGTGCCGACGCTTTTGTGTCGGGGGAAAAAACACCACATCGAAGAACGAGCGGGCGGCGGTGGAGCGCGTGCTGAATGATGCTTGTTTCTTTTTGGCGGCCGATTTCTTGGCCTTCCCTGCCTTTTGTTAGTGTTTCCCGTTTCTTTTTTCATTTAACTTTCTCTCTATGTGATTGAGGAGAGGGGGGTGGGGGCGCAGTTTTACAAGTTTGCCGCAGTACGGAGGTACCGTTAGGAGTCGGGTTTGATTCAGCGCTGGCGCGGATCAGGCGGGAAAGGATCTTTTACGAATAGTATTTTTTTTTTTGCTCTAGGATTTTCTTTTCGATGTTCTTCTTTCTCCGCAGTTGTAAAATGTGTTCTAACTTGCCTTCTTCGCGGCGTGCCGAAATTCGACAGCGACGGGTGGCTAGGCATGATGAAGTGCTAACGCCAGCTTCAAATTTCCCAGAACGAAAGAAGCGGCGAAAGAATGAAGAGAAGAGGAGAAAATTCGTAGTGCGCGCACCGCCACAGCTCTGCAACCCCCGCACTCACTGTTTAGATCTTGGCGGGGTTCTTTTCTCTTTCGTTGGCGCGTGCCAGTATGGTAGCTGGGTCTTCTTCTCTATGCACCCTCACCAGCAGGGGAGTTTGCTTCACCGCTGCTTTTATTTATTTTTTGTGGCACCTACAATTCAGCAATAAGAAGAGAATGTAAATCTTTGAGCGGTGTGATATATTCCTTACAAAAGCGCCAATTCGGTCGATTTATTTTCGTCGCCGCTTTTTTTTTTTTTTTGCCTTTCTCGGCTGGCCGCCTTTACACGTGCGCTTTTCGCCTCACGCGAGGCATCCCAGGCAGAGCTCATTCGGACGGAACGGGGCAACAGACCCGCAACTTCCCTCGCCGCTCCTCGACCAAGCAAGCGTGCAGAGCCGATATAGTATTTTGGGAAAGAAAAATAAAGCGCTCTGTTGGCTCCAGTCTTCTCCTACCCCGCGTCAACCCTCTCACTCCTCGGACGCTCCACAAGAAGTTCCCTTCCGTTTCCCGATTGTGAAACTACAGTTCTTTCCTTTCATTTACTTTTCTTTTCTCTCACTGTGCTATTTCGCTTTCTGGCATACACGCCCACGAAACCGAGATCCCTGAGTGAAAAAAATTCCACCGCGCTTCGCGACTGCATGTTTACTTTGGTGATCCCTGCCTTTCTCTTTGTCACATTTCTGTTCTTTCCATAATATTGTGGATGGAATTTCTTTTCAGGTGTTTCTTACCAGCGTTGCTGTTTCAGCTGCAAATGAAGCGCGCATTCTAGCCGCACTAAAAACCTAACTTCAGTACCTGAACAAGCGGGTTAGTTCTGTTTTATGTTCGCAATGGAATCACGATTCCACTAATAGAAAGTGGGCTTCGAAGGGATGAAACTGAACAGAAAAAATGGGTATTACTAAAGGAAATGACTTAATGTTGTAGAAAGTATGTAATCGGGAGGTGGTATACGAGGAAAGTATGGAAAAGTGCTTTGTTTTGCGCTTTTAAAGCTATGCATTTGTGTCACGGCGATGACCGTGTTTTCCCTTCTTGGACAGCTTGCTTTATTTTTTAATGTTTACAGAGACTGCTCCGTCATTCGGTCTCGATGTTGCGGGTGTTTTGGTTCCGTCTGGATTCTTCCATTTAAAAGCTCGCTCTTTATCCGTTTTTACCGCTGGTTCGAATTGATTGCGCGTTGCTTACGTTTAGCGTATAACGTTCTTCTCGTGTTCTTTTCGATACACCACGAAAGAGGATTCTGCGCTGAATTTCAGGCTCTCAGTGGCGCGCGGGCACGGGCTCGCCACGTGGGGTTGCAGCCTGGGCGCGTGCGGCGAAAAATGTTTACCAAACGCCTAAGCGCCCAAGATAAACAGACTCACTGCTATCTCTCCGCAACCGAGTCTTCTTTCCCCTCTTCCAAAAGCTCCCCCCCTTTCACCCTTTCTGGCCAAGCTAATGCGTGGTTGCGGATGCCGACGTCACAGCAATGGTTTCAATGTATTTCCTTACTGTTGGCGCTGAAGGCAGTTGGCTAACTGCGTTGCCTGAGAAACGCTGGCAGTTGCTCAACGTAGCCTTCCGCCCACTTGCCAGAGACCGCAGGGTGCGTGAAGCGTTTTTTTTTTTTTTTTCAATTGGTGTAGCTTGTAGAAGGAAGCGGCGGTACGTAGTTCATCAAACGTTTTCCAAACATGCCTCTCTGCTTGGTTAAGCAATGTATTGGTAAAAGTTCGCGTTTTCTATTCAAGGAAAGCCTCGCGAGCTTTGCTGATGACATTACTGTGAACACAATGGGGTCGCGTACATACAGGCGGAAGACTAGTGTATCGGCGCACAGTTGTAGATTGGAATAGGCTTTCAATGAATGGAAGTTTGTGCTTCCCCTGAAGGCCTGATTCAACAATGACAGCTGCAAGCACGTGTCCCGGAATGCTTCGCCAAGAGAAATTCCTGTCCTTTTACTTAATGCCCCCCCCCTCCCCCCTCTGCAACGTGGAATCCAGCTATAAAAAAGTGACGGTGAAGGCTAACTCGAGGTCCCCCTTGTAAATAAAAAAAAACACCGGGTTTGTGCGGGCATGAAAGTCGGGCTACCTCAGAAAAGCCCCTGCTTAGGTGGTCGAACATGTCCTCTGCTGGCTACCTTGTAAGATGGCTATGACGCTCCCTACCCTAGTTGACAGCTAATGAGTAAAATGTACCTAATGGATAGCCTCACTGTAAATTAAAGATAAAGGGCTTTGATACCATATTGTTTTATTTTTTTATCTCTTGGTGGGACGGCGAAAGGGGATGATTCAAGCGTGCGCGTGTCCTAAAATTTGAAAATTTAACTACGCGCCACAGGCATTTTGGTTTGAATATGAATAGATTACGACCATTCATACATCTTGAGGTTTTTTTTTTCGCCAACGGTACCCAGTATACGCCAAGCACGAACGGCACTATTCTAGTTTGATATCAAGGATACGCTATTGTAGGTTCGTGTTTGTTTCGAAAACTGGTATCGCACAAAGCACCCCTGAAGTATATTTACCTTTCCATTTATTTTCTCTTTTTACAGCAGCAACCGTGACACTGACAGAGAGTGCGGATAACGGTTTCTTCTCACTTCGCCTACCCCGCTCGGTCATGGTACGCGATAATAGTGAAGCGCCAGCTTTGCCCGAAGCTTCAACTTTTTTAATAGAAGCATGGTATGTCCGTACCGCACGCCATCCAATGCAAGCGCCGTCTTCCATCTGGTTGAAAGAGCTCTTCTCTGGGATGCACCCGCGCGTGCAAGGAAGCCCAATCAGCGCACCGCGATTGCGTCTGCTGTGTGTGCAAGCCATCTTTTTGTTTGCCTTCCCGGACAACAGATGGTGTGACCGGGAGGGGCGACTCTTGCATGGGCGCGCTTGCTCGCCACCCGTCGCTTTGGTTTTATTTTTTATATATATGTATATTATTTGCGTCTGCTCCCTCTCTTTCTTATTGTGTTTCAGGCTCCCACTTTTGTAATGGGCGCGCACGTGGTTCCTCGTTTTGCGCACGACGACGCGGGGTGGAGGGTGAATGGTTGCGTAGTGACCTTCCCAGCAGTATGGCACGGTGACGCGGGCATATTGTTCTGCACAGCGTATGAGAGCAACGATCGATATTTAAAAATATACATAAGGCGCAGATATCGCTGATGGTAAGCGGCGTACCGCTCTACAATAATTTTGCAATCCAGCTCAAGTCCCTGCCTCTTACTGCAGTATCCGATGTGTAACTAAATGCAGTCTCTCAAACTGGCGAGTTTCTGTCGAATGCTTATGGGCGGCGCTGAGCTGAGTTTAGGCTCTCCGTTTAATAACTGCGGCGGGCAAACTTTAAATCTTGTTTTCGGGTAATGTCACTGCCGATGTTCAGGTTAAGGCTAAAGTCGAGGTCGAATTCAGACGCCGCCTGATGCGTTACTTTGGGGCTATTGTTGCCATTCTAGGCGATAGCCTGAAATGGCTACAGGAGTATAATGCTCGATCATCGCGCTATTGATCTCTGATGAGGCTTTCTCTTAATTTCTGAATCGAACTATATGAAGGTGCTGCTACCAACTTTTGTAATTGTTAACTTCAGCTGCTGCTCCGAATTGATTCGAATCAACCTCGGCATGAATTCCCGCTGATGAGCATAGAAAACAAACTGACTGCAGGTAATTTTCTTTTATTGCGCACGTGAGGAACAAAATTGCATTGACTGCGGTTCCTTGTAGTAAAAACGAGTATATGCCGTATCACTGCTACACTGCTAACACATAGAAGGACAGCTCTTCGTCTTTGAAACATTGCAAATAGGTTCAAAGTGAACCAAAATGGCGGCACATTACGCCTCCGCCCCAGCTCAGACGTTACGACCAGATGCACCTGTTCATAAGAACTCGCACTCGTTTCTTGGCCGCGGTTTCGAAAATTTATGATTTTGCGCCATTAACAAGACGATCCACAGTCATACGTGATTGACGGTTGGTCGTTGTCAGCTAAGAGGGGGCACATTATATTCCCCACTGCAACGGAATCAGGTGGTGGTGTCAGACATAAATGGTTCATAAAAGCTCAGGTTGGACAAGGAGGACTGTGAGGTCATAACCACGGAGACCAACCACCGACGCTTCTAAAGCGCCTCCGGACCTACGTGACGGCACACAGGAAAATGAAGTGATTAAAGCTTAACCTGCTTTGTAAAGGACGCCTCGTGTATGAAGTAAATTAAACGAAGTCGTTGATTTCGCTTAGAGGTAACTTCAGTTACACGCGTGATTCAACGCGTGGCCTTTGTGTTAGCAGCCAAACACGCTACTGACTATACACTCAACGCACGCTTGTATGGCGTGGAAACAAGCGGGGTTTATATGTGCGTTACAATGTCAATTAGCCTCGCCGCTGAACTCATGACAAAGCGAATAAATAATAAAAAAATGTGCAGAAAAGGAAATGAATTAGAAACAAAAAATTATTGAAATGTAAGTGTACAATACAGTAATGAAAGGAATGACAGCTCCAGGACGAACTAGGGACAAAGAAGGAAGACAGCACTGGCGCTGACTATCAACCGAAGTTTATTAGAAAGCAACACGTAAAATATACTCTCTTTCACAACCAGGAATGCATGTACAACACCAGACGCCATGCTTATAACTCAGTCTTTGAAATCAAGGTGCGTTAATTCACAGTCATGAACAGACACAGAAAGGGTGCTTACGCACGAGTCATGGTTTTTGTGAATATTAAACGCTTCACTGATTTCCGTTGTTAGCTTATCATTGCGTTTGTACAGAATTCTAGTTTCAGTAAAAAAAAGGGGAACTCATGATTTTTCAGAAGAATTGGGGCGGCTGTTATGCGGACAGTTTCTGTAATGCAAAGCAAGATTTGATGACGGAGCCCCTTTGAAAGAAGTGTTGTGGTCACGTGGGCGGGTATTCAGGCTCCTTCCCGTCTGCCCTATGTAGATCTCCCCGCATGTGAAAGGCAATTTATACACAACTCCTTCTGCTCAAGGGACAAACCTCAAGTCATGTTTTAGCTGGCACCACTTTCTTTGTCCCTCGTCCTTGCGCTGCTATTTCCTTTGGTATGTACAACTAGCTCAACTCTGTTTCATTGAAAAATAAACACTGAGCAACACTCGCAATCGCATATTCGTGTTTTCGCCATTACATCACGCAAGGATCGAGTCTCCTGTGCCCACAGTATTTTTTTCTCGCTCTACCTGGCTTTTCATCACAGCTTACGCGACTGATGTGAAAACTGAACGATTCCGCAACGATGTATCGGTGCGTTTCAATGGCTTAGAGGACAGCTTAAGTAAAAACTGGGCTTTGCTTGGCCGGAATTAAAGGTCAGTAAATGAAATATAGCTGTCGCCATCAACGACCGCCATCGGAAACAAAGTGTGGGACATGAAAGCAGTAGGTGTACGGATCTCGAAGGATAGATTACCGCGCTATATTCATTGTCTGGTGGTCAGCAAGGATATCTGGGGGCTTCTCGTCATGATCTCCAATTACGTGTAGAGGGAACTCTTGAGTCCATTTTGTCGGATGTACTTAAAAGGTTTTTTTTTTTTTCTTCGGACAAATATCAACACCTAGGAAGAGTTATGCCTTGGTAAGGAAACAAAAAAAGACACGTAGAAGGATAACGCGGCTAAACTTAGTATAATGTGCGGAAACACTACGTTTATGTAGTTTAATGTGCGGAAACACTATTTTTGTGTAGTTTATCTTTGTGGGTGGCAATTTAATGTCTCGCTGTCGTGTGCCCGAGTCACGCTCATCAGAACTACTCATGAATGAGCCACGCTCATGTGGTGTATACCGCCCATAATGCGTGAGCGACATAAATGTAAAGATCACTGTAACTGCGCCGCGGTACAGTGGGGCAACGTTTCCAACTCTGGATCTAAGTAACCTGGAGGTCTGGATTCTGATCTCACCCGCCGACCTAAATAGGCAAGGCTGTGTCGGCGTCGCCAAGACGAGAGAGTAAAGCTACGCACCGAATCGATAAGCCGGACAGACCTCGCGAAATAGTGTTTTTGCGCTGAAATAGTTTGGTTTGGTTTACGGGGTTTAACGTCCCAAAGCGACTTGGCTATGAGAGACGCCGTAGTGGAGGGCATCGAAAATTTCGACCAACTGAGGTTGATTGACGTGCACAGGCATCGCACAGCACACGGGCGCCTTGCTTTTCGCCGCCAGAGATGAGCGGACGCCGAGACCGGGATTCGATCCCGCATCCTTGGACACATTAGTCGAGCGCCACCCCGGCAGGCTACAGTGAAAGTCTTTTTTTTTTTTTCCTCTTGCTGCTATTGAAGCTAACAATCACTCCGTCGTATTGTAGAAATATGTCAACTGGTCCCAGTGTGCATTAGTGCACCGTTGTAGGTCAATTCGCACTGGATGAAAGAGCTTGGCTGCTTCGAACTCGCTGTACAAAGAAATCGATTTACACTGCACTGTTTTTCTTCTGTCCTGCGTCGAAACGCGGTCGTCACGACAACGGTTGGTCTCCCAAACCGCGCTGAAATGCGAAAATGTCAAAGCCGCACAGCTACAGTTGATACATTAGATACTGTAACTATAGTACAACGGTTGGTGCTAGTTCTTAGCAAGACCGAAAGTATCATTCTTAATTGGGGCTTTAAATTCGGCACTAAACGCGTACATGCATCATTGTATATAGAGTTCCAATAAAAATCTGGCAGATTACTCAGAGGCACAGAAACAGTTAAATTAGGTAAATATCGTCGTAAAATTGCACAAACTCATTCAGCGTTACACTGAAAACACACAACACACACGCGCACGCACACACACACACACACACACACACACACACACACACACACACACACACACACACACACACACACACACACACACACACACACACACACACACACACACACACACACACACACACACACACACACACACACACACACACACACACACACACACACACACACACACACACACACACACACACACACACACACACACACACACACTCCATTGAGCATCACCCTTGCCCTAACGGACTTGACGTTCATTATGAAAAGAAGAATAAATAGTCTCCTCAACTGCCGACTGTGTGATGCGCATAGAAAACTCGTTGGCGAAAGATAAGGGGGGAAAGACCAGTAGCTAATGGCAGATATGCTAATGAGTAAAATACCGTTGACAGGGGCCACCGCGTGCGTAGGCTGAGGCCTGCCGATACAACGCGCCCCATGCAACGGGTTGTCAGCCGTTATCGACGTCACGTGACTCGACTGGAGAGCGTTTGGGACATCTGTCCACTCCATGGGATAAGCACCGATATCTCGCGGGATCTTTGACTGTGTATCTTTTTATCGAATTCTAGGCATATGCTCTCCCAAATCACTTCCGTATACGGCTACAATATGCTGCTTTTTGCATGCCGAATTACACTGGCTCTTGCAGTTCACATGCCCCTATGCCAGCCGATGTTGTGGAGATGACAGCTGCCTGTGCAATGCCATCACAAACTATAAAACTTGGAACCAATTCAGCCTTCGTAGTGCGGGCCTGCGTACGCAATGTAGCTTTAAAATAGTGTCTTCCGAAATTACCTTCAGGGGGTCCTCAGGCCTAAATTTTCTTAAGATTATGAAAGAAGTGGGAACCTCTCTAACTGAACTTAAATAACATGCATAACGTGTGAGCTTCCGAAAGCAATATTTATCATTTCATCTTGACGTTCAGAATAAATTTTCTGTTCTGCTAAATTACTGTCGGTAATCGATCAAGAAGGGACAAATAAAGGTTTGCATCATCCCGTTAGCCAGATTTTTATGGAGTCAAAATGCAAAAGACGACCGTGTTCTTAGCGGTGTCGGTGATCAGTGCACGAAGAAACCGCAAAACGGTATAAATTAAATCCAAGCTAAAACAGACGCTTGGGCAAGTTGGTAATCCATTGAGGGTAGACAGCGCAAAAAAAAAGACGAGGCCGTATGAAGTACACAAACGAAAGCTGTACTTTCAAATGATGCTTATTGCTTGTCCCGTCCTCGTCTTTTTTGCGCGGTCTACCCTCAATTAAATCCAAGCATTCTACAAATTCTAGAGCTCGAAGCTTCTACAGCGTCGCTCATAGCACCTCCCCCCCCCTCCCCTTTCGTAACCCCCCTCGATAACATTGCTTTTGGACATTAAACCTCGCATGTCCCCAAAGTATACAACATGGAAATCGATTAGTTTTTGGTCTGCCTTGTGACATTTTACTATAGCCGCTTTGCTATAAGTTGATGGGCTGTAACAATTATGAAAAATGTGGGACCTGCGTTCACACAGCAGCCTTACTGCGAGTGGAGCTGTAATCTGGTTAAACATCAACCAGTGCGCCTTGAAATAAATGTGCATTTCTTTTCTTCAAAGTTTCGTTCCGTTAATGTTCTTATGAAATGCTTAGTAGAGTCATTCCTCCCAACCTCTAGGTGTGACCCGCTCAGCTACCCCAATCATAATTATTCCTGGTCCCCCTCCTAATCCCCTTTATTTTTCTCCCTTAACTGACAGCCTCCTAAATCCGTTACCCTAAGGTGAATCTGGCTAAAACGTCTTCCAAGACTTGATGAACAACCGATCCTGTTTCCTTTGCTCACACCGAATTTTCATCGTGGTTATGTTAACATACAGGACGCAGTTTAGAGCGCATTCGTGTCGGTTTGAATTTCCTTGGAAAGGTAAATGAACGCTTACTCGCCCGGCACCGAGTCGACGTTGCATGTTGCCCTCATAAATGTTTGGGTCGGGAGCAACAGGGCAAAAAGTTAGGGTGGTACTTAACCTTGCCGCTGTCAGATGGGGAGGGGGATTGACACCCGGAGGTGCCGTGCCCCAGAGTCACACATAACTCATCAGCCCATCATCATCCATTTAACACCTCCGGCAAGGTCCCCCCTTGGGCCAAGTGGGGTCTGGGAGAGTTTTTTAGTTCGAGGTGAGGGTCCTACCCTGACAAGGGGGCCGCCGCGTGATGCCCTCACAGGAGTGAGTGGCATCTGACGCAAAGACGGCCTGCAGTGCCATCGTGGCATCGAGCCGACGAGGCGGACCTTCATGACAACGCGAGTGTCACTAAGGACAACCAATCCCTGTGATAAAATCATAATGACACAGAGAGTGTTCCACCCTTAACCGAGAAAATCACAGACGGCCCGCACCGAACCTTCGAGAACCTCTGCTCGCCAAGGATGCGACGTTCCCGCTGCAGGCAGAACCAGACCTCTTTCCGTACCTTTGCAGTTACTTCATGGAGGCCCGGAGCTCTGCTGTTGTATGCGGCCGCGCAGCGTGCCAGCCATACTTCGTACGCGCACTCCACGAGCAGGAGGACGAACTGGTTAACGGCCACGCCTGGCAACGGATTCAGGTATTGTACGGTCTGGTACGGTATACCCGGAAGCTGGAAGAGGTTGGCTACACGACGGAGAAGCGCTTCAGGAAGGAGACACTGCGAGAATATTTGCACAGTGTCCTCTCTACCACCACAAGTCGGACAGTTTTCTTTGAGAGTGGGGATAGCAGCGCCGTTTGATGCGTAGCGAATTTACGCCACCGTAATCGCAAAGTTTCACAAGCATGGGGCGATATCCTCGGTTACTCATCTTTCCCTACGATGACGTGGAGTTCCCTAGTGTTGAGTGCTAGCCTCGAAGAACAAGAGGCAGAAAGATCGACGTCACTCTGTGGCCGCTTCGCATGCGGCTGAGACACATAGGGGCATCCTACACGGTTCGTGTTCGACGTCAGTTTCCGGGTGCCTGCGTGAAGGTAATGTGCATCAGCCCAAAACACCATGAGAGGTTCCTGCTGCGTTTCGACAAATACCCGAAAAAGCTGTCTCGCATACGCGCCGCTGCGCGCGATATTCGCCCGCGCGCGGCAACTTTGACGCGGGCGGGCCAACGGGGAGTGACGTCAGCTTTCTCAGCCAATCGCCTCGCTAGCTCTTCTAGGGAAAGTAACGCCGCACTCTCAAACCTCTCCGCACTGCTTCGAGATTCTTTGTCCAGCTGCCGGCGGTATCGCTCTTGCAAAGGGGGTACCCCATTAACTTGAGGATTAACCACCTTAACTCTTGCAACGTTCGCTTCATTTGGAATGCGTTTGGGGAACGTTTGCTTCCGCGGGTTTGTATTTGTGCTCCACGGAAGTTTCGCCGCCTCTTAATTCTTCCTGGTGGCGTGACGACCATCGAGTGAAGCGTGTCGTTAGCGGGTACGCGCGCAACATTCAACAGCCAGGCGAAGTTATTGGCGGCGCCACGACCTACGATAGGTTCTTTGGTAAGACCTCTTTTT
The DNA here is from genome assembly GCF_055883805.1 of Amblyomma maculatum. Classification (NCBI taxonomy): domain Eukaryota; kingdom Metazoa; phylum Arthropoda; class Arachnida; order Ixodida; family Ixodidae; genus Amblyomma; species Amblyomma maculatum. The sequence continues at coordinate 40,819,448 of NC_139351.1, read as the reverse complement.
CCCCGGTGTGCATGCTGCACGTGATTTCAGCGCCTCAACCACCGTACAGCATAACGCGTTTTGGATTTTGGCGTGTGTTTGCGTTGTTGTGGCTGTAGGAAGAACGAAACGAAAATGCTCGGGCCTGCTACTGGCTCTGTAGCCGAGCCACCTCCGCACGATTTGAGCACCGTCAGAAGCGGCGTCAATCGGAGTGGGCTGTGCGTTTCCGGCAGGCATAAGCTCCCGCATGGTCTCATGCTCCTTGTAGTCAGTGTGTTAAAATCAATTCCACGCGCGAAATTGGTGGCCGTCTTAACGTTTAATTCGCGAATCGCAGTGCCTCTATCTACCCGCGGCGTTTAGCGCCGGCGACTGAAATATTGGTCTGGATGCTCCACGTGTGTTAAAACGATGATCAACTACGAATATCTTCATCGTTTAATAGCACTTGGTTGGAGTAGCCGGATAAAGTTTATTTTGTTGTTTTCGTTTCTTCCTGTGTCGCCTTTTTATCAACTGAAAAACCAGGTCCGCTGGGGGAATCGCGGCTGATCGAGTAAACGAAGGGCGTCACTTCAGAACTGCCGTTGGAGTGATGGAGTGCTCTGCATTGTGGAACATATCAGAGCTTGATTGCTTTAGGAACAGTGACGTATCAACGGAGTGTGCGGTATCGACTCCTCAGCGAAGCCTTGAAACCGGCGCGAATTTCGACAACGGTGACAACCCGCTTTGTGTGGCTATTCGTAAAGTCGGTGAGTTCATGCAGTTTGCACATCGCAACGTTCCTGCGTTAATTCTGTTCTAACGAACGAAATTTAACGTATGCTTGTCACTGTCTTCTAAGAGCGTCTGCTCGAAGCATGCTAACTACAGATAGCAAGTAATTAAATTTTCTCGAACTGACATGCATTGCTGGCGAGCTTTTTTTTTTTTTCGTTATTGTTGAGTCACTGTCTAAACGTGTGCATGCAGTGCGATTTATTTGGACTTTTTTTTTTTTTTGGTTATGCTCCAGAATGCAAGGATTAAACACGTGCTTTTTCAGCTGCATCGGAGAGCGGCGCTCTTCATTAGACGGTAGGGAATGAATCTAACCTTGCATACGAACAGTTATGCGGCTGAATGTATGCATTTGTTCTGTAGGCTAAACCAAGGGGCATTGCTTGTAAAGAAATTTTTGATTATCATGTTACGACAGCTTAGCATGGAAAAGGCGTGGTCGAAGATGACTTACCTGCCTACTAGCTTTCGCCTTTCTCAATAGGTCAGAAATGGTACGATAGGAAAAATCGATGTTCCCGACCCGCTGTTCGTCCATCAAGAGAATAGGCTGATAAAGCATTAGTGTCATTTTGTTATTAGTGTTATTTGTTATTAATGCCTCTGAAAGGACTTGTCGTGGCAGCGCAGGAAAGGTGCCCGTAGACGAACTCCTGGGATAACTTCGGTCCTTTTGTGCTGACCCCCCCCCCCCCCCTTTTTTGTTTATATATACAGAAAAAGCGAGCGTAGAGGGTGGGGGTCGTTTTTGGCGTGAATCTGCGAAATGACGAAAGTGACAACGTTGGATGTCGCAGCCGCCAGCTCCGGCTGCGTGCTCAGAGCAAGCGCTTGTACCAGGCGCTGCCGAGCTGACAGTCCTCTAGCCTCCGAGCCCGAGGGGCTCGTTTGTCATTTCCCGCGCTCGGAATGCGCCGTCACCCCCATTCTCTACCTCCGGCCAAAACCTGCTTGCGTACTACTCGCATCTTGCGAATGCTGCCGCTCTTTATCGCGGCTTTGTTGTTCTCCCATTCTGCTCGCTCGCGTTTGTATGAGCTAACGGGTATCTGTGGGAAGAGGGAGCATGGGCTGCAAGGGTGTGCCTGTTGTCCTGGCGTCCTAAGGGGAGGGATTAGGAGGGAGTGCAGCTTGCGAGTAGCACGCGATGTGAGTGGAACTTAATTGCATGCTGTGCTTAGACCGGGGTCGTGTAAACTGTGTTTCTCCGCGCTGTGAGATTTTCCTCTTTAGTGCTGGGGAATTTGAAATTTCAGTTTGTTCTACAGGGCGTGTTGATGTCGTTAATATCACAAACAGTCAAACAAGAATGAACAGTGCTTCTAAAAAAAAAAGTTATTATAACTCTGTTCTTTCATCTTCAGTATGCAACTCGCTTGATTCTAAGTTCCGGGATTAATATTCTGACAAAGTATACGTACATAAGCCAGGTGTAAATGAATATGTCGCAGCAAAGTAGGTGAGTGTGGTACTGTTGTGCCTGGTCAACCCCCACTGATTCTTTTTGAGCCAAACAATTTCCCCGCGTATTCCACTTTGACAAGCCCATGTGGTGGGCGAGAAGGCAGAGGCGAACTGAAAGAAGGGATCAGCGAGCGACAAGTTTCAACGCGGTCTTGCACCCCGATGCCGTGGTACTAGTCCCCAATCGGCGTATAATAATAATAATAATAATAATAATAATAATAATAATAATAATAATAATAATAATAATAATAATAATAATAATAATAATTGGCACAGTTCTTTCTGTGGACGCTTGAACCGCGCCGTAAGGGAAGGGAGAAAGGTGGAAGTGAAAGTGGAAAGAGAAAGAGGTGCCGTAGTGGAGTGCTCAGGACTGATTCCGACCGCATGGGGACATTTAACGTGCACTGACATCGCAAAGCACACGGACGCCTCTCCGTCTCGCCTCCATGGAAACGCAGCTGCCGGCTGTCGGGATCGAACCCGGGTGCTCCGGCACAGTAGTCGGGCGTCTTATCACTACAGTACCGCGGCGGGGCTCGGCGTATACCGCTCGCGCCGTGGTAGATTTGAAGCGGGTGAACAGTGCATGCACCCGCTTATTGGACTCTTCGGGCGGCCAAAGAAGTGCTACCTTCGGATTGGACAGTTTGAGGGGTAACTGTTTCTCGGGCTATATAAGCGGGAACGCTGCCGTTTGAAGAGAGAGCATCCCTCGAGTACAATTCTGCGCGCGAGGAGGAGACGCGAGGGAGTCTTTCTGGCCGTGGCTATGCTTAAAAGTCCCGTATAGCTAGTACCTAGCCTTCGGTCTCTCCGCTGATCGTGTTGGGTGCAATGCCTTGTAAAGGATGTCTAAAGACAAGTTGTGTTCATATCACCGATGCTGACTGGCAGCGATCGCTTCTGCCAAGGGAGCTGGCAGCTTTTGATCACGAAACGGCTGACGAGTTCTTGGTGAACAACTCCATGGCACTACAGCATCCACGTGTTCAAGTTTAGTTCCTGCCTGACCATGTGCTAGAGAGACCAGCAGATATGACTGCTTAATTAACAAATAAGTGCATAAATTTGTTTATCCCATTACAGCTCGTGTGATCTATACTTGTGTTTGGTGCCTTCATCGCTGTGCACAATTAAAAAACGCTGGAACACAGTAACAACTGAAGTTGGCACTAGTACCATCATTCGTGCTATTACAAATGTTCATGCTCCACTGCCCCCTAATTAATATATATATATATATATATATATATATATATATATATATATATATATATATATATATATATATATATATAATTTCTCTTATTGCAGTTTCTTTCTTGTTCCCCCATACCTTCTGTTGCTTCTTGCTCGGCGGTCTTCTCCCTCTTGCTTTCAACGCTAATTGCCTGCCCATTTTCCCACCTTCCATCGTTAGTTCCCCATCTTCCTTTCTGCGCCTTCCCCACCTGGAGGGCCCTCGCAGGGCTCCCACAAGCGGCGAGAGTGCGGCGGCCGCTACTTTTGCGCGGCGAAATCGATGCCGTGGAGCCATTGCGGGTTCGCGTGCGCCATGCTCTCTTGGAAGTATATAGCACACTCGTGTCGGGTGGACGACCCCGCTTTTGGTCTCGGTCGCGTTCGCCTTGCCGGGGTACGGGCCCGACCCAGGTTGGAAATAGTAGGGATCGAGCGAGGAATGAACGGAAGAGAGAGGGAAGAGAGGTCGTTCGATCGTGACTGCTCTCCACCCTTTCTCCCTGCTTCCTTTGTTCGTGAAGGTCTTGCGGGCGGTCTTTTGTTGCTTTTATAATGGTCTGTGCGGAAGAGAACTTGCACCAAGGAGTATAGGGGAGAACCTTTGCAGAGCTTCTTGGAGGCTTGTAGTAGAGGGCCTAACCTTACAGGCTAATTATGTAGCGATGTCTTTGAATATCATTCTTTCTAGAATAATACGAGGTGTGTTCATGCGTTGAGAAGTGTGGAAAGGAAAGAAAGCTAGTACTGTAAATTCGCAATTGAAGATTTTCCGCTGTTCTGTCGGCCATTAGAAATAGTCTCAATCGTCTTTACGCAGCCATAACTCCGAATCAACATTGGTGGCATTTGTTAGCACTAACTCTACCGCGGAAGTGCATGCAACACAGGAATATTAACTGCAATAATAACTTTGATCCGGGGTAACCGCGGAGTGTAGCTTCCACTACAGACTTTATTGTTTCCGATTTGGGCAGATAGGGAAACTCCAGGACACTATGAGAACTGCGCTAATCTCTCTAGAGCTGATATCGCGTGCAGGACACCGTATTGCTTGCAGAGTCGACAAAAGACACATTATAAAGACGCTCTGCGAGCTGATATACTGAATGAGGTTCCGATTATCTTTCATGGTGAGGCGAACATTTTTCTTTCTCTCAAATATTGTAAAACATAGATCAAGCACACTTTCGGCTGGGTAGCCCAGTGTCATGTAAGGCTAGCAGAATGTTGTTGTTTATTTTTTTTTTTTAACAATGGTTTCTGCTTATAACAAGGCTGCACGCAGACCTTGCCTGTAATAGCATTACTTTTCTTTTACGCGTCAGATTTCCGCGTCAGCGGCCAGTTTGTCGAACTAATAATAATAATAATAATAATAATAATCTTTATTCAGTATATTGAAAACAGCATACACAAACGGAAGCGCCGAAGCCATGAGTGGGCTTGTGCGGCGACAACCGGCAACTCTGCGGTGCTTCCTCGCATTGCAAACAATGGAGTTCTTCGGAGATTCAGCAGATGGGTGGCCGACGAGAACGCGTGGAAGTTCTGTATGTATGACTGCGGTCGTCCTGCATTGTGTGAGAAAACGAGTCACTCCTGTTGTCTCTCCGTAGCTCATTCACCTGTTTCAAAACGCGCAAAAGTAGTGTTTCGATCTAGAAGCGTCTCTGCGCCACATCTGCGCCGCATACACAAATTGCTCGGTCAAGTTGGACAGTTAGTTGCAAAAAGACTGGTTAGATCTCTGCGCCTAATATATTGACTAACCGCGAGTTTGTTGCCGACGAAGTGTGCAGCCTTGCTTTTTAGGTAAGGGCCTCGTTCGCGGCGGTTGATATATTCAAGTACATTCTTCATCCAAAGGACATTATGCAAATGCGGAGAGTATGTAGCAGAGAAGCACTGCAGTGCACGCTAAGAAAAGATACACATAATAAAAAATAGGAGCGTTTCTTTGGCCGAAGTTGCGAGGAGCAAAAACTAAACTCTCGTTCCCCACTCCGCGGGCGGCACATTCTCCTCGAACCAAAACTATTACTGTGGCGTGCATCACATGTGGAGGAAATAGTCTCGCGAAATAGCTTAGTTCTACACGCGACAGTTCGAAGCATTTTGCCCGTTCGGATGTTCATTCGCTGCTAACGTTTTCTTCGAATATTGCATAGAGGCGTAAGCAAGCGAAAAGAATAGGGCATCACCTTAACAGCAACACGCCCGTAACTTCGGCCCTCATTCTGCCGCTGTCGTCGGCGCGTCTGTACACGTGCCTGCGCACCGCCAATCTACACCGGGAGTATAGTTTGGCGTGCGCGAAGCTTCACTGCGACCGCCGTGCGTGCCATTGTTTCCGGTTGTAGTACGTACGTGGTTTGGAAGCCCCGTCGCAGGTCAAGGCGGCCGAATACCAACGCGAGGTTGCCATGACGACGTGCGCTGTTGGTCGTGGCGGTCACCTTTCGTGCTTTTCCTATACTTATTGGAAGGCGGCCAGGAGAACGGCTACCTGGGAGGGAAACTGTGGCAAGGAAAACGGGAAGGCAGACGAGGCGGCCGATGGAATCGGTCCGTGTGTTTCCCTAGAAACGAGCATTGATGAGTTTATATATCCGAGGGCCGCGAACATGCACACAGCATCAGTAAACCGAAAACGAAATGTGCAAAGCATTGATGGTTGCTGAAAGTATTTCGTGAGATGAGCAAACGAAAGAAAATAACAGGCTAGCATGGGTGGACAGCAAGGCTGCTTTTGAGGCTATTCGGTGTAGTTTGCTCATTTTGGCCGAGCCTGAAGCACAAAATAACGGATGTGTAGACAGCTCGAGTGGTTTCGTTGCATTGGAATCGGTGCGCCAAACCAGAAACTCGCTTCAAAGATAGCGCAGCTCATACATTTAATGCGAGTCTGGCCTTCGCTCTGGCATTGTTTTATCGACTCGACCCATGTATCAGTATAAAATACTTTGTGTTTTATTTATTTAGCTAAATGTATTTCTGTTGCTGTGTTCAAGGCACGTACACCCTGGGTCAAAAGTCCTGAAGCCAACGAAGTTTCGTCTCAACTGGAGCCGTCACAGCGTCATTAAAGGAAATGTATTATCACAGGAAGAAACAGTCGCATAGCATTTCATGGCCCTTTAATATTTAGTGGCGGTATGTATTAGGACTGCCGATTAGCTTTTACCAGACTACGGCCGGTATAGTATCGACTGCCTCGAACTTGGAAGTATACGTTAGCGTGTGATAGAGATGGTAAACTGTCTGTCCCTAACAGCCTTCACAGGCCGGAGAACGAAAATGTGTCAATCCTTACTGCTTTCGGAGCTATAGACGTTCATGAATAAAGCAGTCAGACTTCTGGCCGTCCATGAAGGGTGAATACAAAAGCTACGGATGAACAGCGCGTTCCAAGGGGACACAACTCACGATTGCCTCTGACGAAAAGGACGTGGCTGCTTGGCTTGTAGCTAACACAGTCCATGGGTCCCTGAAAAATAGTTTTAAGACTGAGGACGAGGTTTATTGCGACACTGAAAGGCTTTGCAGCTTCAGGGGTGGTGTAAATGATCCACAGTAGATTGAGAAAGAAGAAAAAAAGTGGAGTTTTCCCGCCTAAACTGTTTTCCTGAACGCGTCGACCTAGTACTCCCGTCTTTCGCGGGCGAAGTAGTTGTGTCGATAGGAGAGAAGAGTTTTGAAGTTTTTGTCGCGAAACTTGCTTCCTCTGAGTTTGTTAGGTTTTTACTACATTGTAAAGTACCACAATCCGCCTCTGATTCATTGCTGCTTCGTCAGCCAGCTTTCATGATGGACGAAGGCCCCAGTTCTAATGACCTACCCCGTGTTTTATCTGGAGGGCGTGAGGCGTTCGATCGGCAACCACTGCGCTTCCCCCACGCACGGAGCCCAGCAGCCTCGTATCCTCCGACCCTACCCCACTTCCCTTTTCCTCCGAAGCGTGCCAGGACGTGTGTATGTGTGTGGGCGAAATTGGGCGCAGGGCGCGCTTGCTTGGTACTGCTACCTCCAGGGAGGGCGGAGTGAGTGTTTGGCGTTAGCTTCATCATGTAACACTACTTGTTTCTTCGTGTCCAGTTTCTTTTTTCTTTTCTTTTTTTTTTTTTTTCAGCGACCCCTGCCCTATAGCGGAGAAGGGAGGAAGTTTTGTATGCTTGTTTCTCTTTTCCGTTCATTGTTAGGCTTCCTTTTGTGCTCCCTCTGACGTTTGGATGTTTGAATCTACTCTGCGGGCATGTGGTGTTTCCGTTTATCCGCCCCCTTCTTCCTTGCGGTGGTCTTTCGCGTGTCGGTTTTTGTTTTTTTCCCCTCTTTCCATCACGTCGTGCAGGAGTAGTATGCGCTGACTTCCTATTTTCTCCATTTCGTATACCACGGTCCTTCTCTTTTTTTTTTATGTACATTCTTTCTGCCGTGTTGTTTACAATCGTTGCTATGCACCGGTGGCAGGATACATATAGTTTTATACAAGTGACACTACCCCTCCCCTGCTTGCCAACCTATTGTTCACGCTCCCTTTCCTTCGTTGCAGAGTACCGATAGCATAATTTCTGCTGAGCTTCATTTCTTGGTTATGTAGCGTGTGCTCGTGGCACGCTTGGTTGCCAGACTTTCGCACACCGGTGTCGGCAGCATTCACTGCCCTCGTTTTTAGTGGAGCGCTTACTAAACTTGCGTCCCTTGTTCTGCCTAAACGTGCAGAGTTCTTCCCTGACCTGACGAACTAATTGCGCCCCTTTAGGTCAAGTGTCCATGAAGCAGTAAGCTGATACGGTGCACCATAATTAAACTTCTACTCGTATCGAATTCTTAATAATTCATTATACCTGTAAGGCCAATTTCCGGCCCATTTTATTCGTTATTTCGCATTGGTGACGCAAGCCAGGAGTGAAATGAAATGTGAGATATATCCATTTTCTTCTCTGAATCACCGCATTTATGGCCTCTAGATTGCTAAAGCGTAAAACTTGATACCAGGAGAATTTCTCATTTCCTGAGAAGAATGCTTGAAAGCGTACAAAATAGCGAATTTACTTAGCGTCTGGATGCGATGAAACACTAACCTACTAAGCGATATTCACGCACTGCCTGCTGCTATATAGCGCTAGTAGTCATCGGTGATTCAAGCCAAACCACCGTGCAGTCGATTCTCTGTTCAGCCACTGCCCTCTTCTGGTAAAGACTAATGGTTTCCGTGTATTCGCCCTCCTCTGCTTACAGTTCAAAAACCGCTCATAGCGGCGATGGTCGCCACTATGTTTATATTACGACCGATGGTTTTTTTTTTTTTTTTCTTTCTTCAACCTATATAACAGCCTCTGCGCATTTGCCGGCACCGGGGACATTTAACGCCATGCACACTGCGCCCCGTGATAGCTCCAAGAGTTCAGTTGAACGAGAACCTAGTCGGCTGGAACGCCGCCGAAACTTTTTTTTTTTTCTCTCTCTCTCTGTCGTCGGGGGCTCACAGTGCATGTTGCAGCCCTCGCTTGAGCCGCTTGCCTCGGTTCGATAAGGGCGAGAAATCGATTCACATCATCGATCGATCGCCGTCCGCTGTGTAACCGGCACCAGCCCACACTATACCGCCAACTTCCCAGGGGTAGGAAGGGGGGTGAGGTAAAGGCACGCGTCAGTCGCCGAGAACAAAGCAACGGGGCTGCCCATTTATAAATGAGCGCTGGAAGGGAGTGGACTCGTGTTCTTGTCATTAATTTTTAACGCTTATACCTTTTTGTCTTCGTTTCAGCGATCCTGTTTACTTTTTTTCGTATACACCAGCTGTGTCGTGTACGTGTACCCTCCCCCCGATACAAAGCTGTCGCCGGCTCTCCTCCCTGTATTGTCCAACTTTCGCGGCGTGCCCAGCTTTCACGAGACATTTGTTTTATTTGTGCGTTATTTCATTTTCTGATTGCTTCCTCATCATATGCCACACCGGGTGGGTGTGCTCGTGCCCGCGCTTGAGTTGCGTGCGCAGTGGAAAGTCGCAGCGCGCCGCCGAGAAGACGTTTTTTCTTCGTTTTTGTTTCTACTCGCTTTTTGGGGCTCGCTCGAACGAAAGCTTTATTACACATTCCACGCAATACGTTAGCTCAAGGCCAGAAAAATGGAATGCGGGCGTGCGGAAAAAAAAAAAGTTTTCTGAAACGTTCGCAAGTTTCGAGCACGATATGTTGAAAAGGGTACCGCAGAGCAGCTGTATGTATACACCTCGTTCGAGGCAGAGCTGCTCGAAAAAAAATGATATATAGTAGGGTGTATTAGCTTTACGTCGCAAGGTGACGGCGTCTATATATATGAGGGCCGCTATGGTAAAGGAACGCGGTAGTATTGAACGTCTAAGTTTCTTTGTCCTGCACTGATATCGCACGACACACGGGCACCTTACGTTTCGACAGTGTTGCGCGCCTTGTTTGTGCTACGAGTGAGCCTGAAATGATTGGAAACATACGCGATGTGTAACTAGCAGTGGCTGCGGTCATTCTTTTGCTCCGCATCACCTAGCTTTCATTTTTGAGTTTCTGAGCAATAAGATACTACCCTCGAATGTATAGTGATTACGATATATACCTACTGATTTAGAATCACACGCACACACACACACACACGCACACACACACACACGCACACACGCGCACGTACACACACACGCGCGCACGCACGCACGCACGCACACACACACACACACACACACACACACACACACACACACACACACACACACACACACACACACACACACACACACACACACACACACACACACACACACACACACACACACACACACAACACACAACACACACACACACACACACACACACACACACACACACACACACACACACACACACACACACACACCATCTTCGTTTCCTGTTGCTGTGGCTTGACCGCTGTATTAATGCTTGTCGCGTATCTGCACGCTGGCTCGCTCTCAGTCGTTGGGTGTACGACTGTCCGCCTGTCTCTTGTGCATTTGTGCGTCCGCTTGTCCATGTGACTGTGTGTTGATTTCTGTTTGTCTCTCTGTGTCTGAGCCTCAATGTTTCATCATGTAATCATCGCGAGTCGCGTTCTACTTAAGTCAAAAAGCTCCTAGTGGACTTCACCCAGTCATTGTAGTATTTCTACCTTCCTTTAGAAGCCCATTCCGCTACCCTAAAAAACGATCAGATATATGCATGGCATGCCCTGAATGCATGTCGAATTTGATTAACTTGATTTCATTTAGGATACCTCTCGTGACCGAAGTATATGGTCGCTATAGTCATCGCCGAGAAACTCTGTTTCTTGTTGGTATTCATTTCCGACCCTCTTGTCGCCCAAGAAGTTGGTCACTAATGTTCGCTTAGAAAAGCAGCCAGTTCGGAGCTCCGAGCCCACTTGAGGACCGTGAGCTCCACGCGCAATGCAGCTGACTGACAGCCGTTTGGGCCGTGATGGCGACATTGTTACACACGGGCCAAGAGGCGGGGAAGCCGAACGTTCTCTTTAAAATAGACATCGGCCCCGCTAGCCGAGTCGGCGCAAACGGGGCATTCCCCGGCACTGAGCTCACCACCAGCACTCCTCCGTTCCGCGCCAAGGCCTCGTCTTGTAACAGGCAGGGTGGTTACCGTGGGGATCCGAGGATGAGAAAGAGGGGATGGAATGGAAGGAGGAGATGGAACGTACGTCAGAATGGAAGAAAGAACACCCCTCCTCCTTCTCCGGACAATTTGTGTCTGGCATACCGTCTGCTGGTTCGGGGGAAGGGCGCTGTCATTCAGGAAGCCTCTTCTTTGTAGATCAGAGAGGCGGTGTTGTTTCCGCTGGAAGTCTCTCACACGTGCGCTGTAGTTCTTGGTGTGTGTCGAATCAATGAAAGAAACAGACACAGTCGTGTAAACGGTTGCTTCCGCTTAACTAGGCAATATACTACAGGAGGTCGTTTAATTCTCTTAGGTGGTGACTGCAGCCACAATATGCCGCCTTTCTTGAAGAACCTAGCCATGCATAAAAAAGTTTATTTTTGCATTCTGTTTCGATTTTGCTAAGATCGCAATAGCCATAATGGGCAATAGAGACATCGGCCACCTAGTATAGGGCCGTAATATTTTAATTGAATTGGGTATGAAACGTCCTAACTCTAATTATTGATTGTTTGCTGTCTTCCATTGTGTGCGTCTCCGACGGCAATATGCAATTCTCAACATAACGCATTGTCGTGTTCATTCTTCAGGTACAACCACAGCCCTCTAATGCCGCCGTCCATTTTGAATAAGTCGCACTTCAGTGCATGTTTCATGCCACTGTTGCTAAAGCACCGAAATACACGCCATAGAGGTCACGGCAACAGCCTGCCGTCTGACGGCGCCCGTTGTGTAAATGGGAAGCTCCTTATTATTCGACAGCTGCTTTTTCCTTTTAAATTGCGGCAACATCACCCGTATGTTTGGTATAGTACGGTGAAAGTCCGACAGCGCGTTGTCGTGGTCTCGTAATAGTGTCTGGTTCCCAGCCGACTTTAGAGCCGCTAACGAGCCATCAGCCAGGCACAATCTGTTCTGTGCTCGAGGGTCGCTTCCTTCTGCGCGCCACTGACCAAATTACCTTGACTCGTTGGGCACCCGCTTTCTCTACCCTTGAAAAATCTCGTCTCCAACTGCCACGCGCGCGTACGTTACGTCGGCCACGGTTCAACGCCCTCTCGGACAGAGCGCACTCTCCCGCCAGCTGCTCTGCGTAGTTTGCGGGTCCCATACGCCGCTGGCCAGCCAAGCCAAGCCATGCGTGCGCGTCGTCTGCTGCACGCAACGCGTCGTCTGTTGTATGGACGGCTCGTGACCGGTGCGGCGTCGTCTGCTGTTTGCACGCGCGCCCTTCACGTGCGTATTCGTACATAATAATCTATTCCGCGTTCGGTTGTAGCAATCGTCTGCTCGCGCACGGCGGTGTGTGAAAACTGCGCCCATTTTTCGGCTCGCCGAGTTATGCCGTTTCGCTTCGCCCTTTGTTCTTTTTCTTTGTGCTTGCGTGTGAACATAACGACGCGTGGTGCACTTTGAATTACCCTTTCCCTCTTGAAACGGCTGAAAAGAACTCCGTTAAGTATTTCCTTTCTTTTCATTTTTGTCCTCTCGTGCGGCGCGCGTGCGCGAGCGTTCATTGTATTCAGCCCCGGGTCGTCTGCGAAGCGGCAGCTGCTCCGTGCACCCGCGATTCTCACGGACGTCGAAAGCGAGAGAGATAGAGCCGCGTGTACCGTTATTACTCCGTTATCCCTTTATTCACCTCTCTCCAGCGTCTCTCCTCCTCCCCCGTAACCTGCGCGATTCTCTTCCTTTGGAAAGCGGAAGGCTCTTTTTAAGTTGCTTTGCAAATCTGTTCCCTATTTTACTTTCGTGTCGTCTGCTTCGGGCCAGAGTAATGCCCTTTTGTCTTAGCTCTCTGCGCGCGTTTCTTTCGCGATGCACTGTACTGTACGCCTTGTGCGCCTGAGAAAACCGCAGGGCTTCGTCGCTATCGAAGTGGGGTGGGCGGGTGTCTCGTCTGCTTGAGCAGGAAGAGAGCTGTTCCCGTAGCCCGCCTGAGCCGGTCGTTGTTGCTTTTGTTCTTTCGTGGTAAGTTTCCCTTCCGCTCCGGTGTAGTAGTACATCGGCTGTTCCTAAAAAAAAAAAATCACGAACGGAGAAAAAAAAGCAACTCCTTCACAGGCGCCCAGCCTTGTTCGATTCGACGCGGTTCGCTGCCCTCGAATCCGTTCCCCTTCTTTTTTTTTCCTTTTCTTTTTTTGCTCTGTAGAGTTCCCCCCTTGCCCGCTCGGTACGTACCACTGCTTCGCGAAGCACACGGCTCAAGCCAGGCCAATCCAATTCCTGCCAGACATGCCCGACGAGCTCCTCCCTCCATCCACCCACTTGCACTATCCCTGGTGATTCGGGGTATCCCCTCTCCTTTGAGAATTCGCTATCCAGAGGCTTGCAAAGACACGCGGCTGAAAAAAAAAAAAAAAAAAGAAGAAGAAGAAGAACAAGAGTTCGAAATTAGAAGTAACGGTACGGCGTTGGAGGTTAGTCGGGCTTGCAGTGCCAGAACCCCCTTCCCATGCCGGCGGCAAAGCAAACACCCGCAGCCAAAAGAGAGTTGAATTACCGTAAGCCGTAAGCGCCCTGAGGGAAGGGGATTCTATCAGACGGCCCCATGGCGCGGGGAAAGAGGGGTGACGTCACCTGCCGCTGACGTCACCTACGCTGTTTCGCTTTTTGTCATTTTTATTTGCGCATTACGGGCAAGAACTCGAAGCTGCCATTCGGCATAGTGCAGTGGGCCGTATTGTACCGGTTTTTCGCGTGCTCTACGCGAAAGCGCGGTTCCCCCACCTTTTCTCCCTTCGCACCCCCCCAGGGGAAATCCCGGCTCGTCGTCATCTGCGTTCGACCAGCGCCATATTGGAAGCGGTCCCTTCCCCTCTCGGCTGCTCTGGCGAGCTTGCGTTGCCTCGGTTGATGGAACTCGTTTTATGGAGCTTGCTTGCTATTTATATGTCTGTTCGTTTGCTTCTTGTCCTTCTCACTCCCACTCGTTTCGTCTGCCCCAGAATTTTCACTAGCACGCTGTGCAGATAGTGTGAGCGAGCGATACATCTATTCACCGCGTTCTTAAGAGAAATCGAAAGAACTCGCATATCTCTATTTTTGGTGCGCCGGTTAGAATCGTGGCTCGCATTTGAAGGTAAAAAAAAAAAAGAAAAAAAACGAAGGCTTCCGCGCTCAGTGGTAATATTCAACGGGTGAAAAATTTCCGGCTCCAAATTGAGCGGTGTTTTTTGATTATATATGCGCCTCAGTGTTTCTGCGCGAAACGCATTAAAGACTTCAACTGTCTGAAACGTTTCTTCGCGTTCTTTCTATCGTAGCCTGCGCGTTCGCTTCAAAAAAAAAAAAAAAAAAAACAAAAACAAAAAAAAAAACAAAGCAAGTTGTCAATTTTGTTTTCCCCTTCTCCTTTGTTTTGCATCAGTGCGCGACGCCCATGTCTTGCGGTATACTCTCCATGGCAGTAAAGAACAATTTGTGATCTTTGTTCTCATCCTGCGTAGACGCCCTTCGCGTTAAGTCGAACGTTGGAAGCTGTGCTTGTTTAGTCTAGCCCCGTTTGTACTAGGTTGGTTTCCTAATATAGTGTCCACGTAGGGCTCTGTATAAACGGTCGTTGGCTTCTCTTAGATATATAGATGGATTTATTGAAAGGAAAGGCAGAGAGGTTGGCCGAAATGATTAAAATCTGGCCTGCTACTCTGCACTGGGGAAGGGGAGAAGAAAGAAAATCATGATGGGTGACGATGTGGGAGAAGGCATATGAAATATATATATACAGGCACGGCAGCTTGCATTACAAGCGCAAAACAAGTCCGGTGGCGCGCAAAACACGGCAAACATCCCGCATTGCCTGGGCACCCTTGCCCTTGTCTTGTCATGCGCCCAGCAGCAGTTCCTGCAACAGAGGCCTCTTGTGCAAACTCTTCAAAAAAACTTGCTAGAACAGTTATTTCACGCTCATACACTGGGCACACAAATATATGGTCCGAAAAACTTCCAAAGTACTCGGCTTCTCTTGTTCTACGGCGTGCTCTTTGAATAAAGTGTGCATTTCATACCCCCTCAGAATCAGTGCAAACGATGAAGCATAGGCTCGGATTACCAGCGCACTGAGATGCACGGGCACTTAAGCTGAAGGGCTTCCGAGCTCGTATGCAGCGCCTCTTACGGTTATGCAGCATCTTTGTTATAAGCCAGGAATGTAACAGTGGAGGAGGAGCTCCTTCCATAGAGCACAGCTGTATTATTGAGCTGGCTGGAAGCTTGACGCTGTGCTATGGACGCACAGCTAGCTTGAAAGTGTAATTGCATAACTAGCTGTGCGACTCTAGTATGCGCAGCGATCTTACCTCTTGGAAAGAGGTCGGAGGCCCTGCAGCTGTGTCTGTGTTAGCAGTCGCTGATTGTCACCGCCCTGATTGCAGATTTCTGTCTCTGCAGTCTTTTTTTTTTTTTCTCCTTGAGTCGCACGTTACTGTGATGAGCGGCAGAGGGCTTCTTTTCGCTTATATAATTATATGCCCCGATATATGCCACAAATGATGTTAGTAAGGTGGCTTTGGTGCATACTGTACTCGACGAATCTGACAGCTCTGCAAACAGGAGGGCCAGAGCACAGGATGTGAAATGCATCCTCTTTAAGTCTTTGTCGGGGATTGCTTGTAAAGCTCTCAATCGAAATGTATCTCTTCCCAGATTCTTACAATAGACAGAGGGAGAATATGAGCTTCACTCGGGCCATGAAAATACATAAGTTGAGTTTATTGAGGCGGTCGGGTTTCGCTGCTTTTTGTTTCCTTTCAGGCTCAAAAGTGTTGGTGTCAAAAACGTTACAAAATGCTGTGAGCATGCGACCACCAGTTTATGATTCTTAGAAAGTAAAGTATAAGGGCATGCATGCAGTTCCGTGACGCGTCCGTCACAGATGAGAGCGGATGGGGCCTCGAAGTGGTTGCAGGTTGGTGAGCGTTGCACACCGAGCGCCGTATCATCGCCAGCCTGTACGCGTGCGAATTCCTGTAGCCGCGGCGAGTCGTATGTTTCCTTTCAGAGAAAACTGCGCGTACCGTTGGAGAAAGCCATACGTCACTCGTTTGTTGGAGGGGGACACCGTGCCGACGGTTCTAACGGGACGGCTGCGCGGTGAACCGAAGAGGGTCGCAACAAAGCGACTCACTACCCCCTCCTCCCCTTCCCAGGTTCACGTATGTGTGCTCGAGCTTTACCTACTGCTTTGCGGCGGCCCACGGGCAGGCGAGTGAGGTAGACCACCGCGCTCCCCTCTCTGCTCCCCCTTCGACAGCTGGTCGCAGCCCCCCCTCCTCCATCACCTTTCTCCCGTTCCTGTTACACCACCTTTTAAAGGGGAGAGGAGGGGTGATTCTGTTGCATTTGCGCGTTTGTTTGCCTTTCGCTTCCGTCCACCTCCTCCTGCTCGCTAGGGCGGCTCGCGCTGGTCGCGTGCTGGAAACAACCCTCCGTCGTCGTGTTCTCCCGGGTTTCTCCACACAGACGTACGCACGCACGCTCACCTTCCCTCCCCTCCTTTTATTTCTTTCATTTTCCCCCTTCACCCTCTCTCTGTCTTCTTTGTAGGCCTGCTTTGTTAGGACTCCCTTGAAACCTTGCCGTGGACGTCGGTCCCCGACTCGGTTCTCTCCTCGCGTTCGGTATGGCGCCTAGCACAGGGCGTTGATCAGCTGGTTTCGCTACGCATTACCACTCTCGCTCTCTTTCACAGGCACACTTCTTTCTTCGCTGCTTGTTTTACCACGCTCGAAGCTAACGGACGCTGTGAGGCCGCTTCTCTCTTTTGCGTGCAGTGGCAGGGGGCAAGCGCCGCCGTTTCTTTCCCACCTGCAGTTTCGATGTGCTATGAATTTCTCCCATTAAAAGAAAAAAAAAAAGGAAATACAGCCGCGCCAAGCCACTTTGCCGCTGTCACTGACCGGTGTTTCGATCGCGGGGGCATTCGGACGTCCCCGCTGTGGGCAGATTGAGTCTTCGTTTGACCCACTGATTGCGATTCAGACAGCAGCTTAGGGGCCCCTGTCGTATGACCGGCATACGCGTGCAGCAGTGCCCGCATCATCAGGGTCGTATCGAATGTCTCGCGCACCCGGCCGCATTGCTACTATGCTACTCTAGGCTGCGTCGGTTTCGCAAGCATCGACGCGCTCCGCTTTCGGTCTTTGTTAACGAGGCTTCTATCTAGGTGCGACCTGGGGATGGATGGCGCTCTGTTCTGACCTTGCTTGCAGGCTTAGGTGGCGGGAGGAGGAGGAATGTTTGTGTGGTGTTAATGTGTTAGTGGCTTTACTATCAGACGGGAATGACCTTATACTGATGACCTGGCCAACTTCTTTGGTGTTGTTTATATTTCGTGGTTTAATCAAAGTTTATTTCCTTTCGCTGCCTTGGGACCCTTACTGCATGAAAATTCAGGTAGCAGGCCCACTGCCGGGCGCCTAGCTGATGGACCTTTACAAAAAACCCATTTAATGGGTCTAGTGTGCGCATTAGGGCTCCTGACATTCTAATCATTTGTGCTACTCGCATCACGAAAATGCTGGCGTGCTGCTGGAAAAGGCACTCTGGATTGAGGGCCCATTTATACGGGGTCTGTCTACTCGCGGTTTACCTCAAAAGTAGGTCATTGGAATGATTAGTTTCCAGCTACTGTAGGTGAGCTAACGACTACGTTATTGCATCCAGCACAGTTATTTTTTATCCTGCAGCCAGTGGTCCTTGCAGAAAGCAATGATTATGTTGATTTCGTTCTAAGCAAGAAGCGACAACCATGAAATCACGGTTACACTGCATATCATCGGCAGCAGGTCAATGTAATTGAAAGGGATGTCAGAAAAAACAATAGATTTGGTTAATATTACCGGCTTTTACTCTAGTTGCACGCCCTTCTTTTTTGCGTCTTGCAGATGTTATTTACTTTGATGACCTGACTGGCCATTTCCGTCTGCGCATGGCAAAGATCAGAAAAACTCACAACCGGAACTACTGAGGCATCCAACGCGATCATTAGAATGGTATGAAGGATAAAAAAGAAACCCGTCTGACTACCGCTACCATTACTAAACCCGACTGCAGAAACATGCAACAGTAATTCTAACATTCCGCTCGAAACTAGCAACAATAAAAGCAAACGCAATATTTTCGAAAGGAGAACCTGGGCCAGTGATCACTGAACATCCACCTTACAACGGATGGAATCGCAATTTTTTTTTTTCTATACCGTTTCGATTGCCGTTGTGCCTCTGCAATGCGACGATTGGCGAGTCCTGGCGGTGACAAATAGGCGAGGTTGTGCCGCTAAACCTTTCACAATTGTTTTTTAGGTGAATTACCGCTTTCGCTAAAGCCGATGTTGCTGTAAATGGGATTGGCGAGAGTATCTTTTCGTGTTTTTTATACTCATTGTGTGTTCGTCGTAAAACTGGAATCCCTATCTCTTAATTTGTTTTATGGCGGAAGTCTTCGCTGAAATGTACACAATACCAGGGCAGAAGTTGTTTCAATAGCGTTGCTGAGAGAGAAACATAAGCTAGCAACTGAAGAAACAGAATAACCCCGATTTTAAACAATGTA
Source organism: Amblyomma maculatum (assembly GCF_055883805.1). Classification (NCBI taxonomy): domain Eukaryota; kingdom Metazoa; phylum Arthropoda; class Arachnida; order Ixodida; family Ixodidae; genus Amblyomma; species Amblyomma maculatum. The sequence continues at coordinate 40,800,765 of NC_139351.1, read as the reverse complement.
TTCTGACAGAGCTAGAGATAAGGAAGCAGAGGGCGAGGGAATAAATGGGGGCAGCTTAGCGTCGAGGTGGGAACCTGTTTTAATGATCCGCTTGCTTGTTTTCTTTTTTTTTCTCTCTCTCTCTCTACTGTTATCGTTGCGTTTGCGCCCACGCCTTTCAGCTGCGCGCGGCATCTGTCACGTCTGTTTGCGGTAGGCAGGCGGCGCTTGGAACAGCGGGATTTCCTCACGAGTGATAAATGGGCGATGTTTCCTTTTCTTTTTTTTTTCACCGTTACTCTGCAGCATGCTTTTGAGTGGCTTCCCTCGGGTGCACCCCTGCTCCGTACACACACACACACGCACGCACGCACGCACGCACGCGCACACACACACACACACACACACACACACACACACACACACACACACACACACACACACACACACACACACACACACACACACACACACACACACACACACACACACACACACACACACACACACACACACACACACACACCTTTTTCATTACGGTTTTGTTTTAGCTTCACCCGCGAGCCAAACATTTCTATTGGGAAGAATGTAAAAGAGACCTCGTCTTTTTACCACTGTAGCCATAAAGGCTCCGTTCATCGAAAATCCATCGTCGGCGGTCGGGGTCAGCGACTGTCCGACCGCGTTGACGTTTTGAGCGAAAAATTAGTAACATGACGACAGCATGGCCAAGCAGTGACTGGGCGTAAGGTTCCCTGGCATTACATTCGGCAGGAGCTGCCATCTCGGACCTCTCCTTTCATATAGGGCTATTGGAAGGTGATATCAGATTACGTCCGGCATGACAGTTGCAATTATGTTACCCCTAGGCAAAAAAGCTACGTTCATACGGCTTAGTTAAATCGCGGTTTCATATGTGGGCTTGTAGCCGATAAGCTATCTCGTCATACCCTTAAAGCGGAGCTGATGCGTTGTCTTTTATATATTTATTCTCAGGCTTTAACAGACATCAAAATACATACATTCGAAGACCATCCCAAATAAAAACAAATAATAGCCCGCCGCAGTGCGCTGCAAACGTGAACGTCCGCCTTTTCGTCTTCCGTGCAAACGCACGTTGACCTAGCCGGTAGTGTAACTGCCATTGTGGGTGATTCCATCTAATTTTTGGCTGTTTGCAGCCTTGTTCGTGTTTTTTTAACAGCACAAGGAGACTTCATACTGGGAAAAAAGCTCCTTTTTTTTTTTTTTTTTGACACTAACCCTAGTGCTACTACAGCGGCATACCAAAACAAACTGTGGTAAAATATAGGCTCGGAGGTCCCCGCGTAAAGCCGTTGACGTCATCATAGTATGGTCTCGAGATGGGTTTGGGGCAGTTCCACCTGCGAACGCCGCCCCAATGAGCCTTCGGGGCTGAACATTGGTTCGGAGCCGTTCACTACAGAATATACTTTGCGCCACGACGTGTCTTAAGGTTGAATATTTCACGCAGTCCGAGTGCGGAAGGGCCTGAAGGTGTCTCCAAGTTTGGTTTGCAATAGAAGGAAGTTTCATCTCATTTAAAAATTGTCAGTGCAGCATGCGCAGGTGGTCTGCCTGTAGACGATCCTTTGAAATTCTCTATTGAGCGTATTTGAATGACCCGGTAGTGGTGCGGTCGTTAGAAAACTCGACTGCTGATCCCAAGGAAGCGGATTCCATCCCGACCTCGGTGTCCGTTTTTCGATGGAAGCTATATAAAAGCAAGCCGCTCGTGTGTGGGCTATGTCAGTGCACGGTTAAAAAAAAAATCTCTAGGTGGACTAAATTTCGGTAGTCTTCTACTACGTGCCCCTCATTACATCTTTCAGTTTGGCACGTCAGACCTCAAAAATGAAAATCAAGCATTAAATGTGGATAAACTGGCATACAGGGCGCCCGTTAAATGTCCTACCTTGAACGAGGAATTTCCTCTGGTGCACCGCGTGAGGTTAGAAATAGACATTTGCTAATAAAGTTCAAATAGTGCATTATAAGAAATGTCAGGTTGTGCCTTTGCTTTGACCAAAAATTATGGGATCCAATCCTGAACCAATCTTTTTTTTTTTTTTTTCGTTCTTGTGAAGGAACAACGTTCTGTTGAAAAAATTCCGAGAGGCACTCTCGAATCTACACTGCAGAAATGCGAAAGTCTGATCGCTGCTGATGCACATGGTGCATCAGCAACTGTAATCACTTGATAATGAACAACTATAATCACTTGATAATGATAATGAGACAAACAAGAGTTTTCTTTCATTATCATTGCTAATGTCATCATCGTCACTATCCCTAATTGCAGCGTCATTGTCATGGCTACTGTCATCCTCACCGTAGACAATGAGAATTATGATGTGCGCTTCACCATCCCAGGCATGGAGCAGTTGGTTAAAACGCTCGGCTGGGCATCTGAGGGACTGAACTTTTGAGGTTGATTCCCGGCGCAGAGAGAACTTTAAATACTTACTGATTAATGACAAGTTATCACCACTAAATTACTGAGTTACGTTGATGGCTTCATCAGTTTGATTGACCAGACTCCTGCTGACTAAAGTTTTCGAAATTGCTGCCTAACCGAATGTGGCGTCCCATTAGCTATAGTGGCACTAAAATGTGTGGCAGAATAGTGGCCGACAGTTACGAGCCGTTAAAGGTTTTCGCCTTAAAGAGGAGTGGCTGAAATGATGACCGCGTACTGTGATGCAGTATGTATCGTTGGACATCGGGTCGCCCCGATGGTGTGCACTGCGCGCGCGATGGAACTCGGTTTCACGCCTCGCACCTCTGGGTTCATTTTTTTTTTTTCTTCTCCATCAAGCCGTGTAAAGAAGTGCGCTCCGTCGTCTCCGCCCGGTTGGTTTCTTTGCCAGAGCAGCTTCGGCGGCAACGGTACGAGGGCGGCAAGAGAGGGTTATTTTTGGGCCCCCTTTTGGGCCAACCCTGCCTTTTCCCGGCTGCGCTGTAGGCTCGGAACGTCTGGGGCAAAAAGTGAATGAGGAGAAAAAAAAAAAGACGCCAAAATAAATAAATAAATCTTACTCACATTACGCAAAAAAAAAAAAAAAAAAAAAGAAACTTCGACCAACCCGGTTTCTCAAACATTTTTTTTTTGTATTTCCAAAAATTTTGGTTTTGAAAACGCTCTTCTCTCGTCATATTGCTGTGCACTTGTTTTTTTGTGTAAGTCCGCTCGGGAGTTGCGAGCGTTGCGCGTACCGGCGTCATCCTCCTGTCCCCGTCTTCGACAGTGCTGCCGGCGTTCCACGCTATGGGCGTGTCAACTTTTTCTTTGCTTGGGATCTTATTCGACAGCCGACTCTCCCCTCCCTCTTCCAGCTTGTGCTTCCTCGCCACGCTTCTCCCGGAGCGTGTTCGGGCGCTTCACATGTCTTTGACGGCCTCCAACCATCACGTCATATATGCGCCTTTTTTTTTTTACTAGTGTTGCGTGCGTGCGTGCGTGCGTGCGTGCGTGCCTGTGTTGGGTTAGGAGGGATGGACAAAGGAAAGGTCATCTTGCTTAATTATAGCTGGGCGGGTTTATAAGAGGCATGATTTCGCAATTAGATCTGGTTTGCCTTATTACTTGAGGTCTTCGTGCATTCTTTACCGTTCTTTTCGCTCTGACCGGCAGAGATAGGTGCAAACGAAGCGTGAATGGCTGATTCAGCTTTGGTACAGGGCCCCAGAGAAGATTTTCGGAGCACGGGAATTACAATATTGAAGGCTCCATTTTTAACGCGGTGGCCTTAAAGTGGCCTTAAAGTGGCCTTAAACCGAAAATCCGGCGCCAGCGTTGGTGTTATGAGCGAAAAATCACGAGAATGGCGCTAGCAAGCGGTAGCATGCCAGCCGACATGGCGGAGCACTGACTGCATCCAAGGTTGCCTGACATTTGGCAGGAGCTGCCAATTCGGTCGTCTCTTTTCACAAGAGAGGCTGATATCAGCATCAGGCTGCCAACACCTTTGGATTGACGGTATATCCCTAGGCAACGCAGGCATGTTCACACGGCTTTAAAAAAGCAGGCTTTATATGCAGGCTGGTAGCCTACGCTATCACGTCATACCCTTAAAGGGGGAGCTTAAGGGTCCCCACATATTTTTATTGTTTTTTTTTTTTTTTTAGCGGTACTAACTGTAGTCTGCAACATTTGATGCCTGCTTGCAGTCCTGTTCGCCCAAGAAACGGATGTTTTTGCTTTTTCTGACCTCCGAAAACGTTTGTATTCGCCTGCGCGTTTAGCGAGTGGGCGTGTGCAAATGTCTCAATGTACCTCCCACGCGTGGTTTTTTTTTCTTTCTCTCATTGAGAAAACAAACCGCTAGTCATGTCATCGTTAGCGGCACTGCTTGTCCTCCTTTTATGTGAATTCTGTCCTATGCGGGTCATGAAATTGAATTCTTTATCGGAAACGTTTGTATAACTCTTGAATTTGAACATATTCTACGGGGAAAGTAGACCCCACCATCCCTCAGTTGCATACGATGTTCACCCGGCGTTGTCTGGAGTCAATCTATTTCTGGCCAGACCTGACGGAATATGTTCATGCCATTTTTCGGTTACGGGCCGCCATTACTGATATATTAAAACATCCGCAAGCAAAACGCTGATTGCACTGCATATCACTCTTCATGTGTCTAAAATGATGAGCTTTGTTTTTCGGATCGCAACTCCAAAAAGATGCATTGGATGACATTACTGGCTTTTAGTGCATCGTTTGAAAAACGACATAAACAAATTAGGTAACAAGTTTGATATCCTATAATAAGACCGATTCTTTTCTATAGCTGCATACTGGGCAGACATGTCAAGGCATGTCATTCGGTTGCTCACACGACAGTTGCTGCAAATTAAACAGTGTGATTTGGAAGTATTTCTCGCTGCAACAGTTATTAGTCGCTACTAATCGTACCGAAAGCTTACTAGCCTCTCATGAAACGTCAATATGTTCCTCAGGGCTGATTAGTGGTTCCAATTATATTTTCTATATTATGCGTACATCAGTGATGTTCTTAAATTCCTAACTAGATCCATAGGCGGACAATAACAAAGGTTTTGCTTTAGTGAATGTATTATTTACCTGCAATTTTAAACACTGAACTTACAATACATCGGTATGGTACCGCCCTAAAGAAGGCTCAGGAAAACTAACTATTTATAAACTGATAATAAGGTCGCTCCACAACAGCCGTTGAGTTTCTTTGCATCACATTGTAGTCACTCTTGAAGTTTCTTGAGATAGCGTAGTTCACGCTCAAGTGGTGTCGTCTAAGGCGGGGCATAAATTTGGATAGCGTGTCGGGTTTAGTGTTAAGAAGATGCTCAAATGAGCATAAAATTAGGTTTGTGGCTGTCCCTAGACGACTACCTGCTCCGCGGGTTGCTTGTGGGGTATTTTCCTGCTCCGTCTATAAACGTTCTCGTGGCGACTAAACATTCTGTGGCTCGCCGATTGTCGCGTCACCTATTAGCACACAGGCAAACCGCATTTGGTCCGAATTCTGTCTGGAGGCTACATAGAGTCGCATCCCAGGCGAAACGCCGCATTTCCTCGCTAGAGAATATATTGGTGTCTGATAATTTCCGAAAACCGCGCGTCATTCGCTAAAATCGAGATAAGCAGGAAAGCCACGCGTACATTAGTATCGCGTCTTCCCTGATTTTCCAGCCACCGCGGCCCGCGCACTTTCAGCGCCGCTGCAAGAGCCTACCGCGGCGCGTTCTTCGACTTGCAATCTCTGCTCCTTCTGCCGCCGTCCGTTTCGGTTTGATTATTTACCCTCTCCGTACCGGGGTTGCTCCCTCCACTGGCTCCCTGCGCAACCTCGCGCCCACTTTGGTGATCTCTCTGTAAATACCTCCTTCTCGCACTGCTGCTGCTGCTGCTGATGCTGCCAGCGACCAAGAGGTCTATTCCTTCACTTTTTTTTTTGTCCTTTACTGCTTTCTGGCAAAGTTCGGTATATTTTTCTCTTTGCCCCGTTTTCTCTTCTGCGTCCGCTTATCTTGCTGATCGGCTTCTTCCCCACGGTGAAAAAATTATGTGCACGTGTCGTGGAGACAACTGCCAGAGGTCGGTCTTCAGTGGAAAGGAAAAGGAGGAGCGGAATGCGGAAGTCCAGGATTACACCTCGCACGGCGATAAACTAACTCGCCTCTTGCGCATGCGCAGTACTTCCGGGAAGTGCGGCTTTTGCGAGCATGCAAAGCCAACGGGTAGGACAGCACTGGTGACCAGCATAAGTCTGCGCAAAAAAAGCGACGCTGAGGACAACACCAATATTCTTGCGTAGTCAAATTTGAGCGTCTAGCTCTTCGAGGCTATATTCAGATCCGCCCGGCAACAGAACACGTAACTGCCTTGAAATTTATAGTTAAAAATTATATATAAATAATCTCTCTTCTTGATTCCAACTCCTCAACCGCTATCATGATGACGTCGAAATTGTGTTGGGCACTACGGCAGCTAGGGAGAAAATGGCGCCACTTCGATCGGAGATTTGGCGCACTTACGGTAATCAGAGTACGTTGACGTCCTTTGGTTAAGCGATCACTCAGCGAAAGGAAACAGAATCTGCCTCTCGCTTGTTTGTTTAAAGTATTGTGCGCAATTATCTCATGAACACAATCTCAATTACATGGTCGCTTCTATTACAGCCCTTCTTTACTTCCGCCGTCAACATCTCTAAATGCCATGCTGAAGTATAGAATTGCTAGGCAAAATATTATGAGAGCCCAAATATGATATTTATTTCATCATAATATCCCCTGTGGCGTCCTGAAGGCCACCGGCATGTTTTCAAACGGCTCGAAATATTGTTTGCGCAGAAGTCATGTATACAAACGGCTCGAAATATTGTTTGCGCAAGAGTCTGCTAGTTAGTTGCGCGATCAGCTTACCATGTCTTTGTAGACCTGGTTGGTTCATAGGAAGGGAAAGGCGCAGTATCTGTCACACTTGCTCTGTGGACACCTGAACCGCGCCGTAAGGGAAGGGATGAAGGTGGGAGGGAAAGTGGATAGAGAGAAAGGGGATATGTAGTGGAGGGCTACGGAGTAATTTCGACCACCTGGGGATCTTTAACGTGCGCTGACATCGCACAGCACACGGACGCCACTTCGTTTCGCCTCCATCGAAACGCAGCCGCCGAGGCCGGGATCCGATCCCGGGAACTCCGGCACAGTAGTCGGGCGCCGGAGTTTGTTTGTGGTGTCTCGGTAGAGCGCCTGTAGTCGCAAGAAAACGAAGGGCACGTGGCAGTGTACCGAGGTGGTGTTGTTTTCGTGGCTGTAGGAAGAAGGAAAAGAAAATGCACGGGCCTGCTACTGGCTCTGTAGCTGAGCCACCTCCGCTGCCTCGTGCAGACAGAAGAGAAAATAGATAAGAAAAAGAAAGACGGAGAGAAAGACGCGCGCCACAACAGCCGTCGTCCACCACCTACCTAAGCGGGGGCAAGGGCAATGACGGCATACAGGCAACTGATAAAAATTCAGTGGCTGGCTACCCTCCGCCGCAAGCGGCGTAGGGTAGCCCCCGTATAGGGCCAAGAACAGCGCCGCCCGCTTCATACCGAGGTTGTTGTTGTTGTTGTGGCTGCAGGAAGAAGGAAAAGAACATGCACAGGCCTGCTACTGGCTCTGCAGCTGAGCCGCCTCCGCTGCCTCGTGCAGAAGGAAGAGAAAATAGAGAAGGAATAAAAAGGAAGAGGGAGAGCAAGACGCGCGCCGCAACAACAGCCGTCGTCCACCACCGAAGCGGTGGCGGGTGCAATGACGGCCTACAAGAGATAAAAATTCTGTGGGAGGCTAGCCCCCGCCGCTTGCGGCGGGGACATACCTACCTGTCCCAGCCCCATCAGGGGAGAGGCCGAGGTGGACGGAATGCTACAATGCATCTCTGGGAAACGCCCAGCCGACCGAGCGCCTCGACCTTGTAGGGAGGATGTCTGCATCACTAATCACATCTACGGTGGTGCTGTAAAAATATATCGGTTTCTATGTCGGTTCAATTCGTGCTGTTTTCTTTAATACTAGCATTTATTTCCCGTTAAATTCTCTGATACTAATTCTAGGTTTTAGGGGGGGGGGGGGGGGGGTGGTAGATTAGTTGTACAGAATAGGGCAAAGTGCTTCGATTTTCCGAGAACCAAAACGCTACAACGCGACTTCCCTGTAGGACAAACACAGAATAATAAAATGTCGCCTAATGATTCGTTGGTAACGATGGTCTGCTCGGCAGCTGAAGAGGCCAGAAAAGCAAACAAAAATGTATGGCTGTCTGGAACGAGAACAGATAAAAGGAGAGAAGATACGAAACATCTATTGTGGACTTGACCGAATATGGCGTCAGCAAGGCAACACTACATAAAATAGACCTGCGTTACGAGTTCGAATTCAACTGTTCAAGTATCGCAGGTGGACACTAGACAATTGCTGTATCGGCAGCACCTTATAATATCTGAGCGAGAATGGTCTTGCACTTTTATTTTACTTCCCATCCCTTGACGGGAAGCATCTGGAATAAATAAAAAGAACAGAAGCTCAAGAACATTTCCCATTGACTAAAGAAAAAACAGTCATATTTGCAAGGTAAAAGGGAAGAAAAATGTTCCTTACAAAGTTCTGTTTTATCTGTCGATATAGACTTGGTAGCGTTCTCTACTTTCACAAAAATTAAATCTATACCCCGCAAAAGTGCACTTACTTACAAAAATTTAGTTTTCTACTTGCACAGTAACACGTTAATGTACTCGGCTTTATTAAAAAAAAGAATGACTTTGTACCCGTGCTTTTAAAAGAGAGAACTTTTTTTTTTTAATGAGCACATCAGTTTTTCATTAATTTTTCATGCTCCGTCTATAACTCCCAAAGGGCTACCACAACGCCACCGCTTGCTGTTTGCGTCACAGTTGTGGTGTCAGTCTATACGTTTATCCTTCTCTTTTTCCTTTAACTCTAAGCTAAGAATTCTATTATCCGTCTTTCCACGTTCACTTTCTAGATCCTGTTCACGACGGTAATATAGCATACAAATTTCTGCACAGTTCTCGCTCTCATCTCTCTCTGTCTCTGAACGTTTAGTCAGATTTTTTATTCGATTCAGCAAAGTGCGTCAAGCCTTTCTTTCATTAATTACCGCTGTCTTTCCTTCCGACAAGGATCCTTGACGAAGTTCGCTACTCGGAGAACTGTAAAGGCTGCCCCCAGTTCGTTTTTCTTATTTGTTCCAGTCTTGCGTTAACGAGAAGAATGCCTGGGTTTCGGGCACCTCTGCTGGATTCTCTTCCCGTTCCGCGCGCGCGTTCGTTAGGGAGAGTTTCCGAGCGAGCCGGAAGTGCAGCAAGCTAAATCCTGTTTACTCCAATTTGGCTGAACACGCTCTAAGGAGGCGGTCGATGCTAGTCATGTAGCGCGCAAGCAGCGTATTTCCGGGACTTCTGTCTGGTTCTTGTTAGGCGAAGGCGCCAGGCGCTAGAATAATAATAAAAAAAAAAAGATCGGCGCTGTATGCATGCAGGCGCACGTTGCTTTCCAGGCTGGAAAGTTTATCAAGCCCTGTGGCGTTCTTTCCGCGTTCTGTATGCAGATAAGTGTAAGCAAGGGATGCGACGCATTCTGCTCTCAACTTCTGAGACCGCACGTTATTAGCAGTGACACCATAGCTGCCCGTCTTTGGTTTGGTACGCCGCTTATGTGAAAGAAGTTAGCTCGTTAACTGCGTAAAACTAGCATAACGGGCCCCTACAGCTCAGTGCACAAATAGAATACACTGGGAAATAACGTAGTCGTCTGCGACATCCATGAGACACAACCCATAGCTGCAGTTTAGTAAATGAGATAGTGTACCATGCGGAAAAAGCTGCTCAAAGGAACCCTTATTTACGCCAGTAGGTAACAAAGCGACGGCGCTGCTGTCTCCCGCTATTGAACAGGTGCCTGCGTGTCGCTGAGCGGAGATATTATTGTGTAAGCAATACTATGTCAGGTTTCAGCCCGCGTAAACCCGGCCGCGGTACCCACGTTTGACCTTTCGAATGACAGCAGTTGCTCTCTTCAAACCGTCGGGTTAAACCCGGTCGGTAGCCACGCCGTACCGCAGAAGCAATAGAAGAAGAAGAAAAAGAAAAAGAAGAAAGAACAGAAAGAGAAGCTACGCCGGCTTTGCTGACGCAACTTGCTGGGTTTACCTAAAGCTAAACCCCAGCTAATTTTTAGGTCAGAGATTGATTGAAAACATGTAATTGAACACGTATTTGAAAGTTTGATAATTCCGCTAAGTGGAGGTGCTCAGCTAAGTAGCAGGCCCGTGCATTTTCTTTTCCTTCTTCCTTCAGTCGCAACAGACATCGTACAGCAGACGGACGGGTCTTCGTTTCGCCGATTGTTGTGGCTGCGGGAAGGAGGAAAAGGAAATGCACGAGCCTGCTACTGGCTCTGTAGCTGAGCCATCTATAATTGGTTCACAGGAAAGGAAAGGCGCAATATCTGTCACACTTGTTTCTGTGGACACCTGAACCGCGCCGTAAGGGAAGGTAGGAGGGGGGGGTTAAAGTGGAGAGAATGGGGAGCCGTAGTGGAGGGCTACGGAGTAATTTCGACGCCTGGGATTTTTTAACGTGCTGACATCGTACAGCACACGGAAGCCTCTTCGTTTCGCCTTCATCGAAACGCAGCCGCCGCAGTTGGGTTCGAACCCGGGTACTTCGGCACAGTAGTCTGGCGTCTTACCACTGCACCACTCCGGCGGACGAGCTGAGCCATCTCCGCTGTCTCGTGCGGACAGAAGAGAGAAAGTAGAGAAGAAAGTAAAAGAAGTAGGAGAAAAGACGCGCGCCGCAACAGCCGTCGTCCACCACCTAAGCGGTGGCGGGTGCAATGACGGCCTACAACAGATAAAAAAATTCGGTGGCTGGCTAGTCCCCGCCGCAAGTGGCGTTGACCTACCGTCCCAGCCCCGTAGGGCCTGCATCATCCACCCTTCACCACCTCTCTCGTTTCGCCTTTATCGAAACTGTGAAGTGGGTGGTTAAAAGAAAGGGCCCCGCCGGGGTGGCACAGTGGTAAGACGCCCGACTACTGTCCGGAATTCCCGGGTTCGAACCCGACCTCGGCGGCTGCGTTTAGATGGAGGCGAAACGAATAGGCGCCCGTGTGCTGTGCGATGTCAGCGCACGTTAAAGATCCCCAGGTGGTCGAAATTACTCCGTAGCCCACCACTACGGCTCCTCTTTCTCTCTTTCCACTTTCACTCCCACCTTCCTCGCTTCCCTCACGGCGCGGTTCAGGTGTCCACAGAAAACGAGTGAGACAGTTACCGCGCCTTTCCCTTCCAGTGAACCAATTGAATTGAATTAAAAGAAAGGCCCATGTATTTCACTCGCGGAATCCACTAACAGATCTCGCGGGCAACACACCAACGCTTACGCTTACGCATTTATCCGGTGCATACTCTGCAGTAATATCGAAACATTTTTCAAGTGCACACTTTTATTTTTTATATGGCCATCACAGATAAGTAGGCACCTTCAGTGTGAACGAATTAATTAGCAATTACTGAGTGCGACACAGCGGCGCGGCCGAATCGTACGCAGTTGCTAGCAGACTGCAACTGTCCCAGACGGCAAGAAAACACGACGACGCGCCTGCGACGCAGAAAATGCCGCTGCCGGAAAGTGGCGCGCGTTCGCCTTAGTTTTGTCTGTGACGCCAAAACCATAAGTGTTGTTTGCGGCCGACCGCTTGTTTTGTTCACCTACTGGCTTACCTTTTTGCTTTCAGGACTACACCTGTAGCGTAGCCTAACGTGAGTAGAAGCAAGAACTGTTTATTACGCGCAAATTACGGTGGCCTTCTGATTGAATCGCGTGCCTCGCAAACAGCGCTGCCATTTGCGAAAATTGTCCTGATGAATGCATTGGTACTCACGAGGCTTCCTCCGAGGCTTCGTCGTGTAGAAATAGTCACGGTACTTGCATGGCATGGAAGTGTATCTTATCGTAGTAGAAATTCACAAATACTACTGGCCACGGAGTCACGTGAAAGAGCGTTTTCATTTCAGACTTGCCTCTACTGCCACCTAGCGCTCACAACTGAATGAACGTTGCTGGGTGTAATGACCCCTGGTGCGGTATTCACTTGATCTGTCGATTAACGTCGTCATTTTTGTAGCGTAATGGTACCCTACGCTGGTCAAAGCCCAGTTTCGCGTGTGTTTGCGCCGCCCGTTAGGCGCATGCGCGTGACCGCTCGCACCAGCGTCTTCAAGAACGCTCGCGCTTCCTCCTCTTCTGCTGCTCCCTTCGAAAAGAAGCATTGTCCCGATGCTAAGCCCAAACTGAATTAACTGCGCAGAAATACACAATCTCGGAAAGTTTTCCTTGCAGATGGTCAATGTAGTGAGGAGAAACAAGGAAGGGTTCCCTGTCAGCACTGGCAATACGGCTTAAGCCGCACTGCTTGCACAATATCAGGACGCGAGGCACGGCATGATGACGGGTGCGTTACACAGGGCAGCACCTTGTAATTTTCACCGAATCGACAATTGTTGACGGCCCGAAGTGCCACTTGAGTTTTTGTAGCGTAAAGGTACAATATGCGAGTCAGAGCAGTTTCGCGCGTGCGCGCGCCGCCCGTAATGCGCATGCGCGAGAGCGGTGTGACGTCACGAGAGATGCTGATGTGTCGCCTCCTAGCCACAGCCGATGCGCGCTCTTCGCCGCCGCCGCCGGCATGTGCTCCTCTTCGACGCTCGACCTTTAGCAAGAGCCGCGTTTACGACAGTTGCGCCACACGCTACTGCGCATGCTTTACGCTACGTATATCCAAGCATAGCAGAGCTAAGCCACTGCCAAGTTATTATTCTGCAGAATCATAAACTCTCTGAAAAATTGTCCTTAGTCAGGAAGGCGAAGTGATATTAATGGTATTCCTGCGCGCGCCGCGGTGTTTGTGTTTAAGACGCTTAGCTACTTGTGTTTAAGACGCTTAGCTACTGTACTGGAGTACCCGTTTTCGAACTCGGCCGCGGCGGCATGCGTTTCGATAGAGGCGATACGGAGAGGCGTCCGTATGCTGTGTTGTTGTTGTTGTTGTTGTTGTTGTTGTTGTTGTTGTTGTTGTGGCTGTAGGAAGAAGGAAAAGAAAATGCACGGGCCTGCTACTGGCTCTGTAACGGAGCCACCTCCGCTGCCTCGTGTGGACAGAAAAGAAAATAGAAAAGAAAGGAAAGCAAGAGGGAGAAAAAGACACGCGCCGCAGCGCGTATTTGGGTTTGCTCGGTACGGTGGCTCCGCAAGGGACAAAACGACAGAAGAGACGAAGAAAGCGGGCTGTTCCGACTAGCATCTACCGCCCCCAGGAGCCGAGCAGCCTAGCGATTAGCGGCGCATGCTTTTTCAATGGGCGTCATGTTGGACGCGGCACTAGCTTGAGAAAGCCTATACTATACTACCACTACTACTATTACTACTACTACAACTACTATTAATATTATTACTATTATTATTATTATTATTAGTAGTAGTATAGAGGAAGACTCGTTTCACTAAGTTGGCACTGAATTGTCTGTAGGTAACGGCCAAATTAACTGGCTAAATATTATCTTCCCAGTTTTAATTATTAATGATATGATAATAATATTAATTGGTTCACAGGAAGGGAAAGACGCAGTATCTGTCACACTTGTGTCTGTGGACACCTTCATCCCTTGGGGTCCACAGACACAAGTGTGACAGATACCGCGCCTTTCCCTTCCTGTGAGCCAATCATTATTATTAAGAATAATTAAAACTGTGAAAATAATATTTAGCCAGTTAATTCGGCCGTTAACTAGACAATTCAGTGCCAACTTCGTGAAACGGCTCTTCCTCTATAATACTACCACTACTAATGATAATAATAATAATAATAATATTAATAATAATAATTCGCAGAAAAATATTACTGTGTATTATTGTTATTATTTAGTAGTAGTAGTAGTAGTAGTTAGTAGTAGTAGTAGTAGTAGTAGTAGTAGTAGTAGTAGTAGTAGTAGTAGTAGTAGTAGTATTAATATTATAATAGGCCCTCTCAAGCTAGTGCCGGCGTCCAACGTGACGCCCACTGAAAAAGCATGCTCCGCTAATCGCTAGGCTGCTCGGCTCCTGGGGGCGGCAGATGCTAGTCGGAACAGCCCGATTTCTTCGTCTCTTCTGTTGCTTTGTCCCTTGCGGAGCCACCGTACCGAGCAAACCCAAATACGCCGCCGCAGCAAAGGCCGTCGTCCACCACCAAAACGGTGGCGGGTGCAATGACGGCCTACAACAGTAAAAATTCGGTGGTAGGCTAGCCCCGCCGCAAGCGGCGGTGACCGAGCTGTCCCAGCCCCATCAGGGGAGCACCTTCGTCTGCTGTGTGATGTCAGTGCAAATTAAGATCCCCAGCTGGAGATCCAGGTGGACTTAGGTGGCCCAAATTACCCCGGAGCCTTCCACTATGGCACTCCATTTCCCTCTTTCCGCTTTAACTCCCACCGTTTTTGAACCGTTCTCTTACGGCGCGCCTCATGTGTCTTCTTGATGTAGGGTTTTTTTAGCGTGAACAAAGACATCAAGATGAACTACCAACTCGCCCAGCAGGAAGTTTTAATGAGGTGGTGCAGTGGTAAGACGCCCGACTACTGTGCCGGAGTTCCTGGGATCGAATCCCGGCCTCGGCGGCTGCGTTTCGATGGAGGCGAAACGAAGTGGCGTCCGTGTGCTGTGCGATGTCAGCGCACGTTAAAGATCCCCAGGTGGTCGAAATTACTCCGTAGCCCTCCACTACGGCTCCTCTTTCTCTCTTTCCACTTTCATTCCCACCTCCCTCCCTTCCCTTACGGCGCGGTTCGGGTGTCCACAGAGCAAGTGTGACAGTTACTGCGCCTTTCCCTTCCTGTGAACCAATTTATTTATATAGGTTCATGTGTACACAGACGCGTGACAGATACTGCGCCTTTCCTTTCCTCTGAACCAATTATTATTATTATTATTATTATTATTATTATTATTATTATTATTATTATTATTATTATTATTATTATTATTCCTAAAAGGAAAGGAAATAACGGAAGTGGGAGTGAAAGAAGAAAGTGGTGGCTTTTTAAAGGGGATCCTCAACGTGCGGCTTGCTGCTCCTGGCCCTACAGGGCTGGACATTTTAAGCCCCATCGTTTGCTCGCCTGCCACCGGCGATTGTACCCATGTAAGCCGTCATGGCACCCGCTACCACTTCTGTGGTAGACGACGGCTGTGGCGATGCGCCCCTTTCTCTCGCCTTCTTTTCTCTTGCCTGTTTTCTGCTCTGTCCATACGAGGCAGATGAGGTGGCCCCGCCGCGGTGGTGCAGTGGTAAGACGCCGAACTACTGTGCCAGAGCACCCGGGTTCGATTCCGACCGCGGCGGATGCGTTTCGGTGGAGGCGAAACGAAGAGGCGTCCGTGTGCTGTGTGATGTCAGAACACGTTAAGGATCTCCAGGTGGTCGAAATTACTCCGAAGTCTTCCACTACATCTCCCATTTGTCTCTACTTTAACTCCACCTTCCTTCCTTCCTTCCTTTACGGCGTGGTTAAGGTTTACACAGAAGCAAGTGTTACAGAGTACGCGCTATCTTCTGTTACCCCTCCATCGAACCATGCCGCTGTGGCAGGGATCTGATCCGCTCCCCTCCCTTTCCGCTCCTTCAGGTTCATAAGTCCAGCACCATAGCTACTGAGTGAACAGTGTTTTGATATTTTACCGCTTAATGAGAATATATAAAACCATAGCACATTGCTCGTCCAGTCATCAGTTAGGTGGCATTACCGCAGCATCAGGGAGTCGTACAGCGAAGCTACCTTCAACGAACTCGTTGGTTCTCATTTATCAAGTCCGGAAGGATCGGCCAAGAAGAAAATACAGGAATTATTAGCAACTAAAATCTACAAATCTGGGCATCATATAGCTGGTAGTAGTATTTTATGTTACTTCACTTGCTTTATAGTGACTGTGTTTTCTTTTTCGCGTTCGAGAAGTTCCTCGCTAATACAGCCTTAGTGCTGCACAGTCGACGACTAGACGCCGCTGCTGTGTTTATCGCTTCTCAAGGAATGTCTGGTAGATGGCCACCTGCCCTTCAGTTGATTCCAGCTTAGTTGTTTTGACCTTGAATGCCAGACAACAACAACAACAACAACAACAACTAAAAAACGAAATGCAAATCAAGTTGACAGAAATAAGAGATCCAAGTAAAGCGAACAGTCTGTTAAGTGGCCTTGAACAGCCACTTTGAGTATACAAGCAGTTAGTAATATGCTCACCCAGTTAGTGTGCAGTGTTTTTTTGACCACAAGTAGTGATTGTATTCTTTTACGTGGATACTGCACCACTGCGATTGAGAATAGGGCGTTTTGATAATTGACCACTTAAAGAGGTAAAATACAAAAACCGTGGCATATTTCGCGTCGAGTTGTTAGTTTCTGTGGCATTGCCACAGCATGAGAGCGAAGTTGCTGATAATAGAATGAAAACTAAAAAGAACAGATTAGCTTCGTGGCATTTATACTTTTATCATGCTATGTAAAAGAAGTAAATATAAAAACCACTGCGAGTCTTAAAAAAAAAGAGATTTAAATTGAAAAGAAAAAAATATTTTTGGTAATGTTCTTCACATGTCGCCGCTTCATGGTAGAACATCTACAGGTAGTACGTTTTCCTACCTCTGTTTTGGTCTAGTGTCTGTTTTCATGCCGAATAGACAGCTAGGGCTGGTCAGATTTCTTAAGACTCTTAAGTAAGCAGTTTGTAAAACGGTGTAGATGCTTTGGTCAAATTTTGGGCTGTAGCTAACGGATACGGAAGAAGAGAGGTATACCGTCGTGCATTGCTAATTCTAGCGAATACTACGCCACCGCTTTCTAGCAGAGAGAGGGATCCGTATTGATGTGGGAAGCGTTCTTTTCCATCTCAGTCTTCGGATTCACGCTGTGTATTTTCAGTTTCCTTTTACCGCTGCGTTCCGCGTGCGTCTTCGCGCCATCCGTGGTGTTCGTGGCTCCTGTTCTTTGGCTCCATCGTTGATAAACAGCCTTGCACAGTTTTCAGCAGAACGAGTTTCACGCGGGTTGACTGAGAATTTCGTATTTCTCTAAGTAATAAAGATAGCCTAAAACATGGGAATTTTTTTCATTTCAGGACATATTATCGCTTTGTAATATCGTATAGTGGCTACCTTTGCTGCGAAGTGAGAGTTAATTCCTAAGTGAATGCTATCTTTATATGTGTTTTGCCAAAACGGCAAAACAAATTAGATATATCGCTATCAACGGATCCATTTACAAGCACAGTGAAGTGACGTCAAAACTCAATGGAAACTCAGACATCTAACGCTATTATGCACTCCCACTAATATTAAAAGTGTGAAAACTCTGTTCTTCGTGACCTCGACGCCGCTTCTGGTATTCAAAGGCCGAGGGTAGGTTGTCGACATTTACGTATTCTGTTTTGAAGAAATGGCTACTTGCTACCGAAAAAGCGTCACATTAATCAGTAAGAGTGAGGTAATCTATATAGTTCTTTTTTTTTTTTTTTTTCAAGTTAAAATCGAATGATCGAATGTGACCGCAGCGTCCCTATGTGGCCGTAAGCTTCAAATGTAACAGGTGTTCCATTGCCCAACTACAACTACCGGTAGTGACGTGTATGAAAAAAGAAAAAGCCGGAAATCAATCGAAAGAAAGGGGAATGGGCGCATAAAGGCTTGCCGCCGCAGGCTACATCCTCTCAGCGACAGCACTGCACGGAATGACGGCTGTTCGCCGCGTTGTTTACCGTCTGGCCATAGAGCTCCGGGTTACGGCCTCGTTCGATCGCGTTCGCTGCGATCTCGGCCGAAAGGTGGAACGTTATTCCGAGAGAGAAGCGGCTTTAAATAGCGCTCGAGCCGACGCTCGCCCCGGCGTGTATCCGCTTGCCGCCGGCACCGCAGTTTTCAACGGCGCTTCGCTGCTCGGCAGGTGTGCGTGGGGGTGGGTGGTCCTGTCAGTCCGCCCGAACTGCGATGAATAAATCACGCGCAGACGGCGTACGGCAGCGGGAACCACTTTGTTGACGCGCTCCGGCTTCGGAGATATAGCGAGTATTTCGGACTGGAGCACCATCCGTGCAGGAGGCCTAGGGCCCACGAACGCGCACATAGGTACCCTGTCGGCTGTCGCTAGACGTGTACCATACTCTGTTGCAGCGCATTCAACGAGCCTTCGGCCCTTTTAGATTTCACGCGGTGCTCTAGTCAGGGATTATGATGCGCGGCTGCACGGATTTTGTATGCCCGCGGCTTCTCTTGATTTAGCTATTGATTTTAAAGCGTCGCGAATTCGCATATTTTGCTTGTATTATGGTCATGCGCCTAGCGCAGTTACTTATTGTCCTCGAGCTTCTTTCGGACGCGGAAATGAAGGTACTGTGCCGCAGTCTCTTTCTACGGCGACCTTTGCCTGATATCTCTGAGCCTAGCTTCATTGGTTATGAACGGCTTGGCAAGTCTCTAATTGACATAACCAGCGTTTGTGTGATCCGATGTGTTCGGTAAATAGGTCGTACAACGGGTCGCTGCCTGCGGAAGAGCCGTTGTCATCACAGTTTGCGCTGTCGTATTTTCGACAGCGTATTTTCGACTGCGCAAACTGCGATGACAACGACTCTTCCGCTTATCAGCTGGCGCTCATCGCCTTTCGTGTACCTGCTGCAAGGAATAGTCATTTTCGGAATCGCCTCGCTCCCTGTTCTCGTCCGCACTGTTCGTAGCGCAGTTTGCGTCGAAGACGTGGAGGTGCGCGAGCAATCACTTTTCACGCCGCTGTTCTCTGTCTGGGTAGTGAGCAAGCACGAACAGAGTGCGCTAGAGATGCCGTTGTGCGCGTTTTATGCCACATCTGCGCAGACTTGAGGGAGAAAAAAAAATAGAGCCATGTCGTGGATCGTGGAAGTGACCCCCTGATAGGCCGGCGCAGTTTACGCTCGTTGGATAAGGTGGCCTTTGCATCCCGTGACATTTCGCTCTAATCATCGCCACCATGATCAAGCGAACGGCGCCCACCGCAAGAAGTGCGTACCGTGCGTACCTCCCATATGACGCGAGAGCGGAAGTTACCTTTCTTCTTCTCGCATCCTCCTCCTCCTCCTCCTCGCCTGTTCAAGGTCAAGCGTGACCTCCGACAGGACCACGACGTATTGCCGTTCCCGGAAAACTGACCACGTGACGGCTCGCGTCGTGTGGTCCTGCGTATTGCCATTCCCTGAAAACTGCAGCAACAGAAGTGCCGGGTGGCGTCACTAAGAAATAAAACACATCAAAAAAGAAGTCAGTAAAGCGATATGTTTTTAGTGTAGATTGAAGTGTATAAATTAAAATGTATAGGCAGTAAAATAGTTTGCTGGATTACAATTGCGTAGTAATCCTCTGATTATGCCAGTTGCGCCCGTCGCGCAATCTTCAGCTCGTTGAATAAAAACGAATAAGAGCGCATTTAAAGACCGCACAACCCGTCGCTTCTGTGGCGCAATGGATAAACACCACGTACTTGATTGTAAGTCATGTGTTCGATTCCTGTAGGTAAGAAGTCTTATTTTTTAAATTCACAACATTAAAATAAATTATGACAATATTTCCTGGGGTATGTTCCCCTTTAGGTTTCATAGTACCATGTTTTCTGTTCTTAACAGCAGCAAAACCAGCCGCGAACGCCGACAGAATGTGACTGTATGACAACGGTTACACTCTACAATTACCTTCACCGTAATCTATTCCGGTCTTCAGTAAGTGTATGTTACCTTTAGGTTGCGTTCAGAGACAGCTCTCAGCAACAGTCGCCTTTTAACATGCTTTAAACTCTAACGGATTTACGCCGTGGCGATTTTTTAAGTTAACTTATTCAACGCCGCAAAGATGGCGCGACAGAGGCCACCGATGTGTTACGCTCTTTACAGTAAGTAATTTTAATTCATAAAACTTATTTAATTATATTGCATTTCAGATTTCATACTGCTCTTCATGCTTGAACAAAGCGTAAAGTTGTGTTTTATTTTTGAGTGACGCACCCGGCACTTCCGTTGCTGCAGTTTTCGGGGAACAGCAATACGCGACGGCTTGAAACCAGGCGCAGTATTGCTGTCGCAATGAAAGATCAACCAATATTTTCAAGCATAACTTCACGCTAACCAAAGCCAATACAAAGATCAACAGAGGGCTTGCAGATGCATATTCAGGTCGCGCATAGAAGTCACAGAAAAAATGTCCTCTGGTAACTCATTAAAGATTTCAGCTACATAAGCGCCGTGCCTTGCTTTCGCGTATCTGGTCAAACTCCGTGGTACATAATAGCGAAATGTTTTTTCTCAACTTCCGTTTAGGAGCATTATTACTTAAAATGTATGAATTCCAAAAATGGCAATTACATCACAATTACAAATTACTCGCTGTATAAAGAGAATGAAATGACGGAATACCTAGGATCTGAAAGACGTCCGGGCCGGATGGTATGTGATAATAATAATAATAATAATAATAATAATAATAATAATAATAATAATAATAATAATAATAATAATAATAATAATAATAATAATAATGATGATGTTTGCTTCAACATTTTTATACACATCCGGTCCTGCCGAAGGCAAAGAATTCTGGCTTGAGTGGCCGCGCTCGGCAACTGCTCACGCACCTACTATGCACTGTCGCAAAGACAGACAAAACAGGAACCAGGAAATATTCTCCGTTCAACAAAAAGAAAAAAAGAGGAAAAATGGCAGCATGACACTGGCGAGTTACCGCTAAATAAAAACGTAATTTTACCAGGAACATTTTCAATGTATTACGAATGTTAAACGAAAATATTTCTTTAGTTACTTGGTTAAGGACTTGTAGTACATTATACTTCCGAAGGCGCTTGCATTATCTGGTCTGTGCATTGGATAGTGCAAAGTAATCGTGAGTACGAAAATCGTGAATAGGAATGTCAAGTAGTCAAAACGCTTTTGTGTTGATATAATTTCCTGGCATACGTCGAGGTAATTTAATCAATCAGTTTCAATGAACAGACGGTTGAAGGCAGGCATTAGTAAAAATTGAGAAACAGTGCCATCATGATTTCGTGTCATACCGTGGTATATTACAAATTTAAGAGAGGATTTTAGTATGCTATTGACCTTCTTTCTTCTTAACTCTGAGAAAAAAAATGGAAGCAACAAGCTGTAGGCTAAGGCGTACATTATTTGCTTACGAATATCGTTACGATTTATCTAAAGTACCTGCTAGTAATCTGTTCGTTCTTGCAGCTTAATGAGTCGACGTTAGGCAATTATTATGTTGTTTTAAACACTCGGGCGGCATGAATAGGAGGGCTATGAAAAGCGGATGAGAAAATCTTGTTTGTGAAAAAAAAAAAAAAAAAAAACCGTTACGCTGAATCAGAAAAGAAATTGCATTCTGAACAAACACAGCCTTTATTCAAGCAATGCTCCGGCCTATAATGCCAGCCTGAGGGAAAAAACAACGTCGTCGTAGCGGACCTGTTAGAGAAGGTGAGATTAGCCGCCACGAGCCATCCAGCTCGGTGGTCAGTCGCCGTCGTCGGCCCGACTATCCCGATATAGAAAGATCTGTCCGTTAGGCCGCCGCCTCGGCCTTCGAACCACGCGAATGACGCATAGCCACGGGCCGAAGACGGCAGCCCGGCTTTTCTCGGCGGTGCTCCCCGTCGAACGAGAAACTTAGGCCAGCCCAGCCGCTATACGCGTATGAGGGCGGGTCTGGTTTCGTAGGCAGACCCCTCCTTCAGTCTCTAGCTCCCACCACCTTCAATACGGGGATATTTCTCCCCGTTATCCCGATTCTGTTTCGGCCGCTGTCTTCCGCGGGCTTCTTCCGCTTCCCGGTTTTTCCTTCTCTTGCCCCTTTCGGGCTGTTTCGGGAAATGAGCGGTGGCTGCAGCGGCAGCAGCAGGAGTAGGGTCGGAAATAGCACTCTCGTCTGCGGTTGCCAATGAAATGGACCACGGATTTTGTCTTCCTTCGGGAATTGGTGCGCTTTGCTATCCCCGAGTCAAGGAAAGCCGCGCTGTTAACCGCAATAGGCTGATTGCGTCTTACGTTCCTGTCTGCACCAATCTTTCGTTACTTGAGTGCAACTTTCCTGTTCGTGTGTTGGCGCGCTTTGTTACAATCAGCCGCCTCTTGCCGACCGAATAGCTTCTGGTAGAGAAGGAGTGGGAGGACGGATACACTCTACCATATTTTTTCCGCCTGCCGATCGCAGCGAAACTGGCGGTATCGCTGTCCTGCTTCATACCGCTTAGGCTGCAATGCATGCAGAGAACATATAGCACACCCAGTTTCTCAGCTTAAATGTTACAGTGACGTCGCCCCTTCTCACCAATTTATCAGCTTCGTGGGCAATTATATTGCCACATGTTTATTTACTAGCTGTTTATTGTGGACTCACACGCCGTTGGTACGGGCGTTCGAAATTGTATGACCCGTTATCGTCCTTCCAGTTATGAGTGACAACAGCTGTGGCTAGTGTTTAAGTGTACGCTCGCAACTGAACGCCTTTCACAATATCGTATAACAAAATTCCACTCACAGTCGTAGACACTTTAGTACTTGAAGTCGTATCACCCGTGGTACCCATGGAAGTCGCATCACCCACGGTACCCATGGAAATCTTATTACCCACTGTACTCATTGAATTCCTATAACCCACTGTACGCATGAAGGAAAGAAGCCAACAGTCGGCGAGGCCAAGGAAAGCATTGGGGATTGTACTTTTATGTTTTTTATTAATTTTTACTTCTGTAATCACATAAATTAGTAATGCATTCTGTTAGGGCGAAAGATAATTAAGCACAAAGTAGAAGGAAAAACAACGTGCCGATGGTCAGAACCGAACCCACGACCTCCTAATATCGCGTCCGGTGCTCTTCCAACTGAGCTATACGGCCGCTGTCCCACCTGCTACTTTCTTGGGTATTATTGTTGTCTGTATACGACCCTTGAGAGTGTTCACCTTGCCACCCTCAACCATAGCGGTGGTCTGTTGGCTTCTCTCCTTCATGTATTATAACGAGCACCCTCATTTCCCCTTCATTTATCCACTGTACGCATGGAATTCGTATCACTCACGGTACCCATTGAATTATTATCACCCACGGTACCCATGGAATGATTATCACCCACGGCACCCATGGAAGTCTTATCACGCGTAGTACCCATGGAAGACGTATCACCTGAATGTCTTGCCGCACTGTAGTATGCTCCCCTCATTCAGGTGTTTTGCCGTGTTAGACATCGGATGGCGGTAGCAGCTGACGCTCATGTGCCTTGTTCTTTGTGTGCAGCTTCCCAAATGAATGGCATGGACACCGGTCCGTCGGTGCAGTCGTCCCAGCAAAACGGGACGCTGCACGGCAGCGGCGGCGTCTCGGCGCAGCAGCAGAGCTCGGCCGAGGACTCCAAGACCAACCTGATCGTCAACTACCTGCCGCAGACCATGACCCAGGAGGAGATCCGCTCGCTCTTCTCCAGCATCGGCGAGGTCGAGTCCTGCAAGCTCATCCGCGACAAGGTCACCGGTACGCCCTCTCTCAATTACGCCTTACTCTAGACGTCGTTGCGCAGTGTTCTCAAGGCGTAGGAGACCCATAGCGCTGATCGTAGACCAAGGTTTGCAAGAAAATAGTTGATAGACCTACGGCAGCAGAATAATTCTTGTACGTCGCAGAGAACACACATGCGATGACACATTAAGTTAGTGGCTCGCAATGACTAGGTTATTAATTCCTCAAATTCGCTCTATCGACCTGCAAGTAACTGATTAATAGAAGCATTTTTGACTGCTTAAATCTCAGATTAATTGTGCATAAAATCTTGTGAACGTATTCGACACCCGTTCCGTGTCATATACGCATAGCTGTTTAAACAGGTGGCTCCCCTCGCAAAGTATGGAGCCACGGAGGAGTGCCGTTGGCTACTGTAAGTTACAATTTGGGCACGCTAGCGCTTTGAAGTAACCGGGACTTTTAATGTTCGGCTGAAACCGCTGTTCACGCACTGTCACGCCCCAAAAAGATTTTCTGAAAACTGTACTCAGGCCCAACTCGTATCCGAGAATTTGCCTTGTAAAGGACGCAGTTCTCAAGGCGATAAATGTAAAACCACATTGCGAAAATTTAACGAATGCAATGTGCTGGTTAGACAAGGGTGTTTCCACTTAATCGGGGAACCTACCTTTAAAGCTTGTTCTTCACGGTCCAGCTCAATTCAAGGGTGAGCTTCAAACCTACGTTTTACATGCAAGGCGCCAAATCACGGCTAATAAATAAACAGACGTCTGCTGGACGTTATTTTACCGTGTGGCACCCACGCTGAGAATGGGTGCCACTGAGAATGTCTTGCTCCAAGGCTCCTGGGCGTCAGGACTATAGTCGCTTTGGTTAAGACTGAACGCTTTAGCTGGGTACAAACAAGTATTGGCAAGTCGTCCACTAAGTGTAAGAGGGCACAGGATATAACTTTGTACACAAAGAAATATTGGTAGTGAATGAGTTGGAGAAATACCTGGTTTGGATTATTTTTTTTAAGCACAAAGTCCCACTTTTACGCTATTGATATAACTAGCTGAAAAAAGGGCACTTCGCGTTCTACGCAAGGCTAAGCGCTTGTAATCTATATATTTTTACTTTTGTTTGATGTAGAAAAATATAAGACCCAGAGAAGCCTTAATAAATACACGTTTTCCTCAATACTACGATTTGATGCCAAATTTCGTTTAAAATATAGTACCCTAAACTTAAAACTCGACATCCTTTACGCTCTGGAATTCTAGATTTATAGAATCTGAAATTAATGACAAGAGTATTTATGATGCATAACTTGGGTGAAGTTGTTGATTGTGAATAGTAATGCATTTCCGCGCGCCAACACCAACAAAGTTTGGCCGGTAAAATACAGTCAGAGGACAGCTGTTCAAAAGGGTAGTGCCATCACGATATAGAGTTTGAACCGGTTAGAAACTAATCTGAATACTGAACGGTGGTGATGCTGTGATACGATTAAATGCCACTGTGAGTACGCTAAAAGGTCCGAGCGTTTTAGTTCGAGAAACAAGGCTCGCACTGGAGCTCATATGCGCATTTGACATTGGTGAGGGAGCACAAGTGTGCCACGAAACCCGAACCATGTTACGTCGCCTAGAAATTTGCTACGTGCTTTATAAACGCTGAAGAAATTGAATAGGTGCTGGCATTGAAAGCCTTTGTTCACGTACATACAGAGGGTATAAGTATCACTCGAGGCGCGCTAGATCCTATGCAGATTGAGATATCATTTTGAAGATGCTGAAGCATTCGTATACTCACTGATTACGTCAACTGAACAGATAGCACAGCCTACGCTGTAACATATTTGTGTAGCTAGAAAATATATTTAAAAAAAACTTGTGCTTATTCTTCACAAGAAAATTGCAATGGCATTGTCTACTTGAACCTCTACACCTCCGCTCGTTTTCACCCGACTATCATGGATTAGATATTTGCTGGGAAGTCATCAATTAGTATGGAGTAACGAAAAAAAAAAACAAACAAAAAACGTTCCGTTTTCGACAGCTCGCCAACCAACACATCGCGTGGTCGGAACCAGCGTCGGCAAAGCCTAAGAAAAAAAAAACGACAGAATTGTATTTTACGAATAAAAAAGAACAGAGCGGAGTTATGGCGAACAGGTTTTCATATAGTCATAATCCTCGGAAAACCGCGCGACCCTGGGACACGCGAGGCAACCGTCTTCTCTATACACAGTTTGCGCAGCTCATCCCGGTTCCATTTCCTGGTTCAGAAGGGAGCTGTTGCTTCTCCACCGGGCTTCTTAAGATGGCCCTTTTGCGTAGTGCGAATTCCCGGTTTTATGGGCTTTTTGCTTTAAAATGTTTCCTCGAACATATAGTGCTTCAATTGGCGCCGCCTCGACCTTGGCAAGTTTATTTTTCTCTTGCACGCTCAACGATGCTGCGCTGCCACCGGTCTGTGCATAGGCTTATGGGAAATTCCGAAGGCAAAAGCGCCTGTCATATTTCTTCGGCCCGCCGTCTACAGCGTATATTTTTGTCTAGTTTCTCCAGCCCATTTTCATATCCCCCGTTGGCCGGGCAGCTCCTCTAGCAGTTCTTCCTCGGCGGGCAAACGGACGGGCGTGCGCGCGGCGGAAATTGGAAATAGGAGCTCCCGTTTTTTTTTTTTTTTTTTTTTTTTTTTCCCGGTATCCTAGGGAGCTGAGAGGCGACAGAAGAGCCGCGCCATCCAACTTGGCGCCACTGCTCTAAGCTCCTCGATCCTTTTCGCGCGCTCCGCGAGAAAGTGCGCCAAGGAGTCTGGCTTGAACACTAGGGCGCGACGAAGGGGTGAAGGAAGAAATAGCGGGAACGGAGAGGGCGCGAAGGTGCGACGGGATAACAGGAACTGCTCGCTGGACAGCCCGAGAGCTCGCGCTGGCGTGCGCGCATGAGCGTAATAATGCACGCTGCGGTGTCCCGTTTCTACCGTCTCTGGTGACCGTTTTGTTGACCGATCGCTGGCCCGCTGTGCTGGCGTTACGCTCCGGTAGATGACGCGGCAACCGTGGAGGCGTCGTGTTTGCTCTCGAGGCCTGGGCTTCGGAGATAGCGAGAACGGTCTTAGCGCGAGCTACAGAAGTGGTCTGGGGGATTTTGCGGCGAAACATGGGGAGAATATAGAGCTCATCGGTAGAGAGGGTGGTCTTGGGGTGCAGTTTCATGCTTACGTATGCGGTGCGAACCACGACGGTAGAAACGCGTGTAACGCGCTGATTTCTTCCGTACCATTATTCCTTGAGCTGAGACCAACGCCGGGGCCTTGCTTGCGATAGGCAGGACATTCTCCGCGAAATTGTGCGCTCGGGCTTGCCGAAAAAAAACATTGCGTGGAATGTGTGTAAACGTCTGGTCGGGCAGAGTTGACAATAAATGTAGCAAATGAATTCTTTGAAGCCCATCGTTTGCTTTAAAATTTGATCTAGAAGCGATTGGTACTATTACCACTTTAACGTTCACTACATGCAGAACTTTGTTGCTTTAAATAGGCATTAATGACAGCTGGAAGTTCGCCTTTATTGTTAGAGTGCGAGGTTGTACTGAAAGGAGCTCTGGGACGGACGGGGTGTTTGCGAAACACTCCGGTTAATTTCAAGATGGCCATTTCAAAGGTCTGTTTGAGGGGTGGTGCTGCACAAAATGTGGCTGCTTATGAATGTGGGTTAAAGAGTATGTGTTTATTATAGAGGCCCAAGTTAAGTGATTCGTTATTGAGGGAGCAGATTGGCGCATCTACGTGCATTGGGGTTCGGAAGGGGAGCGATATATCATATCGTTACAGACGGAGTTGCTGGCTTAAGGAAAGTTTAAACGTCCCCCTGATTTTTGTTCGCGCTTTGGGCCGAGGGTCCAACAATTTTAGGCGGCGTTGGGAAGCTGCTTCTCTGTTGTATTCTTTTTGTTATCCAGATTCTTTGTTTGAAGGAATAATCATCCTTTTCTACACTCTTTTCTACCATCAAACAGTCCAACCGTTGTTAAGGGTAGTGTGAGCAGTTTGAAGGGCCACTTGGGAGAATTTTCCAGCATTTTTGAAAGCTTTGCAGATTATGTTTCTCGCACACCCGTTTCCTTGCTCTAATTCGAATATTTTACAAGATGAATAAGAAAGTGAGTCATGAGCGGGGGAACAGGGCACACTGAAACTTTGTTTAGAATTATGGTCGTTTTAGCGGTTATACTGTCACAAAACCGGACCGTCTTGTTTTAGTTTGTTGGATATACTGGGGTCTGTAAGCGATAGTTTTGATCATTATTTCTCCAAAGTTACCACTAATAAACGCATGCATACTTTTACGGCAGTCTGAGTGAATATCGCCTGTCATGTAGCTCTTGGCGCTATACAGCAAAGTTGACATAAAAGTCGCCTCTATGCGTGGCTTCATGTCACAAAGCAGGAAATTTTCAATGTAGCTTTGCGCCGAAAAGGGAAAACAAGCAAACGGCATCGGCAGTCAAACTTGTCGCACAAAGCATTAGGTGCGTACGGAGACCGGCCGTTTACCTTTCGGTGAAGGGCACCACGTTAAGAAAATTAAAATGTGCTTAGGCGCTGTTTGAAGGACTTCCACCGTCGTTTTGAAAGGAACGTGCCTTGCCCCTGAGCTTGAAGCTACCGCACAGGAACTTCAATTCTGAAGACATGGTGCATGTAGCATGCTTGCTGACTTGAAGTAGTTCTACTGAAACGGCGGCCTTCAGATCGCTTCCGAACCTGTATCTTAACAACGTGCCAGTTTGCTTGTGCAGGCTTTCGCTCTGGCTGCGGTTTTCGTTTATGTATTTTCTTTTTTTTTTTTTGTTACCTACTTTACGCGCGACTCTATACACACGCTGTTGCGAGAAAACCCGGCGGGTTAACGATTTAGCCCATAATTCCGTATAATGCACCCATTTTTAAACTCACGGGCGCGGTACGCAACACTATACCCCTGATATTTGTGTTATTTTTTTCCCTCGAGCCCCGCTTAGCGATGACGGAGTGGCCGCATTATATACCGGGGCGTCCGCTGCGTAGTCGCATTCGTGGTCCTGCCGGTAGTCATAGAGATGCGAGCGGAGTACGGTAAGAAGGGGGGAGCTCGAATAGCTGGCCACCACCGGCAGATCGATTGGGCGAGGAAACGGCGAACGCCACGGCGGCTTCAGCGGGGGATTTTCGGCGGTATAGTGGCGGTGGTAGCAGTGGGTGGAGCGGGTTGCGCGCTCTCCTCTATATGGACTCGCTTCGTAATAGAAAAAAGGCCCCCGAAGTTTGAAGTAGGCGCCGGGGAGCCGCACGCGCGCTGCTCACCCTTTTTGGACTCAGTTGCGTGGCGGCGAAGAGAGTCCTTATGGGAGCTCCCTTCGTGCGGGTGGCTGGGTGGGCGTGGGCTGGCGATCCGGATGGGAATATGATTGACGCACAGAAAAGCGGAGCGATCGGATCGCGCTGCCGTTAGCTATATGTTTGTGGCCTGATAAATGTTTCCTTCGGAAAGCTTAGGCGTGCAGCGGCCTTCCTCTCTTCTGTGCTTTTTTTTTTTTTTTTTTCTGCAGTAGGATCGTGGTTTTATCATGGTGGTTGATCGAGGAAAGATCCGCAGTTTAAGACGTGTACGAGTAAAACCTCTTTCGGCGTTGTAAAGTCTCGGCTGGGAAGCGCTCAGGTGATAACCGCGTGTGGAGGAAGTGCTCACTTTTTTTTTTTTTTTTTTGCTTTCCTTATTCAGGATTTATATTTTGCGTCATTGTTGCTCAGTTTTTGA
This sequence comes from Amblyomma maculatum, assembly GCF_055883805.1. NCBI lineage: Eukaryota > Metazoa > Arthropoda > Arachnida > Ixodida > Ixodidae > Amblyomma > Amblyomma maculatum. Next base: position 40,771,357 of record NC_139351.1, on the reverse strand, counting down.
CGGTTTCAATTCAGGAGTATTGGCGATTCATTCAGCGAGTGCCGCAATCTTGTTTTGGTGCTCCGCATACCCACTGCAGCGCTGGCCTCGGCCGCTTAGCAGTCCGCCGCCCTGTACGTGCGTGGCTACGATCAGCCAGGTGACGCTCCAGTTACTCAGTCATGACGAGCGGTCGCTTGGTGTTCTGGTCGGCTTCACTGCAGTGTACATATATCGTGCGCAGACAGTGGGCACTATTTATCTGTTCATATACTTTTCCCCTTGCGCGATAACTGAGTGCAATCAGCTTTCGCCGTAGCAGTCATTGAATAGCATCGAACTGATCGTATTGTTTCGTTATCAGCGTCGTTGCTTCCCATTTCTTGCGCGGGTGCCAACACTTACGTGCTTACTTTCTGCCTGTTTGTTCGTTAGTTACTTTTCAGGCGTTCCCATACCGGATTGTGCAGTATATATATGATTTATTAAGTAAAAACGACAATTGATGGGTGTTGCTTGGCCGGAGAGTGGAACGCCGCGTCTCGCCGGATCTTCTTCGCTGGCGACGCTGGTTACCGGAAAGGGAAGGGAGCAAGAAGGGGGGCGGTGAGAGGACTCCCAAGTGCATCGAATGCATCAGCAGCGTCGGGCCCGGCCATGTTCTGGGTCGATTGCCGACGACGATGAGCGGATCGATGCGTCATGACGCTCGGCGCTGTCGGGCTGCTGCTACCGCTACGCGCGACCCTGGAGTCGCGGCGGGCGGTGCCCCCTTTCCTCGTTTGATGATGGGGAGAAGGAGGGGGGTACACGGGGTGCGATGGCAGCCCGACATCGCGTCGCACTCTGAACTAACTGGTTACTTTCCTCGAGCGGTGTAGTCACGGTTCGCGACCGGATTTCTGAGAGGTGGCACCTTGCGAAGGGCAGTGTTAAAGCGTGACGGAGAACACGGGAAAGGGCTGCTTTGGGTGGAAATTAATGCAGGGTCTCACTTGGGGTGAAGTAAAAAAAAAAAAAACAGTTTCTTTGATAGAGGCCGTCAGCCGCCTGGTCAGAAATGGAGCCAAATATTCTGAGCTGCTGGTGGGAGGAGATACGAAAAAATTAAAGAGCACTGCAGAATCTGCACTTGAGTAATGCGAAAGCATGGGTACGGCTGTTGGCTGCTTCTTGTTGCTTCTAGTTGCTTAATTCACTTCTTGTTTGCAAGTTCAAGATAACTTTATTGCCGTCGATATAGAGGCCTCTCCGCTCCCTCAGTAAGACCTGCATGGGGGCCTCCAAAGGAGAAGGAGCCCCGCAGGAGGAAGTCTTTCGCAAAGCGTCCCATGCCAGACGGATTACTCCAGCTTGCTGCTCCGGAGCCCGGCTCCGAAGGAGGGCATCCCAAGTTTCTTTCTCTCTGGTTCCATCAATATGCCCGGGAGAATTGGAGCATTTCCTAATGAGATGATCTTGATTGTCAATTTTAGTCTTTGGTACTTTCAAATTGTGCGCCAATCCCATCCTAAACCTTTTTTCGGTTCTACTTTCGGTTGCGTGACGTCACATCCTAGAAGTCATATCCACTATGGCACCCCTTTCTCTCTTTCCACTTTCACTCCCACTTTCCTCTCTTCCCTTACGGCAAAGATTAGGTGGCGCTGTTAGGGCGCGGTAAGGTGTCCACAGAACAAGTGGAGCAGATACTGCGCCTTTCCTTTTCTGTGAACCAGTTATTGTAATTATTTATCTAATCAAGTTATTGGCCTAATTATTTTTTTTCGGACACAACATTACGTTAGCCTCTGTCGATTGACTCCACTCATTAACCTCTACCACTTCTGAATTACTCACAACTGCTGCGGACACGATTTTGCGGACATATTCTGCGGACACGGACTGCGGAGAAAAATCTGTGAACATAGCGAAGTAATGCCTTCGCATTATAAGGGGGAGTAACGGCAGTGCAGTATGGGTAATTAGAGACTCTCCTACGTTAAGTATTAGGCTTCTGTCAAGGAAGGGACAAGTTATACATAGGTGTCCGAAATCGCGCAGCGGTCGCGAAGGAAAGGTTCGTCTTTCGTAGAATATTCGCACTTGCTCCATTCCCCATGGGAAGGTGGCGCCCTATTCAAGGGTTCCATGCAACGTCATCAGCCTTTTTGCGAACTCTGTCGATCAGCTTGAACTTTCTTCGTGGCTGCCCTTCGTGAAGAAATTCACGTTAATTATGTCTACCCACCCTCTGTCGGAAGTGCACTTATCCTAACTAGTACTTTGTAGCCGCTGAGAAAATCGTAGTACTCTTGCTGTTGGAAGGTTGATGTTTGCTGACTATTTTACTGCCTCATGCAGGCAGTTATTTGGTCGTGAGAATCTTTTTTTCAGGTTAGCGATGGGCGCCTTCCTTAGTCTATCTTTCTTTGAAGACAGTTGGCAAAGTGCCCAGTCTTTTAGATCCCCCGCGCAAATAAAGGAAAATCGAAGAAGACGGCAGCGTCGTAAACGGAGCTTACACTCAAATCTCTAGCCCGTATCCCCCAAACTGGGAATTCGAAACAGTCAGGAACGCGTCAAGCAGCACTCGTTACCGTCCTCTATCTCCTAGCGGAGCAGCCAGCCTTCCGAGACCATAGGACTAACTTTTTTGGGAAGGCTATTCACTTCGCTATACGCGGGCCATCTTCGCAGCGTCTTCCATTTTGCACAGTTCACGCCCGACCGCGGCGTTGTGAGGACCCACTATCGTCGAGCGAAGAGCGGGCTCCTATTCTTCAACATGTTTGTGGCACCTTTTTTCTTCCTTTCTTTTTTTTCGTCCTCTCTGCTCCGCCGAGCGCAGTCGATTTTGAAGTGCCACCCGCTGCACGTCAGGGAGTCTCTGTACGGCGCGAAAATCTAGGGACAAAAAAGAAAAAAAAAAGGAGTAAGTGTGGGGAGGAGCAGCGCCGGAATCGAGCGCGCATCAAACGGCGCACACATCGCCGTCCGTCCTATAGCCCTCGTCGCCCGCTCACGCGGGATATAGCAACTCGCCGGGCAACTTCGCTCGCGTGCCTCAACTTTCTCATCTTTTTATTCATTTTTTTTATTCCTCCCGTGTAACAGTACCGGGGTCCCCTGACGTATTTCTGGGACGCGCTTGAAGCAATCGATTTTGCCGCCCCAGTGCGCTCATACTCTCCTCCTTCTATACCCCTTGTGTGTCGCTCCATAACGTATATACCTCGATGCCAGGCTGCTGCAGTTCCGCCCTCCACCCTGGCCCCCGTTTTACTTTCTCTGCCGTCTCTCTCTCTCTCTTCCGGCACCCGGCCGCGCGCATCTCCTATATTTTCCGTATGGCGTGGCGTTCAGGCCCCGGTCCATGCTCGCGCGCCCCCCGCCTCCCACGCTGCTGCCGCCCCGGGCTCGGTTTATGCTACGCGCCGGATGGCGCAGGTTGTTGTTTCGCCACCGTCGCAGCCCCCCCCCCCCCCTCCCCTTCTTATCTCCTCCTGTTTTACCGTCTATAGCTGAGCTGCGCGTTTTGCGTGCCTTTCTCTGGTTCTTCCTGTTTCCTGCTGCCGTGAGTTCCTTACGACTTTAGCGCCTCCCAAGCGATCTGATTGGACGCCTAGTCCGCCATCTCGAGCTCTTGCTCTTTCACATACTTCTTTCTCCTGGACTCTGCATCGCACTAGGCACTGCGCCGCTATTAATGGGCGCTCGTCCTTATGTTTGATGGGCGTTGGGCATAGGCCGATATCAGGGGAAAAAAAAGATAAATAGCCTAAAAACGAACTGAAATAAAGGGGCAACACAAGATCGATTCTAAATCCTGCCCGGATCAGCTCCTCAACTACAGACTGTAAAGTATATTTTCAAGGCGAAAGCTTTTCTAGACTCATGGAACAAAATTCTGTGCGCGATATTTGTTCTCGAGATCAGGCATGTTCCGCGAGGTTCCATGAGATGCGTCCTTTAGTTCCTTGCCATCTGCAATCCCGCACTTGAACGCGCGCAAAGGAACGCCACACGACAGGAGCGATGGTGTACCGTTCCAACTCACACTTGCCGGAGAAAATGTGATAGATACTGCGCCTTTCATTTTCTGTACACCGATTATGTTGCACTGCAAAGAAAGCCGATAAGAGGCAAATGATGGGAGAGGAAGGGTAGGCTTTCGCCATTCACCTCTTACGAGACATCTAACAGATCATCTGATATTTTTCTCATGGTTGTTATTGTTGAGAAGCAATACATGTTTCTTGTCGCTCTATCACAGGTGCGATAAAAATTCTGCTTGTGTTGCAGAGTGGGCTGCTGAAAAGTCGGGTGCGAAAAGTCGGGTGCCTGAATGTCTACTCTTTCCGGTATAGAGTATATATAGGACACAAATCTGTTAAGGCACACTGGCCAGGCGATATTCAAAGGTGGAATGTGAAATGCCTGTGCAGGAAGCGCATTTTTCGGACCAGCGCTTCGGGTCGCAAGAAGTCGTCCGTTATAGTCGGCAAGTAAATTTCACACCCTAGTTCACGATTTCGACCGCAGGCGGCGCACATGAAGAGAAAGGAGATAAAAATAAAGGAGGTAAAAATTGGATAAATTCGATGGAAAAAAAAACAGAGTGTGGAATTATACCGAAAGTGGAAAATGCAGATCAGGAAGGAAGATTTCTTTGATAACTCAAGAGGCAGTGCCCTACTTTTTGAAGCTAGATCAGGGTGCCTTAGAACACGCAGCTACAAAAAGAAGTTTAACAATGGAGATGACGCATGTGCTGTATGCGGAAACTCCAGTGAAACAATTGACCATATTATACTCGAATGCAGTGGTATCCATCCGGAAGTTGATGCAGGCGCAATCACTGTTCCTGAAGCTCTGGGGTTTAGAGATAACAGTGGCCGGGTGAATAAACCGGCGGTGGAAACTAGCAAATTACGACTGGAAGATTGGTGGCTTAAAAGCAGAGAAGTGACATAATGTTAGTAATGTAGGAGCAAAATTTAATTAATAGAATGATGGTTTAGTTAACCATTCTAAATCAATAATTAAGATGTATGGAAAAAAATGAGCATGATAGCTACTGCTACCACCCCGTTTCAAAGGGGACGCTCCTATATTCCATCCATCCATCCGAGATAGTCTCGTTAACTTTCGGCCATTCTGTCGCTACAAAGGAAGTCAAAATACTGCGTGCGCACTAATGTTTTTTTTTTTTTATTTGGTGGGTGTGTGATGTCTTTCGCGTCGCTTATCATCAACTGCTGCGAATAACCCATTGGCTGTAGTCTGTCTAAACGGAAGCACGATATGACCCACGTCCGCATCATTTGACATCTTTAGTCGCGACGGTTGTACGCTTCCGGGCGCGTTAGCGCCGCGTCGTTTCGGCGTGGCGCCCAGAACAAATGGTCGCTGCGGGGGGCTGCCGTCGGAAGCTGGAGCCATTTTTTTTTCTTCTCCCAGCCAAAGAAAGCCGGCAGGAATGAATTGTGTTGGCCAGGCTTAAAGAGTAAATAAATCCGTGGGGTTTGCTATCTCTTCAAGCTGCCCTCTCGAGTGCGTTCGTGCGGAACGATCCTCTGCAATTTTCGTTGCAGTCGTTATTTCGGCTGCTTCTGTAAAAAGGAGCCCGTAGATTTTGCACTCTGAACCGGGCCTCGTTTCGCGCTTGTAAGTTATGCGCAGGAGTTGAAATAAGCTCCAGAATGCCTATACTCAACACGAGATCATCTCGCAACCCCTCGTGTGTTGTGTAAAATTGTACAATCGTAGTTTCTCCTGCCGGTTAGTGTAAAGCTTCCATAAACTATCGAGGACAATACCGCCCTCGCGATCAAGGGAATACGGGTCGATGACGTTGGTTACCCACGTGATTTTAGCAGTGTAGAGTTAACCGCACGCGTTGAGCTTATAGAGTCTGCGCTTCTATAAGTACAGCCGCCCTGATTTTTAACAATATAGCGCGAGCGTCGACCAAATTGCTTCTCAGCGCCTTGTAACGGCGATAAGCGTGCAACACGGCGAGAGTTCGCGCAGGCGCACGAAGAGAGAGCGTCTTCTGCTACGCTGTTCGGATCACAAAGACACACGCCCTGTCACAATATCTGTTTGCGACGTTCCACATTCTTGCGCATGCACGAACTCTCGCCGTGTTGCACGCTTATCGCCGTTATAAGGCGCTGACCAGCAGCTTAGTCGATGCTCGCGCTATATTGTTAAAAATCAGGGCGGCTGTACACTCTGTTACGGTATACATTGCGTGTCGAACCGCGCAAAAGCATGCTCGCAATAGGCCTCGTTACCAGCTAGTGTTGTATGCTCAGCAAGCTTGAACGGCGGATTGCACCGGTGTTGACGGGGTTAGCAGCGGGCAACAGGCGGCGCGCAAGGCTGTTCTCTTTCTATAAAACAGCGCGTTTGCGCAGACTCGCAGCACGTACTGTGTGCATGCATGTGCTCGCGCGGCCTTATTGGAAGGAAATGAACAGCGCATACGCAGTATTAGCCTGACACGACGTAATAATGACGCGGTATTTGCAGCGACAGGAGGCATACATTGCTCGCGCCTTGTTTGCACTGCAGTGTATGGGCGTGGCCTGCAACGGATGTATTGAGCGTAACGCGACCGGATAAAATGATGTGCTTGGTTGTAATACGTTGGCAGTAATAATAGTTGTTTACGCTACGCTTACTGTTGTTGATCCAGCCTGCTGCGCTAATTATGGCCTCATGAAAACCACCTCGTCCCAGCTGATTGTCGAGGAATGACAGCAATTCTGATATTGCCGATGATTCTAATACTTTTTTTGGGAACTTGGGAACGGTTCCGCCCTGACGTGTAGCTGTTATCTGTTTTCGTGAGTGACTACTAACGCTCTCCAATCACCGGCGGCAAGGCGGGTGGCTGGAAGACGCCTTGGCGAGAATCCTCTGTTTCACGGGATCGAATCCCGGCCTCGGCGGCTGCTTTTCGATAGAGGCAAAAAGCAAGGCGCCCGTGCGCTGTGCGATGTCAGTGCACGTTAAAGAACCCCAGGTGGCCGAAATTTCCGGAGTCCTCCACTGCGGCGTCTCTCATAGCCTGAGTTGTTTTGGGACGTTAAACCCCACAAACCAATCCTTTCGTTTCAGGTTATGCTTTCGCGAGCAGTTGCACTGTATGTGGAAGGGAACGTTTAGACAAATAATACACCTTAAGAGAGTTTGGGCATGCTTGGAGACTTTTGCCTAAATAGTTTGGCGTCTTTGCTTTCGATAGGCTGTCCTGTAAAGAAGTGGGCTCGAGCTGCCGCTGCGTGAACCCTAGAAATGTCTCATTGTCAGCTCAAAAGGTAGCCTATGCTTATGAGCAATCGATACGCATCTCGCCGTTCCACCTCAGGGGAAGAGACCAGATGGTGCGTCATGGTATGCCCCTCCATGCTTTCCTCTCATCTTTCATAGCGAGCGATAATAGGTTTTCTGCCTTGCCGCACGTGCCTGACACGAACCATTGAAGGGAGCGAAAATTTTTTTAGTGCTGCCGATTTTTGTGCTGTTTTGTTACCTTTCCAACCTGATTGCATGGCTCCCAATCTCATCTCTCACGATGAGCAGAAGAATAAGCTCGAGTGAGTGAAAGGCCTGCAGGAGATGAACTCACCGGAAAAGACGTCCACTTACCCTCAAGTGTGGTGTTTTTTCCCTGTTTTCCTTTTATTCCCCTTTTATTCCCCTTTCGCTCTCCTTACGCTCTACTACTTCAGCGTTACCATGATCGCATCCGACGTCACGTTTCGCCGATTTGGTGCGCGCGCCCGTCTCGGCAGCGTCTTTCTTCTCTTGCTGCATTTGTTGGCGCACTTGGTTTACAATTTTTCGCTGCTCTTGATCCTCATTTTTTCCTCGTGGTTTCATTGTATTTTTCTTTAGGAGGTATTTTCCTTCCCCCCCCCCCCCCTCCCCAAGCACGCCTCGTTCCTTCATATGAGGAGCTGTATCAGCTAGCCCTGGGGGCAACGCAAGATTCCCACGTCGGTTTTTCTCCCTCCTCTTCTTTTTCCCCCACCGCCCCCACCACCACCGTGTGGTGGCTGTCAGTAAAACTTGCCGGTAGCCCTGACTCTCGCACAACGTGCGCCGGGTGTGACGTTGACGGGGAAGAAATTGTCGAGCATGTTTCCTTCTTTTTCTTCATCAAGTATTTCATTCTTTTGTTTATTTGTTGTTGTTTTTTTTGCTTGCTCACACGGGCGCGTTATTGCGCGGGAGAAAAAGGCCTCCCGGCCAAGGTTCGATTTTTGCGGAGCACCTGCTTCTCGCTTCCTCGGCGTCGTTAGCCCCCGCCCTCTTCCTTACACACGCGGCCGTTTTTTATTGTTTGCTTTCTGGGAGCCTGGAGCTGCCTCGAGGGTGGGGTGCTCCCGAGCTGCGCGGCGATTGGCGCGAACTTATCTCCGTTATGGCCACCTCTCGGCGCGCGATGCCCCCCCCCCCCCCCCCCCCCCCCCGCTCGTTATATCCACCGAAGCCTATATAACGGCCGTCGAATAGACGAGGTTGGCAGAAGATAATAGATCACTGCAGGTCAAGGTGTGCGTGCAGAGCGAAGGGTGCCAAAATGAAATTTGATTGCAATATTTAGCAGCAAATGCCGTTGTTGACCGGGGCTACGAAAATGTGGGGATTTAAAGCCGAGGGAAAGGGATATTTCGGCGACATCCCGAGAGAAAACCTGAAATGCCTAAATTACGAGGAGAGAGATGTGCATGGTTCGTCCGCTAGCTGCTGTAACACTGAGAGGCGGCCTATCTCGATGCAGCGCCAGAACAAGTTTGCACCCGAGGACTCCCGTCTCGTGGGCGCTTTGTTCGTGTGCCGCTGAAAATGGCTTTGCCAACTCTCGCTGCTGTTACAGAGCTGTTACAGACCTAACTACGTTAACTATTGCGCAGGATGATGTATTGAACGAATAAAATTAAAACGTGGAAAGAAGTTTTGAGGGTGGAGTAAAAGAGGATCGAGATTCGCCCTTTGTCGTGCACTGGCGGCAGCGCGCGTTTTTTGTGTGCCTAGTATAGGAACTGCGCTGCCCTGAAAGGCCACCATGGTGGGAACACAGCCGGCTGCTGCCGTCTCTGCCAGCTCCTCGTGGTGCGTTGTTCACCGGCGGTGAGTGAATGGGAGGGCGGCGTTGCGCCACGAGCTCGCGGCCCTCGCCTCTGGCACGTGGCAGTGCGAGGCAAACGAGCGTGGAAGGGGACCCGTCTCTTTAGTGTAGGGGCGCTGACTTCAGAGGAGCGGAGCAGAGATTATTCATGCGAGGCGGCGCTTTTCCTCAGCACGAGCCGAAAGCACACGCGGTAGGCTACCGTTTTAAAGCGCGACAAAGAGGGAAGAAAGGAAACGTGTGTGTAGAGAGAGGGATGGGTGGGGGGGCATCGTACGACCGAGATAATATAAAGGTGAGATAAATGCTGTTCTCATGCTTTCCAGTGCACAATCCCGACTTCTGTGTGCGCGTGTGGGACCAGGCAACGGTACCTCTTTTGTTGGAAGTTGGGAGACTGTGGGGAGGAGGACCGCACATACCGTCTAGCACTCTGGAGCGTTTGAGAAAACGTGGCTTGCCGCCCTGCCTCCTCCTTCGAAGCGCGAATTAGCATATATGGCGCGTGACTGTGCGCGCGATTTGACTCTGAGCGGCGGCCGCGTGCGGTGGAGGAGGGTTTGTCGACGTGATTTCAGTGTCTCCCAGCTGCTTCTGTGGGTACCCAGTGCGCGGTTGGGCGTAAAAATGTCATGAAAAGAACCGGGTTTGAACTGATGCGAGCAGTCGCCAGAATTACCTGGCAATGTGGAGAAAGACGGCGTAGTCGTTTTCGCCTCGAGACAGACAAGTTCCGCTTCCACTAGCGAGGTATGCGACGGCCGGCTAAAGGGACACTATGGACAGCATGTGTGCAATTTCGGTGCTTTGTAAAAATTGATTGCAGTTGCCTTCTGTGGACCTGCTCACCTTTTTTTGTTGTTTCTAAGGTAGGGGGGAGGGGGGGGGGGGGGGCATGGGGCGCACGAACTATTTGGACTTGACAGCCTGCTTTAGGGCAAAACCTTACTTGGCTCACAATGTAAATCGTGTGAGCGTGATAGAGATGCCCGTGAGATCTGTCAACGAGATGTGTCCGCGGATAACGGTAGGGTTCTGGCATATGGTAACCAATAGTTAACGATCGATAATGATAGTGATGAGGCAGCATTTAGAGAGATAGAGAAAGAGAGAGCCAGATTTCTTGGTGTAGTTGACAGTATGAATTCACGTCGTGGTATAGCTTAACTTAAAGTAGAGCTGCATGCTGCTGAAAGGAAAATATTGGCGTAATGGCACCGTGATTTTGAGGACGGCCTGTAGCTGCCGTGTTTGACGCATATGTACGTGTGTACGCGTGTGTGCGTGCGCTTTTCTGCCTCTAAACACCTGTTTTAAGTGGAAGCAGCCACTATGTCACTACAACCCTGTAAGCCGGTCGGTAGACTGAACGCAGCCTGTGTGACGTAGTCGTTTAAAAGATCATGGATAGCAATTGTTTTTTCTTTGTGCCTTTTTTTTTTTTCTTGACATCAGGGGTTCAGATCCTAACGTTAGTCACCGTGAAATTCCTTTTGACCAGTGAATGCTCCAGGAACAAATTTAGCCTTCAGGGCAGATCCGCTTTCTGGTGCGAGTGGTCGCAGAGCGCTAAAAGTAGGTTTGACGTCATGTGCGGCGCAAAAAAAAAAAAAAAAAAAAATCATACTGTGCGCTATATTCCGTTTTACGTCCCGCTAATGTCCTCGAGCAAGACTTCACTCTGTGTTTGCGTTCTTGTTTTCTCCCGTCGTTCCCTTTCATTGGACATCTCGTATTAAGCCACTCCAGTTCTTGGCCACGTCGCCCAGGCATTTTCCGACGCATACACCTAAATGCGCTCCTTACTCCTGCCCAATCGTTTCTCTACCGCATCAGACATTTCGCCGCAAGGCCGAATTTTTCTGAACCCTATGCTAACTTAGACCACTCCTGTCCTGTTGCAATTCAGTCACCTCACTTTCCACATTCTCCTCTCGTAACATGGCAGGCGTGGTTAGACTCTGGCCAGCTGAAAGACCAGTTGGCCTTGGTGACCCTGGCCCAGGACATTCTCGGCCTCTAATAGTGCGTTATGATTGTTGGCCCCTCTTCCAGTTAAATGGCACGGCCGTATACCATGGGCGTATCTGTGGCATTTACGCTTTGCGTGCTTAAGAGAGCTGAGCGTCGTGTAGGCTTGTTTTTCCGCAAGGTCTGATATGTATGATCTGGCCCAGTTGATTACGCCGTGGCAGGCTTCCTGCAGAATATGCCTTATTGGTCTCATAAAGAGCAGCAGTCAGTGGAATAGCAATGAATACCGCTAGACAGGGGGAGAAAGCGGGGGAAATATTGCCAGTTTTTCAATTAAGGGCTCAGATAAGAGGGAAAGTTGTGTTCGGTGAACAGTCGGCAACCAAATTACTCCGAGAGCGTAAGCGAATCTATCCTGCTGTTTCTTGTTTTGTAGAAGATGATGGAGAAAAAGAAGTAGTAGTAGTAGTAGTAATGGTAGTAGTAATAGTTCTTGTCTTTTACCTACCACTCCGAAGCAGTCCGAATCTTCTATGAAGTGTCTGTTACTTCGAGATGCCGCTTCTAGGTCTTGCTTAGCTTAGAAAATACTGCGTAAGAGATAAAAAATAACTCGATGTATTCGTTTGCATTCAAAGAGCGCCATGTTTGTGAATATCGCATGCTGCATAGAGAAAAAAAAATGAAGGCTAGAGACGGAAGCAGCGTTGTATCAGGTCTTTTATTTTTCCCACCGACTCCTTGAGCGGTTATCCGTTTTGCGCCGTCACCCCTGTTTTTGGGACACTGCGACCCAAGCGCTGGAAGAGGGTGGGGAAGAAGGTAGCGGCGAAGAAGGCGACCCGAGAGCGCCTGGAGATCGGATGGGGCGCGCCGGAAATCGGATAGGCGATACGCGTGACTCGCGGCAGCAGCCAACAGATCGCGGGGGACGGGAGGGAGGTATCCGAAATCAGATTGTATACACACCTCTTCGATCTTCCTCTTCTCGCCCGAGGACACAGCAGAGCGACGCACTGGCAGAGCCAATGTAGGAGGCGTATATTTTTTTTTTTTTTTTTTTTTTTCCCGGCAGATAGTGGACGAGTATTGAGGCCTCTGGGTTAGAGGAGGTTCGCTCGCATATGCGCGTGAGGAACTCGCGTATAATTCATCCCCTGTCACATGCTGCCGGGCCCGGTCACGTTTACACGGGGAAAAATGCGTTTTAATGGGGAGGACTTTTGTACGGGTCATGGAAAGTGAATGGGTGAGCACGTGCCGTTACCGCCCCACTTTGCGATGCGCTGACGCAGACAGCCGACAGAGTCATGGGTAAAGGAGATGCGCACTCAGCACGGGTACCCGCTTTCTCCGGGTATGTGTTCAGGTTCAGGTTGACGACTTTGACGAAACAGTTGTTCCCTTGTTATTATTTAGAAACGACGTGCGGAGCTGGTACGGCTGCTACTGTGGTTCGATCCTGTGTGGCTGGGCGAATTGCTCGACCACTTCTTCAGTCGACCACCTTCAGTAAATAAAACTAATATAACTATATATACTGGCACAGAAGTATGCGGCACGCTCTTACATGGCACATATTTCACCGCCGCTAGCTAAGCGAGTTATGTAAGCATTCTTCGAAAGATGATAGGAAACAGCCGGTAGAGTATGATAGGAAACAGTCAAGTACCACGCGTGGCTGTTCGTTTCGCACCTAAAAAGAGTATCATAAACCTTCGGTTGTTATCGCTTATCTCTTGCGCAGAAAATCTGCTCGAAAAGGTCATACACGGGCGACATCACAAATAGGTGAGAGGAGGACCTCACCCTAATCTTCCAAGTTCGTTTTGAGATCCAAATTTTCGACGCAAAGGGGACGTTTTATTGATGTAGTACGTCGAAAGGAACCCGTCAGGCCGATGCTTGGTCTTGACCTCAAAGGAGGTATTCATAACGGGAAGGATGGAAACGTTTCCAACAATACTCAAGGATCCAGTCGGTTGTTGATCGTGACAGAATGTGTCTGTACTTTCGGGAGCAAAAGTGGTATGCAACACGCAATCGCTGGCGGAACTCTCGAAAACTGCCTCTCAACGCTATCTCCCGACCGCATCTGCGACCGTGACAGCTGATAAAGGGCCGTCTTTATCTTCGGGCATGTGCAGTTGGTGCCTTTTTATTGTGCCGCCCTTCTGTTTCGGTGATTTGAACGAGGCTGTAGCACTGCTGAGCCTGCGGCGTTGGAATTATCCCAGTGCGGCAACAGCCAGTTGCCGCGTTTTATCTGGACCTCGCGATAAAAGAGCAAAACAAAACAAAACAACAAAAGCCACTTGGGGGACGAGACGTCATCGCATAGAAGCATAATGGCGAGATTGGAGCGTTACGCATCCGACGGAGCTAACATACTTGTGGGCCGAAAAGCACCCCAAACTGTGTGTCTTGCTTCCAGATAGATGGCGTTGCGATGCAGCTTCGCCTGACTCCAGCTTCGCCTAAGCTTCGCCTAGCTTCGCCGAGCCCTAACGGCGACTGGGAGTTATGTACCGCTTTCAGCTAGAAGGCACTGATTTGGAGGATCCTGAGCAACAAAATCGGCTGACGCTTGTACGTTCGACAAAAATATCGTGCGGTTTAACTATTTTGACCCTACCGTTCTTTTTGCTGCTTTTTTGGCGTAGGTTCGTAACATTTCTGTTCTCATTTGACGTCCATCTGCTAGTTAAGTTGAGGGCCTGTTCGCGACAGGAATTCGAGTCAACTACGTATTATGCACCTCCATTTGTAAGCGTACATTTAAATTCTCAAGTGTCCATCGAAAAACGAACATACAGGTCCTGCGCCTTTTTTTTTTTCTCCCAAAAACCAAGTCAACGTCAAGATGGTTAACGTTTTGACAAACTGGACGGCAGTCATGCAGTGCTGACCAGCCATGGTATGTAGATGTACCGACGATGCCCTCGGCAGGACAAAAGCTGCAGCTCAGTCAGATGGACTCTTGAAATAAGGAGTTCCCCAACCTTCCCCCCTTTTTTTTTTATGGTCATCTATAGTTTACCGGTCTTTTCGTCTTTTCATTATGCGTTTAGACAGTCGCCAACAGCTTGTCTTAACTCGATTTCTCTGTTCCTCTTACTTCGTCAAGTGCTGAAAATCGGGAGGGAGGGGGGTGCAGAGCTGTTGGGAAAAAAGGGAGGGGTTCGTTCTATGTGTTCTCGAAGGCAGTGGCTCGGAAGGCGCGTTCGCCTTTTTCGAATATTCGCTGAGCAGGCAGGCGAAAAAACAGCGATTTCTTCCGCATCTTTGCGCCGCTCCCGGCATGCGCTGCGCGCAAAGACACGGCGATTTCTCGTGCCTCGGACCGAGCAAACGCCGCACAAAATTAAAAAAAAAAAAAAGGGGGGAGCGAGGCTCTTTTTCTGGAGAATACCACAGGGGAGGCCGAGTGCTCGCGGTTATCGAGAAAGGAAGCAGCGGTTCTGAAGGGAGGTGTGTTTTGCTGTTGTTATTGTCGTTGTCTCTTCGTGCGGAAAGAATATGCAAACTAGGCTTCGGCTGGGTGCTGGTCTGTTTGCCCAGACCGGAGCCCGCTAGATTCGAACGCCGCCGGCGGCACCAGGCCAGACAGGTGCTGCGTTCTTTTGATTCGGGCCTCCGGTCCCTTTCTTTCTTTTTTTTTTCTCCGTTCGTTCGTGCTTTTTCGCCGCCGTCCGCCTTTTCGAGCCAGCATTCTGTAAATATGCTCGCAGGCAGCCAAGCGAAGAAACCGTTTGTTCTCAGTCTCATGGCTCCTACCCTGCTTTTTGCGCTTTTCATCTCCTAGCAAGGAGGAATCTTGCGATATGCTAGTGGCGTTTTGTTTTCTTCTTATCGAGCAAGACCGACAACTTGGATTCCGAGATATCCCTCAAGCTTTTGAGCGAAGTAAAAAAGCGCAGATGTTAAGTTTAGAGTTTACTGTTTCTTTTCTTTTAACTTACAGCTCACCGTTTCAATTGCGCGATCGCGCTCGCGAGACCCGACGGCAGCAGCGCTGGCATGGGCGCACTTGTGAATGCATTATTGCGAGTGGTACGGCATTTTGTGGTGCGGATGTCTGCGTAGTGCATTAGGCGGGGGCGCTCAAACCGTCGACACTGGGTTAGCAATAGCATTGAATAGTTAAGTACAACGACGTGCTGCTTTGGGCGGTTAGACTAAACGAGCTTACTTTTTTTTAAAGGCTCAAAAAGAAAATGCAAAGATCACAGTGATATGGGGAAAGGAAAACTCAAGAAGTAACTTTAAGGAACTAAACGATCCAAATTTAACAAGGAAAGGAAAAGAAACGTAATTGCTGCGTAATTGTCGTGAGACGAATACAATCTTTCACTGTACGCTTAGTAAGTACTTCAGATCGCCAGTAGTCCGCCAGCGCGGCCCAAGAGACATCGCACGAAAAGCAAAATAATAACTACCTCGATGTTCGTAGGTGGTAGTGGTGAAGAGAAGATTTGCACACTCGACAGCACATCGTGTTTTATGTAAAAATCACAGTAAAATAAGTGTGATTCACGCGGCATATGCGCATGACCGTTACTTTTCCCGACAAAGGCCGCGCATGTCACCGGCCAGCTGTATACTACTTACTATAGGCACCGCAAGTGATTTCACTTCCAATAATTCATTATTTCATATGAAATGAGCGCTCCGACTCGGCAGCTGCTTCTAACTATAGACCAACACCGATCTGTGACGTAAGCACGATGCGGTGGCGCTTCTATCGCCAGCGTGGTCAGACTGGGGGTGAAATATAGGCTTAGCGCCCATAGGAATGCATGGAACCGAACAATTTTAAAGCAGTTTTCTCATTTCACAGGGCACATATGAAGTCGTTATTCGGTACAGAGCAACCATGAACGCCCTGGAATAGATCGTGGAATCGCATCGGGGTGCGAGTTGAGAAGGCCACCCATAGAAATACATGTAAACGCAACTTACCGCAACATTTTGCTCGGTTCAGCAGCGTTGAAGCCTTCTCATTTTTTGGTGAACTTCTTGTACGACGCCCCGACGTCATGTTGCATGACACACTACATTATCTTGCAAGTAATGCAAGTCTAACCACTTGCGGAACCGTTCACAGCACGATGAACTGACCGCGCCCAGTTGCAGACCACCATGCACCACCCGCTGTCGCTAGCAGACGCTCCGGAGCTGGAGGCGACCGCGGTGGGTATCGCCAGCTACGCTGTCGTCTGCTGCAATGCGCGAATCTCGTTCGGTCCATATTGTCGTATGGTGTTTGACAACTGCTTTTTAAATGTAATTATGTCTAGCACGTATCACTGGAGCGACATTTACCCTATGCGGCAGCATATCAGACTGTAAGCAAAACTGCGCGATTCGCTACACCCAGCTTGCCTTTTGGCGGTGTCTGGATTCATAACACAGGTTATTTGGGGAGTTTTAAAAGTAGACCGCCTCCATAATGACGCACCATACTTAATCACAGACTTTTTCAAAGCGCTGGTCAACGCTTAACGACCGGCCACCACTTCTGATGCTCTGCGAAATGAGAAAAATGTTTCGGTAAGCTGTGTTTACATGTATTTCTACGGGTCGCCCTCCCAACCCGCACCCCCAACATGTTTTCCGGTATTTTAAAAATACTTCGCCTCGGTAATGAGATTTCATATTTTGACGATCTGTTCTAGGATGTTCATAGTTGCTTTGTACCGAAAGCTGAACGGCGGGCCTCCAAGAGGATCGAAAGATTACTGATGGATGAAAAAAAAAAAAGACATTTCCTTGTAAGCTTTTTGTTTTTCTCTCAGTTCTCTGAAAATGAAAATATATAAACGCAGAAAGGCGTACTTATAAACATCAGCTTCGGTTGCGTTCCAGCAATGTTTGTTCTAATGTGAAGTTATAACGGCGTCAGAAGTTTCTTGAAGCAGCAGAGAGCTGTGGTTGACTCGAAACAATTTCTCAGCGTGTACTTAGTTGGGGGATTTCGGTCTTGGCTTCGTGTCGTTGCTTCGTACACTTTTTTTTTTTTTTTCGAAGCGAAGCTCCCATTAATCGTCCCCGGAAGTTGGCACGTCTCGTCGACGTCTTTTCCACATTTTTTACTTGGCGTTGCCGCGTCGGTGCGAAGCGCGCGGAAAGAGGAAGGCGGTAAACGCCACTTTGGAGGCGCTGCCGTCGCCGGCTGCTCGCACCTCGGAGGATATCCGTCCTCATCCATAAACGACGGCGGCACTACTGAGCGAGGCAGAAGCAGGTCTTGAGAGGTCTGACGACGACGAAGACGACGTATACGCGTTAATCATCGGTCCCCGGCTAAGACTGTGCGCTGCCGTCTCCACGATTAAAAATGAATGGCCTCTCCTACTCGTGCCTGCCTCGAAGCACTTCCCTTTTTCCCCCATATCCTGAGGCAGGCTAGCTGCCTTGCTCGATGCCTCGATCGAGTTTCCTCGGCTGGTCCTCTCTCCACCCATGATCTTTCTCTCTCGCTCTCGCGTCGTACTTTCTTCGCCGTCTTAGAGTTGTGAGGCGCTTCATCCCGGTACGCAAGTAAACAGCGAGATGGCTCTCGAGAGTGGTGCTCTCAAGTAGTTGGGGCAAGGTGTCGGCGATGTACCGCGAGTACGATCTGACTTGCTGGTATCCCCTTTCTTCTCCTAGCGGGCAGCGCGACAGCACCGTTATTTGACTGCACCTTCGTTTGTATTTAGTTTTGCTTTTTTTTTTCTTCTAGGCAGCCGGAGAGTGATTGCCTTCTTTCTATCAGCCACTCTGCAGTTTGAGGCAGTTTTTGTCGCCAGACTTCAATACTTAACGCTGAAGCCCTATTATTTGCCCAAGGAAAATAGCCCGCAGGGAAGCGGAAGCGGCCAAGTTTGGGATTAATTGGCAGAAAGATAGTGCGGGAAGTAAAAAAAATATAGAGGGTTTCTTAGATGCCTCGATCTTAAGAGGAGAATCGCGAAAGCTTACACTTCCTTTGCTATCATTTTCTCCTTATCGCTTGCCGTCTACCGGCGTTCGTTGCAGTGCATATAATTGGTTTACAGGAAATGAAGGGTGCTGTATCTGTCGCACATTCTCCGGGTAAGTGTGAGTTTGGACGGTGCACCGTCACTCTTGTCGTGTGACATTCCTTGTCACGCGTTCGAGTGTGGCATTGCAGATGGCAGGAATGCTAGACAAGAACACATCTCGCGGAATATAACAGATCTCGCGCACGGGATTTCGTTCCATGAGCCTATAGAAAAGCTTTCGCCTTAAAAAGTGGGCAGGTGCTTGGAAGAAAGTTGTGGGAGAAATATAGGAGAGGCAGTCACGGCCTCACCGCTGACACGTAAATGCGCGTTGCGAGTGTAGGTAAAGCTAAAGGGGCATAAGGCAGTGGAGATCAAGCTATGTTTTACTGCAATAGTAGTGCGCGAATATTCAAAACCGGCCAGTTTTACATAGAGACCATATCTTGGATGCGCCAGAAAACTGGATCACCTAGGATTCTTACACCGGGCTTCGCGATTATTTATTTATTTGTGCAAATAAAGATCATAAATTTTTATCCGCTCTTACCAGGTGTACACTTGAACAGACATAATACGAGGTCTCTCTGCGCAGTTCCCTTTTTCTTTCTTTTTGTGTTTGGCGTTTTGTGCCCATATCACCGCTGCTGCAAAATTAGGCGGCGCAGGCAACTTCGAGTTGAATGGCAGGCAGTTGGCGTCATGAATGTGTTGTAAACTTTTCCGGAAGTCCGGGGGGTCATTACGTTGGTTGAGCCGGCTCTGGGAACGCCATTAATGCTGTCTATTTGTAGTCAGTTTTTGTTTCAATGCGTAAGGGTGTGATTCACGCGGTCTTACCTGCCCATCATTTCCTGCTTTGCCGACTTGCCGAGCTAAGAAAGGGGGGGGGGGGGGAGTGTTGGGAAAGAAGCCACCTGAGCGGAACAGATTTGAAGTCGGGAAGTCGGCCTGCAAAGCAAATTCGGCTCGTAGTAGCTATCGCCGCAGCCCCGCACGTTTTACTGCCGCTATCTAGCGGTGTGCGTTCCATGTGCTCGTCTACGTGAAGTGCCATTCATGAGCAGTGGATACAAACGCACCGCAGTGCCACTGGCCTCTAAATTAAGAGCCTTAAATGTGAGCGGCGACTTCTCTAGTGGAATCGGCGAACCGCCGAAAGTCCTTTAATGTGGATGGACAATAGTGGTTTGAACACTTTTCGCTGAGCGAAACCGCTTCCTCATCTTTGCTCATTGTTGCCTGCTTGTTGCCTTTTGTGCTTCTGAGTTCAGTGTCTTTCTCCTATTGCCCGGCTTGTTAGCTGCAGCTCCTCCGACGGACCGACTTTTCGCTACACGACCTGGGCGTTGTTTTATCTACTGCCCGCCATCCCGATAATTCGCGGGCAGTTTCCCGTTTATTATCCTTTCGGCCGGCGTCTGTTTCTTCGAGAAGACTCCTTTATGGCACCCGCGGACGAGGCCGGAGGAGCGCCTTCCGTTGCACCCGCGGGAGCCGCCCTCGCTGTGGCCTTCTCGGGGCTATACAGATGCATGGTGGTCGACTGCTTGCTTTCCCATCACCGGCTGCTCTCTGATGGAGCACTTGCTGTTTTAGCACCTCCACGGGTCGGCTAACGAGGCTGCTGGCAACGGAGCATTTTTTCCCCAAACCTTTTAGGGCCGCTGTAATAGCTACGTCCGCGCGCTGCCGTCTCCTCCGTCCGCCGGTGCGGTGATCGGCTTTGCTGCACCGCTCCTTCGCAGCAAAGTCTTCATTTGCTACAGCTTTCCCACCTCCGGCGTGGAAGCGTTGCCGTCACGTAAAATGGTGCAGTCGTATTCCTTGTTCTTGCTGTGCTATGACGTAATGCCTTTCATCGCTGAGCCTTCGTGCGCTTCGGCAGGCCTTTTGTTTCGGTCGCTTTTGTTCCTGGATTTTCTTGCCGCTCAGTGGGTCGTCCTTTTTTTATTATTATTTTCTTTTTACCGAGGCGATAAAACCACCGGCGCTAGCTCTCGGTACTGCATCCCTCGGCTATCGTGTATTTTCGTGTATACCTCAGCATCCTCGTTCCACCACTTCAATAGAACGTTTTGGGTAGGCTGGAGAATTAGTCGAAACGAAAAAACGCCAGTTCGGCGGTAATACTTCTTTGTTTTTAATATTTGAGTGCGAGGCGGGGAGGCAGAATGTCGGCATTCGTGATCTCTCTTCACCCATGCCAGATGACGGAACAGAATACATTTCCACATTGGCACTGAAGTTAACGATCATAAGCGCTTTAAAACAGTTTTTGTTTATACAGGTCGTAACGGGGAGGGTCTGAAATGCGACTTTTCCTTGTGCATAATTAAAGAAGGGGAATGTGACAGCCTGATCAGTTTTGTTCGCCGTATGAGCGCCTGAGATGTACGGGCGAATGTTTGCCTAGTATAACGGGCAGGCAGCAGACTATTTTTTTATTTTTTTTTTTTTTTTGCACTTGCCAGCACGACCAACGAAATACCATTCGTTTTTCAAGTCAGCCGGATTTTGAACGGCGGAAAAGTGAATATTTTTTACGTGAATATAATTTCGGGTATACCTGGCGCTGCAGTGTATTTCTATCTGAAAGCTTTTCATGTGATTGTGAGGCTCTATGATCGTAGCCCTCATTTTTCTCGAATAAAAATGTCTGCGGTAGCGCTGCAAATTTTAATGATTACATATAGTATGCCGCCGTCACATCTACTATATTGCCGAGTCACATTTGTTTATCAAGCTTTGGTTCGACTAGTTCCTCGTCTTTGATCTCGATCTCCGTCTTGCTTAATTCTGGTCATGAAAGGAGAGAAAAACGGAACTGACCGGCCTGCAGGTCGATTGGTTTCCGGGCGGAGCTGTAGAGTCACTTCCGTTTGGCCGCAGATGGTTCGTTTGCACCTCGCAACGGCGTCTTCGTTGCTGTCTAGCTCCTTTAACAACGCAAGCGTATTTCGAAAGTTAGAAGCCCGCAAAGGGCAGCCGCAATCGATCCAAAGAAAGCAAGCAAACGGTAAAAGCAATTCGGTCGCGGGAACTTCCAGGTGCTTCCGGAGCAACGAGTAAATTGAGTTGATGTGTAGGCTGACAAACATGTAGTTAAGTGCCTTAATGGTGTCTCTGATGCTTCGGTAATAGTTAAACGTACTTTCTGTGGTGTCCTTAATGTTTTCAGGCGCTAAGAGCGCAGTCACGCACAAGTTCGGCATTTTTTTTTTCTCGCCTGCTGGCGCTCCCTCTCGTCCGCACCCGCAAGCTCAGCAGATCGCTTGTTTCGCTCGCGTCGGCGCATTTTGCTCGTTTTCCGCCACGCGGCGCTCTCGGCCTTACCGCGCTGAAACTGCGGTCCGCGGGTACATGCAACGAACACTCGCTCGTTTCGCTTACCTCGCGCACCAGAACGCCGCTGTATTTCTTGCTTCGTGGACGTCTTGTGATGGAGGCCGTAGCGGCCGTTTTGTTCCCTATGCTCTCGGCTTGTTTGCTTGCTTTGAAGACAGAACGTGTGCGCATGCAATTTTCGACCGTGAGCGCTTGTCGAGAACACGTTAACGAAACAGCAGCCGCCGAGGCGGCAGGGCAGTATAGAACCTTGAGCTTTATTGCCGCGCTGGAAACCCCGAGCTCGAGGTAGGTCCCTGAAGAAATAACTAAGGGCGCTGTCTACGAGAGCACGAGCAAACATAGTTGCCTGGCGGGATCTCGAGCAGCTGTTTCCCTTTTCCTTTTTTTTTTTCCTCCCCATACTGATCGTACCTTGGACGAGAGGACCGTGTAAATTTGCCCGTCGATTTTTCTGTCCCTTTCCTCGGAGCCTGGGGCTATTTTTGCTCCTATGTTCCAGACATTCTACCATGCAGAAATTCTCGTTTCTAGGCAGGGGAGTAGTTTATTTCCTGTTCCTGTTCTCAATTTTCCTCTCGTTATTCGTCGATCTGTTTCTGGATGATTTATTGGACTGTGTTAATCTGGCTTGCTACAGAATGTCTGTTCAATTTCCCGAGTTTTATACCATTAAAACCTCCGCATCCCAGCTCCAATGTGATGACGTATACTACCACCAATTCCAAGCCGTGCTGCGGGATTTAAACGGGTTAGTAGTTGTTGTCAGAATACTAAAATATATTTCGTCCTATAAAAAAAAAAAAAAGAATCAACGTTCACGATGATTGTGTAATTATTGGAGGTTGTCAGTGAAGTATCTATACCCACACCTCGTGAAGGTGTGGGCTACGATGTAACGAGAGTTGCCGAGAAAGAAAAGAAAAAGGATGAGCTGATGAAAACAAAAAACGAAAATAAAAGAGATGAACAGAAAATGATAAAAACACAAAGCATGGGAATACTGCGCCGTTAAATGGCGAATTTTAATTTTTCAACTCTCTCGCTCATTCCATTAACGTTTCGAAGGAGTTTCTTCTACCGATGAACCTGTTTATCAAGCTATTTTTTGCTAGGGAAGGAACAGCACATTACGTTCAGTAGCGAAGCACTGGAAGTAGTAGCGAATATCTCTACTTTGGACAGGTAGTAACCACAGATCAAGACCATGAAATAGAAATAAGAAGGAGATTAATATTGGAAAGGAGCGCATTTGGGACGCACTCGCAGATTATGACTACCAGGTTACCGGTATCGCTCAAGAGGAATGTACGGCCTTTGTCAAAAATTTAGAGCCCAGAGGGTTTTCTTTGAAGCCATATATTATGACTTCTTTAACAATCGTGGAAGCCGCAGCCATTGCAGAGGGTAGGGCGAAAACTCTTCTTACCTCCAGCAAGTTTGGAAACGTGGGAATGCATTACGAACCACATACTATGGCTCAGACTCCCTGGGCTCTAAACCTTTGACAAAGGGTGAACTAACCTATGGGGCTGAAACGTGGAGGCTAACGAAGAGGGTTTTATTTAAGTTGAGGACAACGCAGAGGGCTGTGGAACGAAAAATGTTTGAGGTATATAACGTTAAGAGATAGGAAGCGTGCTGAGTGGGTTAGAGAAATAACTCGAGTTAATGACATTCTAGCGGAAATCAATAAAAACTAGGCATGAGCGGGGTATGTTATGCGAAGAGAGGATAGCCGATGGTCGTTAAGAGTAACAAACATGATTCCAAGGGAAGGAAAGCAGAAAGTTAGGTGTGCGGATGAGGTTAAGAAGTTCGCAGGGGTCAAGTGGATGCGGCTATCACAGAACGGGGTTAATTGGAGGAATATGGTAGAAGCCTTCGAACTGCAGTGTGTATAGTCCAGCTGATGAACTATGAATGATGATGACATATTGAGCACATAATGTGGTAGCACAGCTCGCACAGGATGTAGTGAGCAGGCAGACGCAGTCTACTCATTGCACCTGGTCTAAATTTCGCGCTGTGCCTTTACTGGTTCATCGCGTTGCGGGCCCCTTCTCTCATTGCTGCCTTATTCGAAACCGTTAAATTGCAAGGCGTCTTGCGTTCGCATGTTAGTCAGCAGGTGAAACTTGCTGGTTTGTTTGCGCGATTCTCATAGAGTGTTATGGGAAATTTGTGCCCCAATTCGTTCTCGCCGGTTTCTTGAGAACGGATGTGCATCGAGATGAGCGGTTGAGCTCCACGTTTCTTTTCCAACTCTGCATGCGCTGCCATTTCACGTCGCTTATAATAGTTACATCCGCTACTCTGTTCAGAAGCGGCTGCTTTCGCCGTGGGCCAAGGCTCTTAAACAAGCGCTCACTGGAAATGGTAATGCTTTGGCCGAATGTGGGACGGCAGTGGGCGGCGCCGACACAGGCCCAGTGTCTTTCCAGCGATGTATATACACAAGGGTTTAATCACGCTCTCTCGAGTCAGTGTTCCGGGTTCGAATCCGACCGCAGGCGGCAGCGTTTCGGTGGAGGCGAAACGGAGAAACGTCAGTGTGCTTTGCGATGACAGTGCACGCTAAAGAAACCCAGGTGGTCGAAATTACTCCCTAGCCTTCCACTAGGGCGTCTCTAATATCCTAAGTCGCTTTGGGACATTAAGCCCTAGAAACCAAACCAAACCATACAGTCAGTGTTCAGTCAGAAAAATAAAAATATTTCTGAATCACCTGCACGTCGCCGGTTTCAGCGATAGCGTTCAGACTTCCAAGCAGTTAAGAGTTTTATGTCTTCTTTGTTTAAATTTGGTTATTTTTGATCTTCATATAGAATGGACAGTATAGTAGACAGAATAAAATGGACCACTCTTCCAAATTCAAACGCTTCTGCCTTGTCATCTAATTGAAATAAGCTTGCTGTCCTTACGCGTGCAAAGACAAAAGTAAATATTACAGGCGTATGCAAAAAGCATGCGTTATGCTTTTGTAATTAACGCGTGCGCAGGCTCTGACCGCCAAAGCGCGTTCCATGTTCTGTCCGTGAGTGCACGTTTCGTTGTTGTTTTTTTTTTCGGCGACAATAACCTAGCTCTTATGACAGAATGGTTGCTATCTTTTTGGAGATATATGCGATGGCCCTGGACACTCCAAAGTCACGTATAGTTAATATCACGGCTTGTTTCCTAGTAAGTTCAGTTTATGCGCTGGTTTGCATTCAAACACGAATGGTCGCGCGTAGGGTATTCGTGGAAAGAGGAGGGGCTACTGCCTTAAACGAAGTAACAACGGCTTAGAAACAGGCGAAGGAAGGGGCGGAGGGCAAATTGAGCGCTAAACCAAAAACGTAAGTTGAGTTTCACTCCTTTAAAACTGTGCTGAGCAAATACCTGCATAATCCGAGCAAAAGCAACAAAAATCAACACTGGAACTTAGACACCTGGCGCCAGGCCTGCGTTGAAGGTCAGCACGGGTCTCCTGTCCGTATGCATTCTGTGCTGTTGACTTCCAGCTTTCTCTCTATATTCTCTTTCTTGTCTGAATATCTTTGTGAAACTACAACACGTGTTGCCTGCGGAAAATTATTCGTATCCTCCCCCCCCCCTCCCCCCACTTCCTTATAAACCAACGTTTTGAAAGGAAGTTTATTGTATTATTGAAAAAAAAAGAACATAGCCGAAATAAAGAAGGCGGAAATGACCTCCAATATTACTCAGCATGATGATGGCAGGGATTGACATGCTTGGAACAATAGAGGCTTCTCGGAAGCAATAACTTAGAAATTTTTCACAGTGCTTGTGCAATGGATTAGACTCGACTGTGCCGTGTTGCGTCTACAAACGTTATGTGCGTACATTCCGTGTCAAATATTGTTTAACCAAGTAACTGTTCGGAGTAGGGGATGACAGTCTGTAAGCAGACGGCGCTACGCTAACAGAGGAATCTTGACTCGTTACTTGGGCCCCAGGTAACGATGTGTCGAAGTCGCCTCGAAGTGAAAAACGGCATTACTTTATTTCCAACGACCGTGTCGCCTCACCATTACTCTGTTATCTGCACTTCTGTTGTGACCAACTGTATTTCGTAGCTGCGATGTTTCTTTCAACGATACCGATCTTTCCCGTTTATAATCGATTGTAAGAATATCAGTCGAGCGTACGTTCATCAATTTTCCTTCCCGGCTTAAGACGAACTTCTAACACGAACATCAGCACATTAACTGGGCCTGTGCAATTTTAATTTATCACCGACGAAAAGGCTATTTCCTTCTTTTTCATATACGCGAAGGAATCGGAAAAAAGTTTATATTGATCATGCAGTCCGCTAGCTGCGTGGCCATAACGAGTACAACCATGGAACAATCGGGCTCGCTCGTAGCTAAGGTTTTCAACCAGAAATGACGTCATCGTTACCGTTTTACGCGCTTACCTTGGAACTTTTGTTCAGTTTGCGCTTCTTGTCGGGCAAAACGCGTTGGAAGCGGAGATCTCCAACCGCAGTCTGAGTCCTGTTTGCGCGTCGGACTTGTTGGGTCTTGCATAATCTGCGCCGACCAAGGGAGGAAGGCGCGCTTAACCTTCTATATGGGGACAAGGAAGCGTTATGAACGAGAAAGTTCTCCAGACGCGCCTTTCGCGCGGATGCCGAGAGTTCGCTGCTTCCCGGCTAGAGTGCGCTGTCCCTGTCTCCGAGGAAACGGCCGCCCTCGTTGAGGTTTGCACAAGTCCGGCGCCTTTCGTTATGGGTTGCGGCGGAACGGCCCGCCCTTCTGTCGCGGTGTGGCGCCAGCTGGAATTCCAGCACTTTGACGCGCGCATGCGCGCTCCGCCCGTCTCCCGTTCAGCTTTTGTGCCTTAATTAAATCACCCTGTCCGCCTCAACTTAGACGCTGTCAAGCGGTCCCTCTAGCCCCCTTTTGGAAGCTAGATGTGTAAAGGAGCAGAACTTGAGAGAGTTCCTGGAAGCCGAGCGGCCTCGTTGATATATGTCGGGAGACGAACGAAGCCGGTGGGACTGATTGTTTCCAGGAACGGGGATGTTTGTTCAAGGGTTGGGGATATATTATGACTTGGGAACGTTCGGTACCGAAGGTGGAAAGAGAAAAAAAGAAAAACGGCACGAAGAAGCATAATAAGCAGGAGAATGGTTAACCAGGCCCAGAGTTGGTCTGAGAAGGCCCACATGTTGAGGTTTCACAGGTTCTTACAACCACTGAAGAGCGAACAACACCTTAAGACCCGAAGTAGATGTGACTGTGGTTGCCGTGACTAGGTTTGCTAAAAGTTTTGCGACATCCAGCTTCGTCATGTTTCAGAAACCGTTAAATAAAATAAGTGGGGAAGGGTGTAGGTATGGTATCGTGTGAGAGTGTTTTAAGGAATTGTGCCGCTGCGCACTGGTTTCGAGAAGCGCCATAACGGTTATTTGCAAGTTAATTTGGACCATGTGGTGTATTTGCGAATGCGCCGACACCAAAAAAGGCAAATAAACCATTCGTGTTTAAGCTTGGGATGAGCAGCTTAACGTTACAGTATACTGACCCGCCCCATGGGAGGAAAGAAACCTCATGTGCGCTTATAGTTTCGTTTTCTTTTTTTTTTTTTGCTATCAATGAATGCCATGAGAAATAGAAACAATTGCGTTCATCCCTTTGTTGCCCTCCCTTTTGCCATTGACGCTCCTTTGCACGTGCCTATTCGATTGTGACTTTTGGGTAGAACAGACGGAAGGTTCTTGCTCATTCCTAAGCATTTGTATTTTTTCTGCATTTTGGGCCTTTTGTAGAGCAGCTGCTTCCATAGTAAATAAAATCTGAATTGGAGATGTACCATAGTACTCCGGCTTCCGATTCCCCTTTTCAGGGTCACCGGAGAGATTGTATATAGCGCAATAACCACCCAGGACAGTAAGGGAACTTTCCTGCCAAACGAAACGCAGCCATATAATACCCGTTGAGGTGGCGCATTCGTTACGGCGTTAGACTACTGCACCCAAGGACGCGGGATCGAATGCCGGCCTCGGCGGCAGCTTTTCGATGGAGGCGAAAAGCAAGGCGCCCATGTGCTATACGATGTCAGTGGACGTTAAAGAACCCCAGGTGGTCGAAATTTCCTCCTCCATAACGGCGTCTTTCATAGCCTGAGTTGCTTTGGGACGTTAACGCCCACAAACCAAACCAGTCCAATCCTAAACCATGCATTGAGAGGCCGCAGTTTTCACGAAGAGACTACTCGGCAGTTTTAAATTACTTTTTTGAAGGAATCACAAAACGCTGCATTGTTTGAGCGTTGTTGTGCATGGCTTGTCCGTATCTTGATCCCCTTTGAGCGCCATTAAATGCCCCCTTGGAGCCAGCTGTGCTGTGCATTTCGCGTTCGTATAAACTCCAGTTGGAGCTTATACAAGCGTGCACGAGGCTACAGCTTTCCGAAGAGTGCCGCTCCTACGTGCTTGCAGGCCCGCCATGCACGCAGGTAGAAGCCGTTACCGCGCGCTTCAGGCTGTCACTGCATACGGGGCTAGTGGTGACAGGCAGGATGTCACCTATATAACAAAGGTGGTTTTGTGGCGCTAAGAATGCAGGCTGCACGTTATCTGGTGGTGAGCAAAATGCTTGTAATAATTGGTTCCACTGATGAAAGCAAGCGACTAGCGGTTTACAGGCGACGCCGGCAGACAGCGTCGCGACGGAATCAGTGACGTCACAAAGACGTCAAAGGCCTACGTGGGCGCTTTCATGCTCTTGTGTGATGACCTGACTAGCATAGTGTGTCCGGTCAGACACCAACTTGGTGGTGCCCGGTTTGCGAAGCCAACCAACCTGGTGTGTTGTGGAAGGTATTCGAGGCAGGTGGCGCGCTTTCCGAATTTCCGCGAGATGAGTGGCGCAAAAAAAGAGCTGTGTAATCTATAAACGTTGCGCAAAGGTGCAATGGTTCTGGGACAGAACAGGGTGAGCGTTGGAGAAGAGTGCAGGGTGTGACGCCAGCGTGACGTTATCAGAGTAAGTCGGATGTATTGCAGCGCGCCCTCGTGTCGGTGCTCACGTCTCATTGTTCTCCCACAGGGCTCTACGTAATTAGCGGGATGGAATTTCAAGGCTCCGCTTCCTCTTTTTACCCTGGTTCCATTTAGCCGGAGCCTCTTTCCTGCCCTTTACGCGTGATTTTGCAGCGGCAACGCTTCGTAAGCAAACTGTCACCGGCAGAAACGGACGGTCCTCTGGCCGTCCGCGTGGCTCTTCGGCATTGTTAGCGTCGGGGACATCCAGTGATTAGGCCAGCCATTCAGGCGCCGTTGAAAGCGCCGATGGTTTGGAGTCGAGAGAATCGTTGCTGCACTCTTTTGATATCTGTTTGAATACCGCTCACGGCTTCACGCCTCGGGGCGATTTTTGCTGTTTCTTTTACACGATGCTAAGTGAGCTTTAAGAGCCTGGATAATCTATGAAGTTAGCATTGTATCGATAGGTAAATCTATTTCATGAACACTTGACACGTGATAAGAATGTGAAATAATTGAAACGCTGGAATTTATGGCAAAAAACAAACCCTATGGGGCATAGTATTTGGCAATGCCTCAGGGGATTTCCAAGAGTATCGGTGTTTCCTAGTAAAACATCTTAGTTACGTGAAAACATCAACAGGTGACATGCTTTGTAGTGTCGAATGTTCAAAGCTACGGGTACCGCTACGTAGTAAACAGGCGCACAGTCAACTGCATTCACACTCCCAGTGAGTGAGCCTGTGATGCTTCGTATACATGTCCACACCATGTGAATTAATGTGGCGGGTTGTGAGCAGTGTTTGCAACTAGATGCAATAAGATTTGGGAAAATTTTGCTATATAGCTATGGGTTTGGAAAGGTTCATGTTTGTAATTTGCGTCAGTGGACGGCCTCGCGCCGGGATAGTTCCCGGTCTGCAGGGGGGTATAGACACCGTTCGAGCCGATAATGCTGGAGGATGTCCGTGTATGTAACAAGGCGTGAATGAGTGCCTTGGGGAGTGTCAGAGGAAGCGGCAGGGTGAGGAGGGTGCTTCTCCCAGTAGCTGAGTTCTCGGGCTAGAGCATGCGCCTGTGCGTTCCCGCTGAGCGCCTCATGAGCTGGGGTCCATACGAGAAGACGAGGTGTAGACGGTAAGGGGAGAGATCGGAGGATAGTGTGTGCCTGTCGGGATATACGACCTGCATCGAAGTTACGAATTGCCTGTTGGGAATCGCTAACGACTACTTTGGTGGAGGGGTCGGTCAGAGCTAACGCGATGCCAACCTCTTCTGCGGTGGTAACAGTTGCGGCGTTGATAACGCTGCAGGCGTTGTGCCAGTTTCGGTGCGGTGCCAATGCAACCGCAACCATAGCGAGGCGACGGGGGTTGTGGGAGGCATCTGTGTATGTAACGTCGGGGCGACCGGTAAAACGTTTGTGGAGTTGCTGGGTTCGGTCGGCTCTGCGCTCTGTATGATACTCTGGATGCATGCATAGGAGGCCGCAGAGTCGCAAGGGATCCCTGCTGACCTTCTCCAAGCAGTGCAACCAGTCTTTCGGCTGGTTCCCCTTCTTTGGGAATAAATAGAGAGTTTATCATCATCATCATCATCATCATCATCATCATCCTGTGATGCTTCGTTCTTGGTTTCGATGTGTGCTTTGTTTTGTGATAGGTTAGACTGATGATCCCCCCCTAAAGTCAAGAACGTCAGAATCGGGCTTGGAATCATTGTTTTGTTCCTGTGCTTACTTTGCTCATCAGCCCAATCTTCGGTTCCGTGCGGAAAAGTTGACATTAATGGACTCCTATAGAAAAATCACGTTTGCCTCTTTGCACACAGCGTACAGTTTGCTTACGGGCAATGTGCCGCTTCTTCAGAGAAATCTACGTAAACTACCTAGGCCTCCTTTATTATTATTTGTTTTTACTGAACAGCTTTGTGCAACCTAAATGAGCTTATTAATGGTTGCGAGCACGGGCGCTTTTTTCCGGAACTGATTATCTTCGATTGCATGTGCACTAAGGTAGGAACGACGCGGATTGGCAAGCATTCAATGCATAATTAATCGGCTGGAACTGGAGCAACTCTACCGAGCCTTTCTTTGCAACAGTTTACAAGAGTGCCTTCTGCGATAAGAGGAGGTATACCCTCATTGCCGCTTCATGCCTTATGCAGCCGTTGCTCTGTTTCTGAATCAGCCATGTGCCGCGGCACGCTTATAGTTGCCGAAGGTACGGTTTCCTAAAGGAGCGAAACTAGGTGCCCTAATTAGTCGCAGGTTTGAGAATTGATCGCAGTTTCTATTTTGATGTCTCTATCTCCCTTGCTCCGATGCTGTTTACGGGAAACGAGACCGAGTATTCTGATCAGCATGTGGTAAACATTGATTGGAATCTTGAAATCACTATACAAAGTATTTGGTTTTATGCCTAGACAATCGGTGTATTCTTTGCGTTTCTTGCTTAGTTATTTGATGCATTTTTATTTTGACCTTTTTTTGTACAGACAATGTTGAAGTGATTTTTTTTTTATTTTGCTTTTGCTATGTGATTCTAATTTGGCGTTTTGTTCTTTTCTCGACCCCTCCATTCCCCCTTACCTTACCCCATCTACGCACTATTTCTCGTTCAATAATACGCAAAACTCCCCCTGCACCCTTTTTAACTTACTGTCGACACCATGCTATTCAATGAATGTTTCTGGCACGCTTTGTCGAACTCATGCACTACGCGGTGTCTTGGTCGCGTCACCAATCACTTCCGTAATCACCGTAATCATTTACTTCACTCTATTTATTTATCGTTGCACCTGCTCCTTCCTGTATATGCTTTGTTGTTGCTGTTATTGTTGCTGCTTTGCTACCCCTACGTCTTTGACATTTTGTGCAACAACCCTGTGTTTATCTCAATTTTACTGCTGCTCTCACTTGCTAAACGCTGGTGACACCGTGATTATCGCCTTCGACTTTTCACCAAACCGCACTGTGCGCTTATACCTTGGCGGCACTGCTTTGCACTCTCATTATTATTATTTTACACTTGTGTTTATTTGGTCCCCGTTCGAAATTACCCTGCCCCGCTTGCTATGAACACAAAACCCTTTTCCTTCCCCCTCCTTCCCCCTTCCCCTACCCTGTCCGGATTCCACCATTATCGAAACCTGCCCCGATTCGGTTCTGCTTGGTTCCGGTTTCTCTAGAAGAGGGCACCTCACCACCCATCCGTATGTAGTTTTTTTTTCTTATGTTTTTACCACCGATCTGCCTTCAGTTCGTTGCTTTCTTTTAGTATATTCGCCTTATTATTTTGGGCGCGTTGCCATACTGTCAGCCTCTGGGTTTCTACTGGTCTCAGTCACTGTTCGCGTTGTGCCTTGAGCGTGTTTTTTTTTTATTTGTTTTAGTGTACACATTCTACAAGTTGAGAGGGAATAATGTTTATCGATCTGTACACCCGTGCGTTTACGAAATGTCGATGTAGCAGGTGGTAGGAATGGTTAGTCATTGGCTAAGACAGATGAGTGCCTACCCAGTCAGCACAAAACATTGGCCCGCGCTTTCGATTACGTTGCCAATGTACTGGCCCTATCTTGGGCCAGACGTGACCAACGTACTTTTAATACTTGGCACATGATTTGTGCTGACTAGGTACGAGCCTAATGGGGTTGGTGATTGGTGTAAGCTTTCTCGATCGCTGTAGGATCTCGTTAACCTATAAAAAGAGTTTACCGCAAACTGACTCTAATAACACGACGCAGGTAATACGTGGTTGCCTTAACCCGTTGTAGGTAATGTGTTCGACAGTGAGAAACCACTGTCGAAATCGTGGTTGAACTTGAGCTCCGTGTAAACCAGTGCGGGTCTATATAGGGCTCGAAATCGAGGAGTAACTGACACGCGACCGCTGACAAGTGCGTCCTCGCCTGCTGAACGATTCTCTGTGTGGGTGGTGCTCTGTAACTTTAGATCTACAGGCGTCTTACCTTTTGTTGTACCATCTGATGTGCAATCGTATACTGTGATGGGAGAGTGTTGCGCATGTTTCAGACGCCCTTTCCTGGCTTGCAGGTCAGAGCCTAGGCTATGGCTTCGTGAACTACGTCCGTCCGGAGGACGCCGAGAAAGCAATCAACACGCTGAACGGACTGCGATTACAGAACAAGACCATAAAGGTGAGTCGTCGGCATTTCGAGCCCTTTCTGCTGGATAGTGAAGATCACTTGGGGGTTATTGTCCGTCTTTGTGTGTTCCTTAGGTAAAAAATAGAGCTGCGCTGTTTTCGCGTTCTGTTAGACACTGCTGGACAAACTAGTCAAGCAAAAAAGAAAATAAATAGAGGGTCTCTTGGATGTCCTTTAAGAGGAGAATGGCGAAAGCCTATCCTTCCTCTCCTATCATTTGCCTGTCATTGTTTGCCTTTTAATGGCGTTGCAGTGTTACGTGCAATTTTAATTAGTTTTGCAGGAAAGGGAAGGCACTGTATCTGTTACGCTTTCTCCGCTCCTGTCGCTCCTGTCGCGTGGCTTTCCTTGGAACGCGTTCAGGTGTGGGATTGCAGATGGCAGGAACAGCTAGATAAGATGAGACTTCTTGTTGCTTGCTTCGAATTTGGCGGCTGGTGACGTCACTTCTCTGTCGACAAATCAGGTGCGCTGCTCGCATGGAGAGCGTTTGTCGACGACAGTATTAGCCATTAAAGGCTTTCCCTTAACGAATGCATCATTTCGGGGCTCTTCGTAAAAACGGGTATTCAGCTTACCAATTTTTTTTTAAATTTCGATTTCTACCTTACAACACAGTTTTGGTTGGCTGCTTATTATTAAAATCGTATAAACTTGATTTTTAATGAGAAAAAATAATAGCGTACAAACTACGAACATTTTAGGTGCACAATACCCGCGGAAATGCTGTGCACCTCCTTCTTTCTCACTCTTTCATCCCAGGAAGATTCCATTTCTGCTGCATGTGTGAAAGATGAAGAACCGGGAACAGCGGCTTAAGTGGCGCATATTTTGTCTTCAAAATGAATATCAGAGACGACCGTGAATTTGTATAAGGGACAGTTCGAAATCGAATGAC
This sequence comes from Amblyomma maculatum, assembly GCF_055883805.1. Classification (NCBI taxonomy): domain Eukaryota; kingdom Metazoa; phylum Arthropoda; class Arachnida; order Ixodida; family Ixodidae; genus Amblyomma; species Amblyomma maculatum. The sequence goes on along the minus strand of NC_139351.1, from coordinate 40,737,854 downwards.
AGCTCAAGCTTGGCTCAATGGAACCTGTTTAAAATCAGTCACCATTGATGTTTGGCATATGCCCAGGTGTGTGCAGTTTGCCTTGCGTGAAATGCGAAGTAATAGCCAGTGAACTCACTGTTTAAAGAAAGCTTTTCTTTGTGCCACAGAACTAAATTAACGCAGTTTTATTTTTTCAAGGTAAAGGGGAACCTTTACTAATGTGAAAACGATTGCAACATAGTGGTAGTGGCGATCGGCAAGTGATTATTCTTTTGGCTTGTATTCGAAAAGCAATCCCAGCGCCGCGTCCGTCGACATTGTTTGGTAAATAATTCTTGTCGCGAAATGCCCTTGTAGTCCCAACTATGCATAGGCACCTACATAGCCTTTGTAGACTGAATGTGTGCTTTGGTGTCGCTCAGGAAGTTGATATTTTGTCATGGAGGCGCAGAAAAAGCATTCGCAGTACAACTTTCTTAAAAGGCCCTACATCAGGGAAGAACAACATCCCCTAACTTTTTCTTGGGTTCCAACTGACCAGTGTCGCGCCCCGCCACACTGCTTAGTTTATAGTTAGGTTAGTACGGTCCATGCACGTACTTCATAAAGTCGAACTTCGGGAGCAGCTGTGCGGCTTTCGTTTCTGCAATTCGGTTAGTGGCTCTGTGGAAGCCTGTCCCGGGGCTCGGCGTGGGCGCAGCCCGACTGTCGGCAGAGGGGCGGTAGGTTCTCCTCATTGTTCCTCTGTACGTCTCCGCGACTACGGAGCATGTTCGGTCCCATTTCTTGCCGCTCCACAGCGACTAGCGGCCGCCCTGAGGCGATATAGCGCCGACAAAGGGCGGAAAAACGACGGGCCGGAAAACGCCCAGCTTAATACCTAATGGCCAGGGAGAACAGAAGACGGGCCCGGAGACAAAGGCCGGCACTTGGACAACCCGGGATCGAGAGCGACAGATCCCGAATTGGGAAAGGAGAGAGCGGAGGGAGACGACTGCGGTGATGGCAGCGCTGAAGACGCTTCATGGGCTTTTTTTTTTTTTTCGCTTCTATTGTTCGTCTTTTTCTATAGTTTTTCTTGCCAGTCCCTTCTTCTCTCCCGAGTAGCGGTATATATACCAGGCGTTCATCCCTTTGTCGGGACAGGCGTCATTCCTTTCTCCAGACCATTACACTGGCGCTGGCGCGGCCAACCCCGTGGCTGGATTCGCTATTTGTCACTGGAACTCGCTCACGTGATCGGAGGCGACCGCCTTTTATTCGGTTCTTCCTTTTCTGTTTTGCTCTTCTCTGCGAGCCCATTTCGGAGCACCCGGTCTTATTCAAGCTTCCTATGACAGCGCCCTTTTCGTTTTGGTGTTTGTGCGGCGTGCCGTCCCTATTTGGGGATCGGTGTTGCATTTTCTTTTCCGCGGCTGCGGCTTTCTTCCCTCGGTACTCGCGTCCTGGCGGAAATCTTCGCCAGAGCCGCAGTCGCCGCTTCTTTTTGCCTCTTCTGATCCTATTGGTCGTCGAAGAACCAGAGCACTCCTTGTTCGTTCTTTTTTCTGCTGCCCTTTTCTGTGTCACTTCTTCAGGCTCATTACTGGCTGGTTGCGCGCGCCTTGTCTCTTTCCTAACTGTCCTCTCAGTTCTCGGCCTCTCGATTTTTTTGGGGGCACGTGTGCGCGCGTAGTATGTTGACTGGCTCGAGTGCCTGCTGAGATGCAGCTTTCTTCTGTGCTCGGCGCCCCGTTGGCATTGTTTCCTTTTCTCCCTATCATTCTCCTGTCCATTAGAGATTCGATCTGCCTGATCTGTCGTTGTTTGTTTCTCTGCCCGTGCCTCTACCCGGCGAATCTTTGCTTGTCGCGTTAGGGATAGGCAGGAATCCGCTGTCATTGGCGCTATGTACCTTTCGCGAATGATGTCGAGTACTTGATTCGTTCAGTATATGTGGAAACGTTACGCCAGGTATATCTTATTTCTCTTCAACCTTGGAAAGAAGTGCGGAACTAATGAGCACTGGCATTACTTTTGTCGTCTAGTGCTCATAAATTGCTTTATTCCCAAATGCCGCTTTCGTCTTTTCTTATCACCGTTTTGCATTAATCAATAGACTAGGGTCAAACGAATAAGTATTCTTGACTCGATTTTTTTTACCCCCTATTTGCGCTCTTCGCTGTCCTACCTATACTTTACTAAATTGTTTTCATCCGTGCTGCGCATGATGCCCATGATTAGAATATTGCAGGCGGCGAGCGTCTCTAATGGAATCTTGCTTGTTAGGGTTACCTTTTAGTGGGAAGCACGTGAGAGCATCGGAGTATACAAAGACGTGTGGAGTACTTTTGGTGGGCTCTGCGATTTTAGTAAACGCGCGAAAGTTCACGCGTTTAGTTTGCTTCGTGTTATCATTTAGAGTTGTGTCACCCTTGGACCATGATGCATGCGCTTCCATATTCAGCGAAATGCGTCCACCGTCTTTAGGACCGTACCCACGATTCAGTCCTTGGTGCAAATGTCTCTTGTCAGACGAAAGAAAATACACTCTCAGATCATTTGTGCTGGATGCTCAAGAGATGTTCCATATGGAAAAATGCAGTAAATAGCCACTCTAACAGATCTCGGTTGCATTTCCTCGTGTGTTCCCAGAGTCGAGATCACGTGTTCACCCAGTGCAACGGGTCGGGCAATACTGGTAGTCGATATTTTGGACACATCTTTTAGTTGGTCATCCTCTTTGTACCTTTCTAGAATTTAACGGTGGATTTTACGACACGAAGCTGCGGCAGGCGTTACGTGCGTCAGAACGCCGGAGGCTGAGCGCAAATCTTTCCGCCTGGCTACATTTTAAAAGTGCGCTCTATCTAGGTTAAAAGCCCTCTTTTTACTTTTTTTTTACGCCAAACTTTTTGTTTGCTTAGAAAGTCAACAAGCCGAGCTTTCTATCTGCACGTGTCGTGAAAATGGTTTCAAACGATAGCAATGGTCCGGAAGCTGCTACGGCCTGTAAAGGCATAGAATAGAGCCGCTCCGTATTCGCGAAGTAAAACGCGCCCGCACGTGTTCGTGTTCGCTCTAAAGTATTCCATGCTTTAAAATAAAGATTGAAGTAGGAGATTGGATGAAGGGCAATAAAAAGTGCGTTATTGCACAGAACCTGAAAAAAAAAAGCATTCTTCTTCAGGCAGCAATAGCGTGTACCCCGCTAACGACAAAGGAAACGGCAGGGAAGAAAAAAAAAAGCCAGATCTCAACAACGTGGAGAAAATTGAGTGAAGCGCTCATAACGCGCGGAATGGGGAAAAAGGGCAGGAGCAGAAATTCGCGCACAGCATCAAAAGGGAGGGAGCAAGAGCTGCCGCCGCCAGCCCCGCCGCCGCCGCCGCCGCCACGAACTTCGAAAAGACGCGCATTGCCGTCTAGCTACCCGGCGCTAGCCGCCGTCGCCCCAATCGAGCCGCGAGGTTTCTTCTTCCCTAATCAATGCGTCGCCATGGCAACGTTTTTGTCCTCCCCCTCCGCAACGCTTTCTCTCTCTCCCTCCGTCTCACGGACATGTCCCCTCTGCCTCCATCGACTTGTCCTCTACACTCTCAATTCTCTCCCATCCTGCTCCGCTGTCTTTCTCTCTTCAGTTAATTTTTTCCTTTATTACCCTAATTTTTCTCCTGTGCGCACTGCCTCTTTTTACTCCGTCTATCGCTTGCGGTTATCTTCTTTCCTTTTTTCCCCATTTTCGTATTCCGTCCCGCGGGCGGCGCCGTTGCTGCCGTGCCCCGTACAGAGGAGCCTCTCTCGACTCGTGTCGTCGACTCGTCGCTCCGCCTCGTGTGCTGCGCGCTCGGGCTGCACTAGAGCACGTGGTGTCCCGGCGCCGCTTTACTGCACACCACGATGGGGGATGGGAGGGAGGGAGGCAGGGAGGGAGCGTTTCCCTGTCATGCCCTTCGCCTCTTTTCTGCCCCTGACAGTCATCCCTCTTTCCCGAATCCCAGGGACGAATTCCCTCCTCTCCCGTCATCGTCGTCCTCCTCTTCCCTTTGTCCTTCACGCACGCATCTGCCTGCCGTTGCTCGCGTCTGTGTCGCCGCTAGTTGTCCTTGCGTAACTACGCGCTCCCTGGCCACGGACGAGGCTCGTGACGTGGACTCACTAATGTAATCGTTCGCTGTTCGTGTGGGCAACGCTTTTTGCTTCGCCGTGAGTCTTCGCCTGTCAACTTTTGGCCGAATCGGAACTGCTTGTTCAGGGAAGCGCGGTCAGATGAAATTGAGATATGCCGCGGCAGGTGTCGCGGTAAAGCTTTCTTTTTTTTTTTTTTTTTGTCTCGCCTGTCGACTTCCTTTTGTCGAAATACGCAGCGCAGTGGATTTTCAGTCAGATCGGCAAGCACGTGCGTCACGATGGCGCAACTCTGCAGGAACGAAAGAATGCCGATTCTTGAGGGCAGTTTGAATCTGGCCCTTGGCATAATTTTTGCATTCGAAAGTGTCCGCTGCTTCCATGTAATGCTGGGATAGGAGATTTGTCAAGCAGAATAAACGACGTTTTACTCCCATCTGTTCCTCAAATATATATTGTTTGATTGGAAAGAAAGAAAGAAGCAAAGAAAGAAAGAAAGAAAGAGCAATATATAGATATATTCAGAGTGGTAGCCATTACGGTTGATTGGCGTGCACTCATCACTGGAAGCTGCGGGATTTTTCCTTCGTTTCTAGCTTCATTTCTAGCGAAGTGGGAATGATGTTGGTCAAATATTTTAGGGTGTTGGTCAAATATTTTCCCACTTCGAGTTATAGATCAATTCGCTCTCGCCTTACCTTCTCATCTGCTGGCCGTCCTTGTTAGGTCAGTCGGTAGAGCGACTGCCCCGGACAGGCGGTGGTGCCGGGTTCGATCCCCAGATCAGGACGAATTTTTAACTACGAAGTTTTTGAGAAAGTTGTATAGCTTTCCTTTGTAGCCGTATGACTGCGCTTGGGTGGATGACAATGAGTAACTACTCCTTAACGAGAAATCTACTCCACCTTGGGAGATTCCTCTAAAGTATTTTACTGTAGACTTCTTGTGTTTGAAATCGCAGTACGCTGGCTGGATTATCGATGTCCCTGCCTAATGTGCTCTTAGCTCCAGCCACCCCGCAATCGGCAACTAACAGACATTGAGCGATGGTAGATCGCGGTGTCCAGCTCGCGCCCAGCTGCACACGTGGAGCTGGTGGGCTGGACTCTGAGTCGCTGAGAGCCACAAGCTCCTGGCCACCCTACGTGATATCGAGCGACCCATCAATACAGACAATAAGGCTCAAGAATCAATAAACATTTTCACCACCACCGCCACCATCGTTTCGTAACCAGCACGTGGCCAGGCTGTTAGAGGCACACCATGAGTCTTCATAAGGCTGTCAACAGCCGCTATACATGCCAGTAGAATCCCATTGTCTTAAGGCTGTCAACAGCTGCTATACATGCAAGTAGAAACCCATTGAGTCCTTTAGAACATACGCTGTGGGCTGCTAGCTATACTGTGTTTGAACCTTACTCTCTTCCATTTCCTGCTTTCGTTAGCAGTAGTTCTCTTCCAAGATCTTCAGTGTTCCCTTAGGCGATCATCGGCTACCGATTTCGCGCATTACATCCAAGGCGAAAGCACGCGCTTTTCTTCAGGTTTTTACTGCGAAACCTGGAACGGTGGCTTGTTTCCTAATACATGCAGCTCTCTCTGTCCTAAATGGAATCCAGGTAGTTTTCCTTTCCTTTGCGGCGGTCGAAGTTCGTAGTGGTTATCGATAGCTGGGTAAATGGCTTCCTCGTATCCGTGTGGGGAACTAACGGGCCTCCGTTTTTTTTTTTCTTTTTCGGGTCTTTTGTTTTCTTCCCATACCAGTACGTATGCACTTACCGACAGGTCGGCATACGAACTTAAAATGGAAACTTGTAAATAGGAGTATATAATTTTTCTCAAAAATAAAAAATGGCTCCATGAGGTGCCCTTTTTGCTTCACTACCTGTTAATCGGTTTCAAAGAAAGAAATATGGAGAGAAGGGAGACAGATTGTAGCCTGTTATTTTTCTCTCTCATTTGAAACTGGAAATCATTTCGATATGACATACCAGCGCACTCAGAGAACCAGGTATAGAAGGGACATTCAGAAGCGCTGACTTGCGACTTCATGATGGAACGTAGACACCGCAAAAAAGAAAAAAAAATTATTAATAGTGAAACAGAATACTTGATAATAATAATAATAATAATAATAATAATAATAATAATAATAATAATAATAATAATAATAATAATAATAATAATAATAATAATAATAATAAATTGCACACAAAATTAATACAATATATGATTAAACGTAATTCTGAACACAAACAACACGGTATAATATCTACCCGTGGAACAGAAGCTGATGTCTCTGTATTCCTGGTAATTTATTTAAATGAACTGTTACGTCATATCAAGATGCAATCCCAACTAGCCATTATGCTATGCTACTGGAAATTAGAGTCGCGTTGAGCGTGCTTGCAGAGGTCCTACGAAAGTCGACACATTGCTTCGAGGATCTGGTACCGCAGAGACTTCGGCGGCATGTTTTAATAGCGCAGGGAAACGCTGCCCTCCGCGGCGCTCACATTGTCGCCGCCAGCCCAAGTCCAGTGGTAGATAAAGGTGTCTCCCAACAGCTTTTAGTTGACTGTCAAAAGCGGCTGCGCAAAGGAAACGGGGACACTAGAGAAGGCCATAGGCGACACGAAAAGCGCTGAATTACCAACTCGGTGCTTGTTCTGTCGTCATATGTTCAGTCTTCGTCAAATTTCTTCAAGCCAAAGGATTTTTGTCTCAGTCGCCACATGAGGCCGTCTTATCACCGTTCAAGACTAAATGGTCGTGAAATGCCCTGAAATAGTTGCTTGCTGTGAGAAGCAACCATTTCGAAGCGTTAGAAAAACAAAATAAAAAAAAAACAATTAACCTTTAATTGTGCCGTCACGGCTTCATTTTGCGGCCGCGACGAAAATGCTTTGGTTTCAGGACTTTCTCATGTGTCCGCCTTTTTTGTTTTTCTTGCGCTGCCACGTTTTACAAAGAATCGCCCAACAAGCTCGCACCGAGTTATTAATCGATTACTTGCAATTAAACTTCGTCGTGTGCAAGCTGCAGCCACATTTTATGGAAGTAGGGCGTCGTCTCCTTTGAGCGCAAAAACAGGCACGGTTCTGGCAGATTGTAGTGGGCAGGTTACATTGCTTTGCGCTGATTGGTCTTGTAGTCACGTGACACCACAAGACAACACAAGGTTGACAAGAGGTGACATCGGAGAGAGAGAGAGAGAGAGAGAGGAAACTTTAATTGGGTAACGGAATAGTGTGGGTGGTTTCCTCAGTCCAGGATACCATTGGCTTGGGCCACCTCCCAGGCTCTGGTGAGCAGACTGCGCCCGCAGTCTGATTGAGACCCGTGTGGGCCAGCTCTGCCTCCCACTCCGCTTGGCTGAGTGGTCGAGCTTTATATTTTTTTAATTTCTTTTTGGAGTTCCATATCATGTGAAGGATGTCCGAGGATGGGAAGGTGATATTGTAATGCAGCGTTCCTTAATCGAAACCTTGGATCCGATCTTAGACGCATTGTCCTATATAGGTCATGCAAGGCGCGTTCGCATGACTTTAAAGCGGTTGTTGGTATCTATATGGGGTAGTATTTCATCCAATACGGTAGCTTGCTGATGCTAATAAGATGCTGATGAGATGAGTGGGATAATTATTCTAGGTATATATTAAATATTTTAGCAATATGCGACCATCAGAGTGCGCATACGCGAACAAGGATCCGCAAGTGGCTCACGAAGACGGGATCAGTTACTCTATAGCGTCGTGAATTTAAAACCACCCTGTTATATGTGCAGGATTTCTATCCTCACCCACCCACCCACCTTAGTCCCCGCTGCGAACTACAACGTGTTCCTGCTCTCGCAACCACTTCCACTATAGTGACATTATTACATGCCGTGTCCACGAGCCTTTCTTTACTTCAGTCGAAACAGGGTTTCAACTGGCGCTTATTCCCTAACCTGGCCTGCTCCATCGCCGCCTCTTTCCCTCTATTTCTTTTTTTCTTTTCCAGAGCTCGCGGCCTTGTCCCTGTTTCGGGCCACCTCGTTTACAGCTTGGCTTTACTAAATCGAGGAAGCGTTCTGAGTGATAAGAAATATAAGGCAAGCAGTTTCTATGCCGGCGTCGGATGTTGTATGTAGCCGCAGTCACGCTTTACGTTCGGCTCGTGTAGAATGCGAGCGATCGCGGCCGGAGCGCTGAGGTAAGAACAGCTTCCTCCGCTCACTGGGCAATCTGTGGCGGCTCCTCCATCGCCAAGGAAGCCTGCGGGGAAGGTTCCTTGCACCAAGCTCAGTAACGCTGAATCGGGAATAAAACAAAGTCTGGCTGCTGGTAGTCGATCAGGCACAAGGAGAGTGGCTGGAAGGCTGTTGCCTTAATCTCTATAGTTTCGAAATACATAAGCCGGCGGTGTGGTGCGACGCTAGAAGTCACGTGGTCTATAAAACTCTCCCTGCTGCCGTCGAAACGGTTCGTGTAGATGAAACAAAAGAAGCAAACAAGCACGGTGGTCGCTTCGGTAACGGAAGCGTTTCAGTGAAAGGAACAACGGACAGTCATATCCGTCCGGCGCCGAACGACAGAAAGGAGCCGCTCTGCGAGCCCGAGGCAAGATAAGAAACCGAGAAGACGAAGGCGAGGGAAATTGGCGGCGATTCGCGGCTTCTTTTTTGCCGGCGAGAAAAAGCAAAGGGAGGAGAGAGAGCCTGCTGCGCTGAATGTCGCGCCATCTTTGTCAGGGTCTTCGGTTCTTTGCTAGTGATGCAAGAAAGCACAGGCAGAGGAAATCTCTCCTTTCATTGGTGCGTCGCCAAAAGTGTTCATGGCTACGGGCTAAATGGTTTGTCCAGACTGGGTCTGGCGCTGGTGGTGAGGCGGCGCGGATGTTGCTGACAGATAGGCCGAGCCGAGGCTGCGCTCTGACTCTCTGAAGACCGTACGACGAAAGAAACAAAAGCAGTTCTCAGGAGTCCTCTTACGCTTACTGCACACGGAGCGAAGGCTGCAGCGCAGTCTGTCTTTGTCATCGCCGTAGACATATACCTTACTGCATTTTCCATTTAAGGACGAATGTTTGCGTCAGCCGGTGTTGTTAAGGGGACTCGGGAGCTATGCAGTTTTACTACTACAGATGAAATGAATCGACGGCATTACGGCAGGAGGATTTTCGGTGACACAGTAGCGCGTTAGTAGTCCACAATTAAAACGGCTTTTTTCTTTGTGAAAGTGGTGCTTCGAGGTGATTCGACCTTTTACCTGAAAGCGGCGATTAAGGTTTCGCGGTATTTAAAGCAACTATTGGTAGAAAAGTAAACAGGGCTGGCGCTTCGTGTTGGCACCGTAAATGGCAATAGAGGCGTTTAGCATAGCGGAGGCGTAGTAATGTAGACGTGTACCTATATACCGGAGCCCCCCTCCTGCGCAGGCATAGAGGCAGCTTTTGTGTCCCCGCCATTTAGCAAATGCGCATGTGCAGGAGGCGCCAGGTAAACCGGTATATGTTTCTGCGTGTCTCCGGCAAGCTAAAACTCTTATTATATAGTTTTGACTCAGGAGAGACCTGCTAGGGAACACGTATACCGGTTTATCAGACCTCTTCTCGCGTGTACTGGCATACAGGTGTGGAAGTCGTGGCCACTACGCCTATGCTTCCGGCTTCCAGTAAGTAGTCTATGCTAGTACGTATACGATATGCTAAATCTCTCTATGAAGTTGCAAACGGATAGCGGCTTATAAGTGTCTTTTCAGTGACTGCATGGTTGTGCAGAGAGAGAGCGAAAGACACTAGCAGTTCATCGTCGTCGTTGCTATGACCGTTAAATGTTGTGTTAAAAAGACACTTTATTTACATCTGCGCGGCGTTGAAAACTGAAGGTGAAACAAAGCAGAACCGTTAACAGCCTACCTCGTCATAGTTCTGTTGTCGTGAATCCTTCGGAGTCTACAGGGAGCCAGAAAAGGCTCGCTAAGCTTTCTTGCGCGGATGATCTCGGCTCTTATTTCTTCTCCCGTTACACACAGACATACAGACACATACATTTTAGCGTCTTCAGTCGGCGATAGCGCGAGAAATGAGTTCTCGAAGCCGCAGCCGTCCCTTCGGGCTGGTTCCTTTTCTTTCCACTTCCTAAGACTTTTCCCTCTTCCTGTACAGTCCAGAGGAGAACAATGAGGATGGTCCCCGTCTATGGCGCTAGGGACCGTAGAGGATCGACGCTTTTAGCTGAAAGATGAAAAAAAGAAAAGGCAACAAGAGGAAGGGGGATAACGCTCCTTTTTCCGTCCCGCCGTGTCGCTGCTTCCTTCCTTCCGGTTCCCCTTTCGAAGCTGGAGAGAAGTTCCTCCCTGCCACAGGGGACGGAAAACTCTGCTCCCCAACCAACCGTGGGGAAGTTTTTAAAAGCGAGCTGCGCAAGCGCGCTGCGAAGGCTTGCTGCGATTGTTTTTTTTTCGCCCCTCTCCCCCACTGCTTCCGTGGCTATCGCGCGTGCCCTCTCTAATGTCTTTTTCGTGGTCGTTCCCCGGAGGCCGAGGGCCTGCGTTGATGCCTCGCCTCGTTTTGTGCCCCAGCGGCCTCGGTCGCAATGCACTCGCCGCCCCTTGCCATTTCCTCCTCCTTCACCTCCTCCTTTTCCTCTCTGTTCGTGCCAACGTGTGTGCGTGTCCCGTTGTTTTCCGAGCGTCACCGCGAAAGGCTTGATGATGGTGCGCGTTTTTGCCGGGACTGGCTTCCTTTCTCTCCCGGGCCAGCGGCAGATTGCGCGTTCATGATCCCTCTAACGGAGCTAGCGACGTGCTTCTTCCCTTCGCCAGCTGGCTTTTGCGAACGAGCGCGACTTCGCCTTGAATTATTCGGGTTCCGCGCGCGAGTCGCTGAGAACGGGCTCGGGGGCCGTAATGGTCGTTTTGTAGTTGGTAGCGTTGCAGCAGCTTAAATCGGCAACAGTTGCTGTATCCGTCGGACCATCCCGGTGTGGCTTGCTTGCGGTTACTTCGTTCTTAGCAGCGGCAACGGTCGTGTGATTGCCGACTGTTTCCCTGGTCGCCGAAGCAGTCATCACGGCCGACCTTTGGCGCTTCGGTGCTGTATCGTGGTGGCTGCATCTTGCTTTTTTCCCTCTTGCATTTGACCCACACAAATATTCTTTAAATCCCTGGTGCAGCGTAGTTAACTGCATCTTATGTCTCTTAGTTGTTCCTCGAGGCTATATATTTTATTTACTCTTTGTTGATTAGGCTTTTAAGTCACTACAGTCATTTTGGCTCCACCTCCCGATCGTTGGTCGACCCTCTTTTGTTTTTCTTTTTTCGTTGTTTCGTCAGGCCGCCAGTCAGAGCATCCGCGGTTACTCCTTGATTTAGCAGAACATGAAGGTGAACTACAGGAAATCTTAACTGCATTGAATTTGCCGCTTTCTCATATTTCCCGAGAGCCTCGCAGAAAGCGTGATTTCATTCTACTGACACGTCGCTTACTTAATGAACTTTTGTGTGGCCGTTTCGGGAACTCTCACGAATACCCTGCCCTTATATCGCCCACACGAGCGTTCTGACGCTATCCATTAGTAACAGGTCGTTCACTAAGTTCGACCTTTTCCATTGCTGCCACACGTCCCATGCCTCCTTACTCTTCACCCGCTGTTGCTGGGCGCCTGCGTACGAAGACCTTTTGCGGAGTGAAACTCCGTATCAAGCTGCTGCGGGCTTTTTTTTTTTTTTTTTCACGTTGACATCTCAAATGGGCAAAGTGGGAGGTATGAATGAGGGCAAAAAGGGTGAGAGGCAATGAAGCTGTACTTGAGGATATTGGAGAATCCGGCTTTTTCACAAGATGTGACGCCCTCTGCGGACTGGATGAAAATTTCTCAGCTACTGCTTGAAAACGTGCGTGGGAGATGAAGCCGCCTGCGAAAGGGCGACGCGTGTACTTGACAGCTACTGCCATCGGTCGCCTACATCCATCACGAATATGAACTGTGCATGTGCTCCGAGGCCAGCTCCGGCTGCGCCGATCGTGGAGGCCCAAAACTGCGCATCTGTAGCTGCGGCTGGTTGTTCGTTTTCAACGAGGGGAGGGGCGCGCATGCGCAGAGCTGCTTTGTGAAAAAGAGGGGAAAAGGTCACTAGTCGACTTATGGCCGAAAATGTGGACAATGCAGTGCCGAGAAATTTGAATGTGCACGTACCGCAGGAGCCTGTGTTCGGACTGGCTGAACGTGGAGGAGCAAGTCAGGTTCTTACCCACTCCTAATAATCTTACGATAATAGGGAGAAGCTTAGCAACTATAATGAGTCTTATTCTCTGTTGGTGGTGAATCGAAGGACGAAGGTCTCATCATCAGGAACCGGCATCCGCTATGCGTTTCAAACAAAGACCGGAGGCAACGCTGTCAAGGCCACGCTAGAGTTCGAAAAACAAAAAAAGAGCCCTGCTAGGCCTAGTCAAGCGACACGTAGCTTCGTTTTGCTTGATTTTTTGTTGGTTTGGTCTAGGTTTAGACAAGGGCAGACTTGGCTTTGTATCTAGTGAATTGACGAGACTGTGGAGTAGAGGACGCCGTCAACTACAAGAGTGAACACATGATGCTCTATCTGCCGTCAAAGGACAAGAGGTGGGACATAAGTGGTACCATGGTCAAGTTGTATAGTCACACAGTGATTTCTGGCTCACTGAATGTCAAACTGCCTGCCAGGTTGAGCTTGGCTCACCCATGGCGTAGTGAAGTTTTCGCTTGGAAAATAAAGGGTGAAGGATTAAAAAGTGAAAAAGGCTGAAAACTGTCTGCTCGTAGAGGGTAGCTCAAATACGTGGAGACGGTAACGCATATGACAAAGTAGAAATGAGACGCCCCTGAGCGCTGTTCTTAACAACGGGATCTACTGTGATTGATGAAATACAAGTTCATGGTCTTCGATTGCTCTCTAGCAATGTATAGCGTATATATACACGCGACTCTGGACCAGAAAATTGGGCACTACAGCAACAACGCCCCACGGGCAAGTGCAATATTGAAATCTGTACTACTTCTGTTAAAATAAAGAGTACTCAAAAGCTACACGTCTTTACACATAATTGCCATGGCACGTCGTACTAAGCCCCTGTCTACGGTCTACCCTCCACCGGCAAAGACACTAGACAAAAGGGAGGAGGTGCACCTCCGCAAGCTACAGGCAATACATTTTAACAACCCACGAAGACTACACGCGTTAGATACAGAGTCATTTAAGTCACAATGCAAATTCTGCGGAGAGAAAGCGGACCTGTACCATATGGTGTGGGCATGCCAGCGAAATCAGACTTATCACTATTAATAACCAGCCAACGCCGGAGGGGTGGGAGGCAGCTCTGACCAGCTCGGACGCAAGGGGTCAAAAAGAACTCATCGAAAGAGCGCGGACAGCAGCCTACGCCAATGGGGTTCCGGACTGAGGACTCCAACCGCCGCTACAACCTCATAAACATTTTCATTAAAATATTTTTACCACCACCTAACCGGGTTCACCATTGCTATTTGTCAACTGCGTTGGCGGTGCATTCTGAATATTGAAATAACTTTCCAAATCGCAACTCTCCACTTGCTCCTTTTTAGATCGTTATCCGATTGCTATTAAAATTAGGTGTTGGTAATAGGTTCAAATTTGACTTTTATATCGAGTTCCTGAAACAGTACTCCTTCGAATGGTACTCGCAAGCTTTGAGTGAGCCGGCCGAAAATTCATCCTCTGACTGATTCCGAAGCAGGAAGGAATATGGACTCTAGATTTCTCTTTCCCTCTTATCTACATTTCCAGATATTCAGCGCACGTGGAACGTACTTACAAATATCAAGGCCCGAATATGCGTCTCTCTACTGCCTGATGTTTTAAAGTTGAACTGTATTCAAATGCATCCAATTACCGGATTTTATCTTTCACGCGCTTGCACATGCGCAGAACGTAGAGTTTGGACATTTGAGGACATCCTACTGTCGCGGGTAATTCTTCATTCTTTAATAAAACTCCATTTCTCTACCCGAACTGGTATGGAAGAATATATGTGCTTAAAAAAGACTCGTTATCATTGCAAGTGCAAACCAAGAAGAATAAGGAAACAGAAGGGAGGCAAAAAGAAAGCGAATACACGGCCACGGGACGCCGGGGACAAATCTAATAACTGCGAAGACCAATAATGCCTAGTGTCAACGCGGCCCCGTGGTGCCGTATATCGAAAAGCAGCAGCACGGCGGCGAAGAGGAGGACGCCGACGGAATAGCGTACCTCCACCGGCGACGGCAGCGCGCGCCTCGGCTAATAAGTCCAAAAGCCAATATGTAGCGCGCGATGTCGTTACAGGGCCGGTTTCGCAAGCGCGCGCTCAAAAACACTCTCTCTCCGGCACCGTTCTTTTTTCGTGATTCATTCCTTTACACGCCGATACGTCGTCGGGCGCTGGGCTGGCGACAATGATTTTGTTTCGCCTTTCTGTTGCTTTGCTTTTGCTTTTCTGTTGCTTTTCGTTTGCTTTTCTTTTGCTTTTTACCTTCCTAGGAAGATTAAAAATTTGAAACCATTCCGCCGGCTTCCAAATTCGCTTTGCCGATGCGTCGTTACGTCATGGTGTTATTTTTTTTTCTTCGCCCCTCTGATATTGGGCGGTGTGTTTTTGTCGGTATATAGTTTTTGCTTTACAATTTCGTCGCTTTGTCGGGTAATCCGCTTTCCTCACGCTTCGTCGCGCGTTTTGTTACGAGCGTATACGCTGCTTTCTTTGCTTTATTAATAAACCTTCTTGCTGCTTTGAAGCGCGGGACAGCTGCCTACTCTCTCTCCCCACCCCCTCCTTCGGCGATGTCCGACAGCATGTTAGGATTTTGCATGGACGCTGTAGGTCGTGTTACACGCAGCGCAGAGTATAGTGTCGTCTGCCACTTCTTCCCGCCGTGTTCTCTTGTGCCTTAGATTCTCTCGCCCTCCTGTGCTCAGTGCAAGCAGCGCCGAACTAATGAGATTGTTTCGCTTAGCTGACGTTTTTCCGCTGCGTTCATTTTTTTTTTTTTCATTTTCTCTCGCTTTGACGGCCTCCGTTGGACGCGCGTTGCAGAAGCAGCTGCGTATAATAAGCCGCCTTGTCCGGGGAAAACAACCCAATTAGGTTCCTTCTGTGTGCCTTTTCTCCATTACTGTCATTCCATCCGATCTTCGACTGTAAGCTTAAACTTTCTTGCACCTGCTGTTCTGTCGGCAGTACGTTTGGGTACTGGGTGACCTTGTTTTTTATGGCTGAAATATGTTAGCAGGTAGAGGTTACCGTACTTTCGATGTCCCCTTTGACCCACCGCGGTGGCGCATTGCGCATGGTTACGGCGTTCGAATGATGTACCTGAGGATGCGGCATCGAATCCAGACCATGGCGGCCTCTTTTCGGTGGAGGCGAAAAGCAAGGCGCCCTTGTGCTGTGCGACGTTAGTGCACGTTAAAGAAGCCCAGGTGGTCGAAATTTCCGGAGTCCTCCACTACGGCGCCCTTGTTTCGGCACTTTGGGGCGTTAAACTCTATAGACGAAACGATTTTCCCATTGAACACGCCCCTTTTTTATCAATATCTCTGTCTTTTCTATAATTACGTCTACGTTTGCAGTCATAACAAATGACTTTCTCCATCTGCAATTTACGCTTTGTTGCGCCAGCGGGCGACCCCATGCCCACACTAATCTCCAGTCTAGTTATCCGCCCCTACCTGACTCAAGCTTTTGTTCTTTGCATACGTACTGTCATAGCTCTAGCGATTTATATTTGTGGCGGCGTAACAATGATTGACCGATTCGTGAAAGGCTTAAATAGCATTTTCGGCTTGTTAGTTATCCATCTGGGAGTTAAAGGCGCAGATCGTAGGTTCAGGGACTGGGCATCTGGGCTGGGTTTCAACCTCGTTGCTTTCTTGGCAGTATGCATACTAACCAAGAACAGAATCGTTAACGCCTAACGCCCCGGCACGGTGGTACAGTGGTAAGACGCCCGACTACTGTGCCGGAGTTCCCGGGTTCGAACCCGACAACGGCTGCAGCGTTTCGATGGAGGCGAAACGAAGTGGCGTCCGTGTGCTGTGCGATGCCAGCGCATGTTAAAGATACCCAGGTGGTCGAAATTACTCCGGAGCCCTCCACTGCGGCTCCTCTTTTTCTGTTTCAACTTTCACTGCCACCTTCCACCCTTCCCATACGGCGCGGTTCAGGTGTCCGCAGAGCAAGTGTGACAGACACTGACCCTTTCCCTTCCTGTGAACAAATTATTATTATTAATAACGCCTAACACCAGAGCTACGCTCACTCCTTTGGGATCTTAGCAGAGCTAGAAAACGTCAGCGGTCAGCAGCCACAAGACCAATAAGGTCAGAAAATCAGCTCCTCTCCCTGCCCCAACGTTTTGCGCTTGTTGACTTCCAGCGAAATGCGTGGCTCCTGTGAAATGCAGTGGAGTCATTTTGAGCGCGATGGCCACTTCCGCTCTGTGAAGCTGGCCTTTTAGGGTTGGAATGCTCTTTAATAATCTTGGCCCAGTAACTCGCGCCTCCCTTTTTTTTCTTCGCGCGTTGACAGTGCATCTTCTTCTTGTGCTTTGTGCAGGTGTCGTATGCCCGCCCTAGTAGTGAGGCTATTAAGGGTGCCAACCTGTACGTCAGCGGACTCCCCAAGTCCATGACTCAGCAGGATTTGGAAGGGCTGTTTTCTCCCTATGGCCGCATCATAACTTCGCGCATCCTCTGCGACAACATCACCGGTCTGTCCAAGGGCGTGGGCTTCGTGCGCTTCGACCAGCGCGTGGAGGCCGAGCGCGCCATCAAGCACCTGCACAACAGCGTGCCGGCCGACGGCGGCGCCACCGAGCCCATCACCGTCAAGTTCGCAAACAACCCGAGCAACAACGCCAAGGCCATCGCGCCGCTGGCCGCCTACTTGTCGCCCCAGCGCCGATTCCCAGGGCCTATACACCACCCGGCCAACCGCTTCAGGTAAGGTCCAATGCATGCCACCTTACCGACTAGTACGGTTAGGCCTATTCGTTGAAAATGGCATTCTCGATGTTTAAAATCTTACGAATGCTGTTTATGAGTAGTTTTTAAAGCAGTTAAGACGCCTTTTCTAGTTTAGCAGACTGATCGGGGATTTCCATAGGTGTGCGCAGTGTTCTGAATTATGGGGAGCGACGTTTCACCACAGCGCCCCCGCTCTCCACCCTTCCTTCCACCAAACTCCCTACGTCCAAAACGCAGCGTAACGATGAGGATTTGTTATTAGACATTTATTTTGACGTAATGCAGTTGAAACAAAGAAAGTACGCGCTCAAAATTAAAACAAGCTTCGCCATGGACACATAAATGAAAAGTACGCGACGACGCGCGTTCACAATGGTTTCTTGAGTCCTCGATCGGTTTTTCGAGGGTAAAACTGACAAGTGAGTAGTTCTCGCAATGCAACATCACGGGTACCAGCCGCCAGTATGGTGAAGAAAAAAAAAACCCTGCATGGCCAAAAACTTGCACGTTTATAATTTGACTACACACTTCCGGTAGACTTGGCGCCCCCGTGAGAGGATTGTCTCCTACATCCTCTCCAGCCCCCCCTGTGCGCAAGCCTATGGGGATTTCCACGGGGTGTCAGTGTGCTTTCGACCACGAAGGTGAAAGTGGATAAAGGTGATTTGGAGCCGACATCTTCGCAAATGACGTGAATTTAACTGCATTCAAGTGCCTTTTCTTGAAACGTCGTGGCCCGTAGCCAGAAGCGGGAAGCGGAGGATGCAGCCGAGAGGGTTTGATGAAAGGAGCAAAAAAAAGAAAACACAAAAATAGAAAAATCTTTGCCACACTTATATAAACTCGAGCGGGAATCAAACCAACGCCTACGTAGGCAAACCAGGCTCGATTCGCGCTCCTTGAGACCACTCTGATGTAGCCTCTTTCTCTCGCACTGTGCTTTAGATAGCGTCGTCTTTACCATTTTTGGTCTGTGCGTTTTGCGTCGCCAATGTTTGTAAGGAGCGCCAAGAGATAGGTTAGTTTGATTGAAAGTCAAGGCGGATAGTATCGCTGTGCACGCCTCAAGTGCGCTGTTCGGCTTGGGGCATGCAAAAAAAGAAGTCTATGGCACAGAAGCTTGAGGTGTTGGGCGAGAGCGGGAATTCTGCAACTTCAAAGCCACGTTTGCAACATTGGTGACAAATAAAAATATTTAATACCGAAAATCTAAAAGGAAAAAGTAAAGGCCATAACTTTAACGTAAATTTGGCGCATTACAGGACATGGTCGCCTTTTAATGTTCCTTTGTTTTGGGTGCGGGAGGTAGGAACGTGACTCCCTTCCGAGGACAGGATCGTTCGGTGCTCCGTTGGGTGCGATGGAAGGCGGAATTGTGAACGGAGCGCTAAATGGTTACTCTGTTGGTAGGTGCGCAAACATGAACTGTTCTAATTGTATTTTTCCAAGTTCACGTCATTGGGTAGATTCCGGGCCCTGACTGAAGAAGCAGCGACATATAGCGTACCGTACGTACCTCATCTCTTCGAGCATTGATGGCTTCGAAAGGAACTACCGCAGCGCTTGCTCAGTGCGGTTGTTCCCGCTTCGATGCCCAGCGTCGCTACGTCCCTCGAGTAAATACAGTAATGCACTACAGGGCTTTTCGGTTGAAAAGCCATCTCGTAGCCCATAGCTTGAGAGGAAGATTTCAAGGAGGAGTCAGAAACATGTCGGGAAAATCCTATGATACCGATATGCGGGGTTCACTGGAGCTACATCGAGATCTGTTACTTTGTTGCCAAGACAAATGGCGGCTTCACGTTCTTCATGGAGGAAGGAAACAACTTAGGAGAGGCCCTTGCCATTCCCAATGCATTGGAGAAAGTGTGGCGGCAATGACGTCAAAGTTTAGGGTTAGCCAAGTCGGGCCATTAGCAACGGCGACGCTGTTGCTATGATAACTCGGGCCACTAGCAACAGCGTTGCTAAGGGCCCTAGGTACGTGAGCGTCTCGGAGAAAGAGAAGGCGGAGGGTAAAGGAGGAGGAGAGACGTTGCAGCATCCGGCCGCGGCGCGGCCGAGCCGGCTTCAAAAAAAATGACGCCAGGACCTCTCCTAAGTTTTTTCCTTCCTCCATGACGTTCTAAGTTTGAAATCGGCTTTCGCCTTGCAAGCTGCGCGGCGGCGTTGGTTCCCCGATGCGGAAGCACACAGGGGGCTACGAGCTGGTGTCGCATCACACCCTTAGGGCAGAGCATAATTGTTCTTCTATTGTTTTCTTGGCCTGATGCTCGGCTTCTGTTGGGTAATATGACTAAACTTCCCTACCAAGAGAAATAGTTTGGGACAGGGCGCCGTTTCGCCAGAGCTGCGCTTTGCTCTTTAAAATAACGGTCATCTTCATCAACATCCATCGATTTCGCGAGGCAGGAGAGTTCTGTCTGAACCGCGCAGAAGTCTGGTAATCCTCGTACGCTGAAGAAGCCGGCAGAGAGGCGAGAGACGAAATCGGGGTGAAGCATTGATAGCGGGATGAGTAATTTCGGGAATGGCTCTCAGCGCGTGGGTCGTCGTTACGAGTTAGATGAGAACCACAGCGAAACGACACTCTGGTCTTCGCACGCGACAGAAGGGCGCGAAGTGGGGATGTATTAGCGCCTGGTCGCTGGGCGTGCTCATATCAAATCGTGATCCTACAAAGTGAAAATGTTTTTTTTTTTTTTGCGCAGCGTAAGATGCGAGTTCAGTGGGCATTTGTGCGGTCATGTTAGCGCTCTCGTAGCCTTTCAAGGCGAGGTTCATTGCATGAGCTGAAGAGAAACTACGTCTACAAAACATCTAGCCGTATTGCGTGGAGCGGGGGTAAGACGAGCGCCGAAATTTTGTTCGCGATGACGCCGCGAGCGAGACTCCCGCGGTTTCTTTCCATCCGCGGTGCTCATCGCGGTAATATCGGCCTCGTAAATGAGCGAAGATGAGGCGGGAGATGAGGCTTCACGTCCCCGGGCCGTCTAGTTGGCGGGTGTGTGCTTGCATTACGGCTTCGCGCTTCGCTGGCGCTCTGGGTCTCCTCGGGTCTTTAGCCACGGGGCGGGGAGGGCGGCGAGGCGCTGCTGTCTCTCGGCAGTACCATCGCTTTGGGAGACGCAGTAAAGGGCCGCGGGCGTCAATGCAGCGTCGGCATGGCAGCAGGTAGATTGGGTCACAACGCTGCGCGGGCGGTTGGTGTGTGTGTGCGCGCGCATTTGCTTCTTATGTGGCGGCCCAAATCGCTCTTTGGCGGTTTTGCTGCGGGAGCGCCTAAGCGACCCAGACGTCGTGACATGTTTGCAGCTTCCTCTTTTGTGTACTGTGCGCGATGCTCTGTGTTGTTGCGCTTTAGTGCATAGGTTTCTAGGGCGCGGGGCGCAGGGACGCTGCTTTGCGCCCGAGTAGTCCCGCGGGTCTATTCCCCTATTTGCGTAGAAAGCAGCCGGAAGCGGACGTTAATGGCCTCGTAAACGGTGGCGACGTGCGGTCGGAAGCATGTGTAGCGAGAAAGAGGATAGGGTCCGTGCGAGGGCAATTATATTGGAACCATCAGTGGAACGGTGCGTGACATTTCTTCGTTTCTTTTTTAGTTTATTTCTACAAACAGCTGTGTTCATTCACATTTCTTTATACTGGCTTCTTCCCAAGTAGCTTTTTTTTTTTTTTTCTGCGACTACTCGCGCTAGAGGCCCGAGGAAGCTGTTTATAGCAGCTATTGCTTTGCGGTCATGGACGCAGCTGCGCAGACTTTCAGCCGTCCCTAGCTACATACACTAAGGACACAGTTTCGTCGCTTGTCGTGGTAATTGACTGCTCACTTACTGGCTGGCCGGGATCTTCGATCCTTAAGCCTATCGGTTATGCTAATACGTGGCGCAATAGTCTGATTGCCCTCCCAGTCGAAAAAAACTACAGAACTCTGTCAAAAATACGACAAAATATCCTGTAGTTCTGTCGTAACCATCAGATTTTTCTGTAGTTCTGTAGTACTTTTCTGTAGTTCTGTAGTTTTTCTGTAATATATTTCTGTTGTCTGTAGTTCTGTAGTACTTTTTCTGTTGTAACTACAGAAATTTCTGATGTTACTACAGAATGTTCTGTTGTCACAACAGGTTTCCCATCAAAAACCGCACAGAAATTCTGTCGTAACATCAGAAAATTTTCTGTAGTTCTTTCCGACTGGGCTTGGCAGCCGCCTATTCACAAATCATGCCGAATATTCGCTAGTAGCGCTTGTGTGTGTTTTGTGTCCGTGCATGTATTTTGCGGGACGCCATTTTTTGAGGCGTGTTTGCCGTCTTGTTCCGTAATCGTACGATTTCCTTTATAATTCCGAAACTTAGTTCGTTCTTTTTTTTGTTTTTGCTAAATGATCTCCGTGGGCTCTTCGGCTCTACAGTAGTATTACATTTGGGCACTTTACCTTACCCGACTCAATCTTTTATGCTGACATGCACTTAGGCACTCCACAACTTGGAACTTTTTGAAAACGCGAGATAATTGTATTGTGCAATGTTGGCCTACTAAGACGGTGGGAAGATGCGTTTGACGACGCTGTCGGTCTGTTTTCCTGTAGAGCATGAACTCAGGGTATGTATGGCATCTGTCCACAATGCCGCTGGAAGTTGCTATACGAACTGATGTGCGCTACCATAGTGAATGAAATAATTTGCAACTGGCTTAAAATCAGAAGTCTATTTTTTTTCCATTTCCGTCTTTAATTGCAACATGCAAGGTCAGCATGGGACATATGACACAAGCTTTGCATCGGTTAAAGGGCGGATTAATCCTGCCAGTGCAAAATTTTGCCGGTGGCTGTAGTGTTCATACTTTTCGAAGGATAGGTTTAGTATTGTCAGCTGGACGTACGGTGTAGCTGAAGACGGAATGTGCACCAGGAGCAGCAGTCGCTGAGGCGGCGGTGCTGGGCTATTTTTAATTGTATGTAAACTGCGCGAGTAATATATGGAAGCGGAGACGTCGTTCATCATTGATCCACTACTGTTCATTAAAGTTTCACGCTAGAGCGCACGCAGCTCCTTCGGTCGAAGAGCCGTCGCCGTATACTCCAGCTTCGGCTCTGGAGTTGTCAGAGGTGTTCGAAACGCAACAGGAAAACTTTTTTCGAGTTGTCGCCACGGAGGTCTGTTGTCGACGTGGGTTCATTTCGCTTATGTCGCAGCTCAGATGTCCACCGAAAAAAATGTTACCCTCGAAGTCATCCTCCGTGAAATAATGAAACGAGCACTGGACCTCTCGGTCTCTACTTCTGCCAACCGCCTCATGGAGCTAGGTGATGTTTCAGGGAGCTTCGGGAGACCCACCTTACCAACCAATACATGCTTGTGACAAGGACGGAGTCGCCGTATTCTAGCCCGACTTCACATCCAACACTCCCAACTCACAAAGGAGAGATGTCTCATTCCCGAAAAATGGAGACGCGCCTCCACGTGCGGCCTCCCCTCCAACATAAATGGTCGGTGCCAGGCGTGGGCAGAAACCTTGGGCCACCGTCAGAAGCCTTGGGCCAACGTTATGGAAGCAAACCAGGAGTTTTCGACGTGGACGTCTCCGGCCCGAACCCTAGCCGCGGTCATCCACAAGGGCAAAGCGGTAAACGGCCTTACGTTCAAGGCCTAGTCACCAACTCACGCAGAAGTTGCCAACGCCCTCGCAGCCTCCGACTCCTCCTCAAAATACTTAATAACCAACTCGCTAAGGGCTTGTCCATGGGAATGAGGCAGCCGATACCGCCGCCGCGCGCTCTTTCTCCGGGCCTTTCCCGCGGCACCCGACGCGGAACAGGATTGTGATTTTAATCCAACATGCAAATTTAGGGAAATATGTGAATATCACAGATCCACGCACCAAACTCTCCTCACCCTGTGCAAAGGGCTGGGGAAGGCTAATGAGCAGGTGCTCCTGCTCACCAATACGATGTTGTGCCCAGCAACGTTTGAACATTTAAATCCACAATTTAACGGGCGGTGCTCGCACTGTGGGAAGGTGTCTGACACCTACCACATTGTGTGGGCCTGCCAGAAGAATCCATCCATATCCCCTATCCCCAACCACCGAAACAGAGAGAACTGGGAGGCAACCCTGTCCGGCTGCTGCACCCTGAAGGCCCAAAGGCCTTAACGCAGCGCGCCCGGGATGCGACAAACGCCGATGGAGTACCTGTCCAGGCATCCTACCTCGCGCCTGTACCTCTCTGTACATATAGCAATTAATGTTTTCGCCACCACCACTATCGACAAATATGACAGATACCGTGCCTTCCATTTCTTGTATAGCAATATAGATATGAGTTATCTCGTGGCTGCGCGTAAGGGAAAAATTGAGTGTCACCCTAATTTTTATCTTTATTATACAAGTGTCTGGGCAAAATTAGTTTCGCATTTAAAGGATTTTTACAGAGAAAAGCTACGAAGCAATGAGGTAGTGTTCGAGCTTCCAGATGCATTTCCTTGTTGCCTTTGGTTCAGTTGTTTTGCTGCATTTTTCAGCTCATCACTAGACAGGCATCAGCAGTTGAGGTAGGATCGCAAATTGTACAAGCCAAGCTATCATTTTTAGAGCGCAGTTCTTTGGCGCCCGTTCCTGCGTTTCGCGGCGTCTCCATCGGCGTTTCCCCTCGAAACCAGGTTCTGCATTGCGCATGCGCGCACCGCCGCGGAGGGCTGACTAAGTGGAGCAGGAAAGCGTCTGTTGGCATAGCATGCTCCAGTTTTTATAAAAAAATTGGAGGGGGGGGGGGGAAGGGGAAGGAGGGTCAAGCATGGCTTGAACCTAGTGATAAAGCGAAAGCTGTGAGTGTTGCAGAGAATTTTTTGCGGACAGCTGGATTTAATGGGCCTCCTTCACAACGTTCGCAGGAATCTTCTGGGCTAGCAACTCGCTTCTACCAACTACCGAGTTATCTGTCTTCCTCTTCGTTTTTTCTTCTGCTTTCTCTTCTTCATTTTGTTCCTTTCCTTCTTTTTCTTTTTTCTTCTTTTTCTTCATCTTTCACTGGTTTTTCTTCTTTCCTCCTCCAACTCCTGGCCAAACTCTCGGTCTATACCAGGTGACAGTTGACAGGCAACGGCGTGCGGCATACAGCACACGTTGCTACGCCAATGGCTTGAAAACCTAAAGCAGTGTAGCTTTCGCTACAAGAAGTGGATTCTGCCTAGAACGTCGATGAACTTTGATGAGTTCAACGGAACACTGGTTGTGTTCGATGCAACGATAAGTAACTTGCACCGCCCGAGCCGAAACGCATAGCCGCCGTTCGCCACTGCGAACTTCCTGCCTATATAGTTTATTATCTGCCAGTTCTTTCTAAGCCATGGGTGAGGAAATAGGTGGAAGTCCTCCTTCTGCCGCTGCGTGCACAGTAACTCCGCCTAGTGTCACCGCCGCCTTTCCTGTTATAGCGCAGGCCACGCGTTTAGATCAAGAACTGTTAGCGGAGTATTTCTTGGTAATATGTGTGAAAAGTAAAAAGTTATCTAATTGTACATGTATGTTTTGCTCGAATTTTTTGCCTCAGTCTATCGAAAAGCTGAAAAACCTAATGAGCTGCACTCAAATTTGCATTAGAAAGTAACTTAAACATTGGCAAATTTTTATTTCGCTTGTGTATGTGGGAGTCTTGTGGTTCGTTGTTCAGGGTGACTTTATCTCTCTGATGTCAATACTATCTGGACCATGCAGGGACTTCCGCCTCTATATGGCGACGGGGATATCACATGATGGACCCTGATTGGTAGTTAAAGAGGTCATTTTGCTGTTTTACCTCTGTAAGTGGTGCTATAAGGTTGGCCATTCATGGTAACATGACCTGTATCATGATGTCGCTGTGACCAGTGATGGAACTTCGTCTCTTTCGGCGGCGGATTTTGGTGTGACGGAAACTGCAGTAATATTATTGCAGTTCCCGTGAGACATATGTCTCAAGGCAAATGTAGCTAACTTAAATGGGAGCCTTATTTTGGCAGTTTCGAATGCAATATACTATTTGTCTCTTTTTAGAAAATCTCATTACGAATGCTATTTAAGCAATGTAGTCTAGCTGACAGCGGCTATTCCTTTTGTTCCTTTATACCTCCTAGGTACTTTGTCTTACCGATCCACCTCTGACGGCGTGTGCTCACCTGATGCCCTCTGCTCTCTCTTCCCCCATTTTGTGCGCAGCCGGTACTCTCCGCTGGCGGGTGACCTCCTGGCCAACCCGCTGCTGGCCGGATCGGCCATGAACGGCTCCGGCTGGTGCATCTTCGTGTACAACCTGGCGCCGGACACGGAGGAGAACCTGCTGTGGCAGCTGTTCGGCCCTTTCGGGGCCGTGCAGAGCGTCAAGGTGATCCGCGACCTGCAGACCAACAAGTGCAAGGGCTTCGGCTTCGTCACCATGACCAACTACGACGAGGCCCTGGTGGCCATCCAGAGCCTCAACGGCTACACGCTCGGCAACCGCGTGCTCCAGGTCTCCTTCAAGACCAACAAGTGCAAGTCCTAAAGCACTTCCCGCACACCACGCCATCCCCACACACCATAGACACACACACACACGAACACACACAAACTCACACGTTTCTTTAGTCATCCACCGATCTTTCCACCGTCCGGCAGAACCTGTTGTAGGCGTGAGTTCTCGTGTCCTAAAGCATCATGTGAGCTCTTGGATTCATTGAGATTTAGCCATAAAACTCATCTGCAATGCTTGTATAATGCAGATAAGGGAGGGCAGTGGCATTTCTTGGAGGGCGACAGCTATGAGTTGATCGCCGATTCCTGATCAGCGCATTTCTATAATTGGTCAGCGAGCTGAACATGTTTATCAGTAATTATGGTACTACGCACCTCTTTAAATACTTTCTGGACAGGTTGCTTACTCCACAGATTCGACTTTGCTTTCTCATTGCCTGCCTGTTGTACCGGACGGTGTGTAGGACATCACACTCTACCCCCAATATTTTTGTTCATGTCACCCCCACACTCTATAAAAAAGTGACCGAGTGCAAAGGAAAGCTGAATTATTGAATATAGTAAAGTAATGTACCTCGTGATGTTAAACTGTGAAGCTGTACACACAGACAGGAACCATGGACAAAACACACACTCAGCTTCACACGTGCACAGACACACTGACCACTGCACACATGCACTGGCTTCGCTCACAGACAGTCGCACAGACCGACATGGAGACCGGAGGAGCCTTGTTGTCAGCCCTCCACCAGATGACTCACAAGCGCAGATAACGTTTGACGCGGCCTGTAGAAGGAAACAAAAAGAAGAAACTGGAACACTGGACCAGGGAGGAGAACGCGAGGGCCCTACGAACGCGAAAGGTTGACTATAACCGCCGAGTAAAAGACACGAGAGAGAGAATGTGCTACTTGCACATTGCAGATCCCTCTGGGCTAGAACAGAGGCTGTCTCCTCTCCAACTTGTTCGCGCGCAATTCTTTTCATGCACAGGGTTTCAATTGATTTAATCACGCATGTTGGGGGTTTTCATATGCTCGAGTCCTCCCCATTGTCTCCACTTTATTATGATTATGCTAGTCCAATTTCATATTCTCTTGCACCCAATTCGGTCGCTGCTGTCTCAATCCTAGTGATTTGTTTCATCAGCCTCATTCAGACAAAACACCATATTCCTATGGTTACCTGGTTAATGACCACAGGACTCGAGATAGCAATGAAGAGACTTCAAGATGCATCAGGTATTGCGAAGGTTTTCCAGAGTGCATCACGGAGCAGGAATCTTGGGAACATGTCGGAATGGGGATGCACTTTGGATTTCCACGCAAGGGAACAAAAAAGAGAAATAATGGGCAGAATTGATTAACTTGCTATTAGTTCCCCATCTTTGTGTACAGGAAACAACTTTCTTTACGTACCTAACTCTCTTTTGTGCTAGTTCTGCCAATTATGGCGTCACGATTGCACGGGCATATCGCGATAAGGAGGGGCTTGATGGCTAGAATGTGGCCGTAGTATGCGCGAAAACGTAGGTGCCCATGCTCAGACATATATAGGTCCGGGAACTTCTTGAGCAGAGCGGTGTCAAGTGATTAATGATGCTGCAAAACTAATACACCGTTGTGTCGAGAGCAGCCCAGGTCGTAGCATAAAGACGCAAACGTGACGAGGAAAAGAGAGGCCTGAGTAACATTACCCGCGCACGTCTCCACGCCGATGGAGTGATTTTCTCACTGTTGCCTTGGCGTTGTAAGAGGTCGTTTTTTAATCCAAACGTGAACACAGAGGAAGATGCAAACCAGTCATGGGAAAAAATATTCTATAGGGCAAAGGCAAGCAAACTTCTGTTTAATTTAAGGTTTTAGATGTAATCAAACAACCTTACACAGTTGTTTCGGGAGGCATTGCAGCTCTGGCATTTTTTCTGCCTGGGCCTAGTCCAAGGCCTCTTTTGCAGGCAGTAGTGAACCTAATGAGAAAGCCAGCCAGGTTGTAAGTTTTTGTAATATTATAAGCTACAGCAGCTGCTTCTAGCACTGTTAGGAGAGTGTGTACTAATGATAAATTGGCCGTTCTACTGCAGGTATTTCATAGTTTTAGGACTTGACAGCACTGACACAGACAGTGAAGGCTAGTCACTAATTGCTATTTATTTGTGCCTAATGCAGGTACCTATTTATGAAACTATTTATGACACATATATCTTATTTATTGAGCCAGCTTGGCCTGTCCTTTCAGATCTGCACTAATTGTGCATGTTCATAGTTGTGAGTTTATTCACTAGTCCTGCTATGGCCAAAGTACTTATCTGCTGATACCGCATGTTGTTGCCATCTGTTGTCTTTTGAATGCTGGTACCAGTTGTTTTTAGATCAGGGAACCCTTGTGCAAGATCACAAAAAAAAACTGATAGTGCAGGCCTGCACATATAAATAAATATTTCCTGTTTGGTCCTCGTTAAGTTGCTTGCAACCAAGCGACACATAAGTAGATTAACTGAAAACATTTGGTCCTATTACTTTTCGAAAAAAATGTTCATTGGGTGTTTTGCTGTTACTTACAGCCATGAAACTTCTCACTGCTTCACGAAAAGGGGTCAGATTGTTAGTTCAGTGATTTGAAATCATTGGCTTTAGGAATGTGTGACTCGGTGTTTATGTTATGAAGTAAAAAGAACAGTGATACTCATGCTGTGCATTTCCAAGTTTCCACTTTAGGGCATTCAATTTTTTTTTTCTCTCTTGGTAAACTTCCTTTACGCGATATGCCGATACTCAGTTTGATGTTAGGACAGTTCATGGTTGCCTGCTTAAGTGTTCATAGCGTGTTTGGCATTTTATGCTTCGTTGTACATTGCGGGGAATGCGTGGGCACCCAGTGCAGTAAACTGTTTTGCTTGTACGACTGTGTCGTATGCCCATCGAATTCCCATCCCCCGTGAACACCCTCAGCACTTCGCCTCTCTCTTATTGTCTGTATAACTGTTTCGGATGTCTATAGCATTAGCTTTTTTGTGGTGTCTAGTGTAATACTGTGCAAGGCACACATATCGCGTTAGCTATGTCACTGTCTTCCGTCGCGTTGCTGCTTTTCACGGCATCGCTCTCTGTGCTTGTTGCGTGCAGTGTCTGAAAAATGAGACCAGTTTCCTTGCTGGCGTGCTTGAAGAGAGCTAGCTTTGTGCCTACACATTGTTGCCAGCCACAAGTACAGTTTGTGCGGTGCTTTGAGAGATAGATTCAGGCAAATGATTAGGCCGAGGAATGGAAAGTGACAACTTTACCACTTGTAGAGCAATATACGTAATTTGCACTAGTGAACGCCTTCAAGCTGCTGGTTCTCACTTTGCAGACATTTGCCACTAAGCACATACTGTTTTGTGTGGTTTTCAGGGCCACTGCCGATGGTTTTGGAAAAGATAAGAAATCTCTTGAAACTTGTATTGGCTAGCATATGAACATTGAATAATTTAAGGATAACTGGGGTTGTTGAGGTCTCCAGGTCAAAAATGTGCAATCTGACATGATAATTTATGAGCAGTTGGGGAATTTTCGACCTTGTACTTAACCCGAGGTTCTCGTTTCAGATTGTCAGAAAAGTGACTGTCATGCAAAATATAGCGCTGAATGTTGAATATATTTCTGTAAAGCCGATCCAGGTGCATCTGGTGTTCAGAAAAAAACCCTGTGCCAGTTTTCAAGTGGCGATAGGTTCGTGGCTATTATTCTAGCAGGAATTGAAATGTCGGAAAACCACTGGCAACTCTGACACCCACACCACTTTTCTGTACATCTTTGTGTCACGAGTCCTTACTTCTGTCTCTAAGGGTTGCAGGCAACTAAAGCCGCCCCTACAATGAGTGAAACTCTAGTCTTTGGCAGGTTTACACGAGAAAAAAAAGCATCACATCGTGGATCATGCAGCTTTCCATAAGTGTTTACATGGATGATCTCAGGTCTGTCACCTCCCATGTGTAAAAAGTCACAGGAAAAGCTGTTTTCTGCTATGTGTGTCTCTCTGTGTTCCCTTGTGCAAAACACTTATCCACCATGCATATTTCTCCTCCCAGTGTATTAAAAGCAAAACAAATGTGTGTTGTGTAAACAAGAATACCGATACCGTAAAATGGCCTTCCAAAAACCGGATTTGTCTTTAGCGATAAGAGTGCAGATTGTAGTGGGCAAACTAAGCAATCAGTGTTGGCCATTTCTTTCACTCATTCATTTAACGACACTGCGGGTTGTTCAAACAACTGTGCTTTCAGTGTGGATACAAGCTGCACACTTCTCATGCACCCATTTTTATATGTGGTTGACTGACTGATGCACCTATTCAGTGCCAAGTGGGCTCTTGCTTGGGCGCTTCCTGTTTTCATGTCTTACATACTGCTTTCGTGCATTTTTATATATAGCTTTGTGCGTATTTATTTCTCCCTGTCATCACCCTTGACAAATGTACATGCCACCACGTGATGGTCACATGGTGTACCCTGATGTGGTGATCGTACTTGTTCATTGGTTCGCGGTTTTTTGTGAGTCTCTGTGCGCGTGCAAATTTTTCTCTTTATAACATGTTGGCGTATTTATTAGCGTGGTGTGTAACCTAACTGTGACCCGGTGTGATAATCAAGTCGCGTGAAAGTTATCTCTGTGAGTGGGGAGTTGGTGTGTGCACCCCTTTTGTGCTACTTAGGATGCATGTCAGACTGTAATCTGCTCTCGACTGAGTCCATCCCAGTCTTTAAAGCTATGCATTTTGAGAGTGGGTGAAAGAAAGGTGGTGGATAGGGAGTTTCAGATGCATGTGACATCAGCTTGATGTCACTGACCAGCACGGACCAATGGGGAAAATACTTGAAACCAAAGAGCTCACAAGCATATAAACACACACAAACAAGCTCACTCGTACACTTTGTTGTAATACACGTGCACAGGAAGTGCGTTAGGAGAGTACTCAAATAAGCTCATCAGATTGACTAGCTGAAAAAGTTGAAATGTGAGCTCCGTCTTCAGTGCTTTTGATTGGTTTTCAGGCTGAAAGTCATTTTCTCTCACAGCACTTTCATACTCTTTGCCATCCAGTTGTATTTTACAAAATTTTATGCATCAGGTTTGAGAGTGTTCTATTTAAATGTAAGCTCTGCCAGTGATATTAAACTTGCACTTGCAAGCACTGCATGAAATTATTTTTCATGAAGAAAAAAAATTCTGGACACAGGTTTTGTGTCGGCATGCATCTGATGGCATCTACGTGAGGGAATTTTACCATCTTAGCAGAGCAACTAAAAGCTTAACTATTTTAGATTTGGTACATGTGTGACCTCACATCATTTGACAAGTGTGCTGAACACATAGTAAGTTTAAATATCTCATTGGCTAACTAATTCATTCGAATGCAGTTATTTCTCTCACACACTAAAAACACACACTACACTCGACAATGTGGCATGCACATGGAGTTCTATATCTTTTCTTACTAGCTTGATGTACAAGTTGCTTCAGTTCAATTTGAGAGGTACTTACAATATGTATATGTTTGCGCTGAGCTAGTCGCATATTGCAGCTTATTGTTTTATATTTGCTTATTCATTGGTGTTTGTGTCTGTGACAGCTTTTTGGGGCTTTATTTCATGGACCGTTATGGTAAAAAAAAACTTTTTTTGTCATTTTGTTTCTCCTCGATTGCCACATTTCCCTGCCTTGTTTTGCTGTCAAAGTCTGACATTTGTGTTACCAAAGAAAGCTTGTTTTTCGAATTCCTTGTTTTATTTTTATTTTTCCTTTGTCCTTTTTTGTGCCCTGTGTTCGCTCTTGTTTTGGCTTCCTACATGCACCCACTCAAGCATGAAAACGTTTCACTATAAAAATATCTTGCTTGTCTCAAGTGAAGATATGTTACTTTCAGCCATTCCGCTTTATTGTTCGTATGTCATCTGTGAAAAGAAGGTTAATTGTAATTATTAAAGGTGTGTCGAATGTTTTAAACAGACTAATGGTTTTCTTATGTTTCTTGAGTTTTTCTTGCATGCTTTTGCTTGGATATTTTGTTTTATACTTTATGCTTGTTTCTTTTTTTTCCTTTGCTTACTGAACTGGCATACAAAGAGAGTCAGTGGTCAACTTGTCATCATGAGTTTTGCTTGGCAACTGTGAAAAAGATTTGCATTCTCCTGTTGCCTGCCATTTTATTTGCTTCCACATCCTGCATTCATTGGCACTGAGGGAGCATATTTGTAGTAAGGCTACTGCTTCAGTGCTTCTACCTAAACTAAAAGAGTGGTGTATGGGAATAAGTTATCCTCAAAAAAAAAAACACTGTAAAGAAGAGCATTTTACAACATAGCTTGTGCAGTGTTTTTAGGTGGTGTTTTCTATATTTAACGCTTATTTAGTATTAAGTTGCCTTTTACTCCCTTATTACCCCTTTTTGATTGCCTCCATTTTGGTTCACAATTTCTGACCTTTAAAGGTATCACAAAATAAGCTTTTCAACTGTGAAAACCATGCATGTAAGTTGCTTATATTGCCTTAGCCAGGTAAATTCAGTTCATACAGAAACAAAATACTTTAGTCTTCAGGTTTTCTCAAAGGCCGTAAATTTTTTTCTCACTGAGGGGGTACTTCTAAAACCATTATCACAGAAACACGAATTCAAAGGTGCTAACTACGTAAATCAGCCCGAAGTGCCGCCCACACTCCAGTTGTGTCATCAACGGCAACACTGCTGGAAATACTAGTTACGAATGGGATGGGCTGTGTAAAGGGCTGGAGATTTGTCAGGTTGTTCTTTTTTTTTACCTTTCCACTTCGTTTTCTCTCACCCTCTCTTCAAGTCACTCTCTTGCACGTTTTCAGCTCCAGTAAGCAGGTGTGCGATGTTTTAATGCTACTTAAAGCGTTGCAGTGTATGAAAGTTCATTTAGTCCTTCGAGGGCAGCTACGTTACTCTATCCATCATTACAGATGGAGCGCAAGTTGCTGGCCAGTTGTATATCGGCCTCTACATTGCTGTCTGTGATTGGAGTGAAATTTTGTCTGCGGTTGAATGTTATCGTGCATCTATCAGCTTAGTAACTTATTCCCTGGTGGTGTGCGAAATGTTGCAGCTAATTGAGTCTATGTCAGATGATGCAAGATATTTAGTTTTGATTGTAGCTTGTGCTGTGAGTGGTAACCTAACTTGTCCTGACGTCTCACTGAGATAGGCTCTGTTATATTTATTTCTGAAATTAATGGTTATTCATATTTCTGATATTAACCATTTTACTATAGATACATTCCATCCCAAAAGTTTCTTCATCACGGTCGGCCGCCAGCACAATGAAAATGCGATCCGAGATATTTTTCTGATATTTATCATATACTTGTGTAGTATACCGCCTAAAAATGTACAGTGCAGGGTTTGTGGCGAAATCATGCAAAAATTCGGCTACGAAAATCATTCCCGCCGTGTATAAAATTACGAAGTTCCGAGAATCGCTCCTATTTTAACTCCAGGATATTACATGGTGGGATGCACAGATGTAGCTTAAAAATGATGGAAGAAATGTAACCTCTACCAAAGCAAAATGTTGACAATACTTTTAACGTCTGATGATCTGTTGCGGGACAAGGCGGGTTTGCCCAAGCCAATACATAACATTTCCTAATGAGTTGTAATTGCGCGGGAAATGGTATTTTTGCAGTTACGTTTTATTTCCATCTGCTATAGCCAAGCATTCCGAAGCGGAGGCTGTGCAGTAGAGCAGCTCCCTCTATACTCTCAAGACATTCCGAAAGAACTCTAAGACGACCTCAAGGGAGTCTTCACAGACTGCCACGTGGCCCCGCTACCATATCGGTAAAAAACTGATTGCGGTGAAAACACTGCCCCAACATTCCGACTCTTACCATGGTTGTTGGTCGCGGCAACTCATTTTTTAAAACTCGCCTAGGCGAGGCTGACAAGCGCAAACAACCTTATACAGTGAAATATATCTTGGACAAAGTGTAATATATACAGATAGTATTTATGAACAACGAAGCGTTCTTTGTCGCTCCGACGACCCTTGTTTCCCGTGCCCTTGAACGACGAACGTGTCGTCTGCATTCTGGGCCAGCAGACGACGTCCGGGACTATTTTTTTACCCCGGCCGTCTTCTGTAACAACGCCCTTTGCTCGGAGAACAATTCCTTCGGAGAGTAGCAAAATCGGCATCAGGGATGGATCGGGGCGTTGCGGTATTTTGCTGTCTAGAGTGTGGCGGTGACGTAATTGACGAGTATGAGTCATAACCCACTTTACGCGAGGCCTGTGCAATAGTATATACTTATACTAAGCGAGGACGCACACAGATGTGGTGGGGCCGGGAAGATAGCGGCGCTCGCTCGTGGGCACTGGCGAAGACTCCGCGCTCGAAGCGCCACACGAGAAGAAATTTATGGAAGAGAACGAATGCATGTGCACAGTTTCTTAAACCAACCCGACGCGGTGCCACGGTTGGGCGCGTAAAAATAAAAAAAAAATTGCTCACTGAGTCCCCGAAGAACTGTAGCCGCATGAACCCTGAACTTTTGCGGGCTGTGGCAGGGACGATGAATGACGGGGGCAAATATGTGCTCTTGCGCCTGCCACTACGCTCACGCGTTCTAGAACGCGCTGTACAAATACGGAGAAAAAAAATTAATACATTTCTATATTGCTTACATCTTGTGCGCCGTGTCAGCTGTGAATATCTCTCTGGCAAAAGAAAAAAAAAACGCTTTTCTGGGTGAGCTTCTGTGCAATTTATTTTGTATTGCAGCTCTTTGGTCTGTCGTCACCATCGTGTAAGCAGCTCGTTGCCTACTCGTGATGTCAGGCACTTATAGACATCTGCGTTGCTCTGATGGCAGGATGATAAGTGATCTCAGGGCCGTTTCTGCAGAGTTAGGCGGTGTAAGCGTGGAGGTCTTGAAAGCGCGAAATACCAAGGACAGTGATGCCTAACCAAGGGTTGCTAGAGCAACGGCGTTAAGTTCCAGCATTGTGCGAAGGGGACTGCGAGGTAACTTACGTCACTGGTGCCTGTGTTCACGTCACGTCCGGTCGTTCTGCCCTTCCTTCTGATACACAAACAAAAAGCCCATCGCGTGATAAGAAAAGAACCGGATCGTGCTTGACGTACTGAAAACCGAAAGCTTAATGTGACGGACGCTTGTTTTTCGCGCTGGCATTAGCGAAAGGAAAAAAGAATGACGTCGACTTTCACGTCACAAACGACGGCGCTCAGTACAGGAAGCTTAGCTGTGCGAAAGTCGCTGAAATGGGTACAGCTAGTGGACGTACTCCTCGTCTGCTTTTTTTTTTTTTTTTGTGTAGGGAAAGGGCTGCCATACACACGAACGCAGCCGCCGTCACCACACGCAGAAATAGTCGCACAGGGAGTTTTATTGCTTTCAATTAGCACCTCTCGTCCCCTCCTTTTTTTTATTTTTGCGCACGTCATCGGGACGTGATCCCGCATTGAACTTTGTGTCGAATATTTCGCTTTGGCCCTGCTCAGGTACGCAGTGTTTCGCGTGACGTAAATATACTCGTTGCCAGATACTTTACATTCCTTAGCAAGGACAGCGTGCTACGCCATGCTTGCTGGCTTCGGAACTTGCCCTGCTCTGCCCCGATTTTCACGACCCTGCACATAAGGAAGCAGAACGGACGCGATTACAGCTGTAAAGCAGCGGCCCCTCTCGGAGGAGCGTGAAAAGACCCGTACTGCTTGAGAAACGATTTTGTGACAGTGTCGTGGACAGGAGAGCATGTAGCAAAAATGGACAAGTACTAGTGGCGACACTCAGACACAAACACACATACATATACAAGCGCGTACAAAGAAGTTTATATATAAATATATATATATATACCAAAGGGGGAATTAAAGGCGAAGTGGTTCGGCCGGTGGTTTTTATTGCTTAGTACGAGTAAAACTGTGTGGACTGGTAAGCCTATTTACAAAACATACACACAAGAGAGAGAGGGAAAGGACACTCTCCACTTTGCTGAAGCCGCCCTTTTTCCACCCGTTTCCTCTGTGTCAGTGCGTACGCTAAAGCGACTATTCTAACTAAGCGTAGATGTCTTTTTGTATTGAAAGCTCTCTCGTAAAAGCCTGACCTTACCCCACTCTTGATCCGTTTTCGGAAAAGCAGTTACCCGCCCTCGAAACACCCCGTGTGCCCCGCCGTGTGCGATATGTCTTTGAGTGAAGCTTTGTCTTTTCTACGTGAAGTCGTGAACGCGCCGTCGGCGAATCGTGCAGGCCGCCTCGATTCGACGAAAGGTCATTTCCGGCTCCTCGGATCCGACTCGTTTCTTGGTGTGGTGCGTGTCGCGTCGAGTTCGCCGCTCGGTTCTTTTCGCGCCGATGCGACTTTACAGATCGTTAAGGTCCCCTCATATATAGTTACTTCTGCTCACTGGACGATCCAGGTTGCCTGTTCGTCTTGTCTTTTTCTGACATACGCTTCTGTAGTTCGTTTCTACTTAGTCCCCGCCACTTGTCTCTCGCCCTCTCTATTCACTGTTATTAATTGGCCAGCTGATTGTGGTTCAGTGAAAACGTTTGACGGGTTAACCGGTAGTGCAGTGCACCTTAATTTTCTTTTTTCACTTAATTGTTTTTCTTTGCTCTTTCATTGAGAATTTGGCGCATTGAGTAGGTCGTTCTTAAAACTATGTAGCCCTGATGTGAACACATTACTGGGAATGAGTTTTTGATCTGATCTGAACAATGAACGGCAGAGACGGCTAAAGAAAGCTCTATGGCGTTGATTCCGTACGCTGCATCCCGTCTGTTTTCAGGGAAACATTTAGGTGCCTGGCCGTCAGGTGTAGCCGTTACGGGAAGAAAGTAGGTTGATTTGCAAATTAGGCGCCCAGTACAGTTCGCCCTGTTCTCTTTGCCGCCATTTGCAGAGCTATTTGTCGATTAACTACATTGTTTTCTTACCTGCCTGCTAACGCGGATTGCTTGAACCGTCGTGGACTACCTTCTTGTATGTGCAGGAATGGAAAGAGCGAAAAAAATTGAATGAAACGCCAACGTTCCTTATTTATTCTATATTTTCATATTCATTGAGGCGCTTGGATAGACTCGTCACAGCTCAAATTTCTGCAGTGCTTTGAACGGCGATCTCCGAAACCTCCCCGGAAAGTTGGAATTTAGGTGATGCGTAGACTTGGAAGCTTGGACACTACTTCGAAAAGGTCGACGGTGGATTGCAGAGGCTGGGCTAATCCTTCTCGCTCAATCCGATCTGCTGCGTGTGGGATTGCAGGCACTCGAGCTTTGCCGAGGCCGCGAACGCTGACGGCAATTTCTCACCCGTCAAGGCGAGGGGGATTAAAGGCAGACCGGGAAACCGAAACTTTAGGCAGACTAGGGGGGGGAGCCTGTAGATTAACATCGCATTAAATAATCTTAAGCTTCAACAAAAGAACTGCTTTCAGCGCGAGAGACAAACACAGGAGATATGTTAATATATTTTGAGCAAAAATCTGTATGCGTAGAAAAAAAAAAACGGCCTCTTTGAAGCTATTTTAAGATTTCTTCGAGCACGTTTTTTGCCATTTTTGTGGCGGTCCTAGCTCCCTGACACTCCATTCATTCCCCTTCCTCTTCGCCCTCTGTCATCCTTCCTCCTACAAGTTTTAATCTTTGTGCAAAGCCGCTAGCGTCTTATAAACTTCGCATCTAGAATTATATGTATGCTTTTTAGTCGTGTGTCGAAAGTAATCTCTACTAACTATCTTTTCGATGTCAACTATGCTTATTTAAACAATGGTATACTCTCGTAAGACTCTGTGTTTGTTGCAGTTATGCTAACCACTTGGAGGCATTGGATCGCTCGCGGCAGGATTTTTTTTTACCTTTTGTTTCCTATCAAATTATCCTTAGAGAACTAAGAGTACACTCATATGCCTGTATTATGTCGCGCACTTGCCGTGTCCTGTGTTCTAGCTTAAGGCCATTATTTTTGTTTTTAATTTTTTATCTCGCCTGACCTCAGAAACGAACGACCCGTTTAAGCATTCGTGAACTCAAGAAGTGAAAAGTATACTTTCGTTATTATATGTATCAGTTAGGGCTGGTGACATGCTCTGCTACAGATACGCTGAACATATTTTTTTTTTTTTTTCGCTCTTTTTGAGGCTTTCGAAAAAAAGAAAGTTCAGATTTTATTTTGAGTGTGTGAAACCTGAGTGGCGCGATCGATGCCTCTGAGAACTTTTTGCTTGTAACACTGTTTATTCAATGTTTAGTAGTAGTTAGTTGGATTGCTGGGTTTTGATATTTCTTCATTGCCGACGTGGGTCACTACTTCTGGGCGAGCGAAGCTCCCGGCGGAAGAACGGCTTTCTGAAGCCTCGTTTTCTGACTTGATTAGATAGAGGCGAAGACATGCTAACTCTGAAGCCGGAACTCGGAGCGCTCTAATCGAACCCACAGAGAAAACGGAAAAGAATAATAAAAAAAACCAGATATGATTGGCTGCATTTTGAGCTCGGTTCTAATATCCCTTGTGCTTTCGTGATTATTCCAGCTACTCAGAGCGCAGGCCGGCCGTGACCTGTGCGTGCGCTGAATGGCTGTCCGTACGGAATGCATGCTTCTAGTTCAGAACTGAGTCGACCTGAAAAGCTCATTCATAAAAGCGTCGGATTAAGACAGGCCGTATAGTGTGCATACTATACTCCTGTGAGAGATCATTGTCAAAATCAAGAAGTGTTTCCTCGTCTTCATTTACCTCAAGGCTTCATTTTTCGTTGTGAGAATTTTAGCTTTGCCTAGTGTCATTTCAGTAC
The DNA here is from genome assembly GCF_055883805.1 of Amblyomma maculatum. Classification (NCBI taxonomy): domain Eukaryota; kingdom Metazoa; phylum Arthropoda; class Arachnida; order Ixodida; family Ixodidae; genus Amblyomma; species Amblyomma maculatum. The sequence goes on along the minus strand of NC_139351.1, from coordinate 40,699,449 downwards.
ATTCGACTAAAACGCTTGACACGAAGGCTAGGCAAGTTTCGCTAAACTACGGGATAATCTAATTAGCATATATATATATATATATATATATATATATATATATATATATATATATATATATATATATATATATAATAAAACAATCCAACAGTGCGCTAACAATGCGCTTCGTTTTGAGCCAATTTGTTGCAGTTGCTGAGGTTGTGCATATTTAAATGGCTTGTGGAAGCCTTTTAGCACATGCGCAGGTGCACGGCAGGTTAAGCAGATTTCGGTTACCACGGTTGATGTCACCAATTCGTCGTGCGGTTTGACGTTTGCCACTTTCCTTCCCGTACTTGTGCGTTAGATCTCCCGGCAGGGAGCCACACCAGCTTACGTGAAGAGACACAAACACACATGGCCGCCAGGGTGTCGCTAGTCCTTTCACGTCCGCTCAGTAACCTCTTGGATGACAGCATCGTTCGCCGTGAGAGGCCAGCGCTCCAACTGCTTTATACATGCTCCCGACGTCACTCTGGGGATTTCAAACCAAACATAAATTGCTCTAAGAGCGGAGTTTCCCCAACTCAACTTGCGATCCGCCTAACCCAATCTGGCGGAAGAGTGGCGTACTCGGTGTTGGAGGTCGCCGGCTTCTTCGTGTTTTTGAACGATTGCAACGATCCTTGACGGCGACCTTAAATATGCGCGCGTTTTGTCTACTAATTTAAATTTCTTGCGCACCCTGGCGGCTGGCAAGTACAAACGGCAAACAGCGTGAGGCGTTGGTAACACTCTGGAGCCAAAATGGCGGCCAGTGGCGGTGCTCTGAATCAACTAGGGAAGAGATAAAAAAGCTAAACCCCACTCAACTAAGGTTAAAACGCGGAAAACCGGTTTGAGGTGAAAGTACCTCCGGCGTTGCTTTGAGTAAAAGAAAGCACAACCGCTAAACGCGAAATGATGATGAAAAACAGAAGTAACTTGTCATTCTTGTCGTCTTTGCCATTTGTGTGTAAAACAGATGAGTCAGAAAAGAAAAAAAAAACGACGCCGGTAAAGAAAGCATACGTGGTACGACTGGGTTTTATGGTGTCTCTTATTTCGTGGTATACCTATATATTTCTGGCAGTCGTAACGCTGTGTTCGTTGTTTGCTGTCTCTGACTCTTTCACTTAGTGGTGTCGTCTTGTCGGAATGGAGTTTTTATTCGCTTTTTATGTCGCTTTTATGAGGAGAAGAGAAACACAACTACACAATGACTGGAAACATTGGTTGTGTATTAAAAGTGCCGATACGCATACGAGTAAAACAATTACTCGTGTATAAAAACTCTGATGTAAACAGCTTTTATAGGAAAATAAATGGGAAAAAACAAACTATTAGGGAATAATTATGCGACGTGTCCAATGTTTCAACCGTTTTCCTGCACGTGCTGGGAACGTGGTCATCGATAGCTCTAATTGGTCGCTTGGTGCTGCACATTTTTGTAAAAAGGAAAAAAAGAATGGGCGAGTTCATGGAGCTGCCCTCTACACCTGGCGCCTAGCCGAGTGTCCTTCAGGACCCCTACTGTGGGAAATAAAGTTTTACTAAACCAAACCAATGGAGCAAAAGGATAAAAGTGCTTTTAGAATGGCTGGTTTGTCCTGGACGTGGCAGATACAAATGAGCCATGGAGGCTGTTCTCGTGGATAAGCATTCTTCAGTACTGCTACTAAGCGAACGCGTTTTGGCTTGGCTCGACAAAAAGCTTTGTTTCTCATAGCTGAAAATTATATTTAAGTAGTGGAGGTGCGAACAAAATACTAAAAGTAATTCATATGACATTCAAAGATATAGCACCCAAGCTGGAAGCTTCCTAGTTTATTGGTACGTGGCCATTGTGGTGAAGTTAAGGTGAAGCTCTTGAAGACAAACGTTCCCATCACGCGCCCATGATCAGCGTCGCAGAGACATATATATATATAAAAACGAAAATACTCTCCGCCATTCCAAAGGTAATTTTTTTAACCGATGATCAAATTTCATACAAAGGCTTCGCGTCAGCCCACCGCGTTGCCGTCCTAGAAATCAAGTGCAAAAAAATTTAGTCAAAAGATTTTAAACTATCCTACTAAACTCAGACAAGAGCTGTAAACAGAGATCTACATAACGAAAAAAAAAATGTTATTCCCGGCATATAGTTCTGACTGTACTGCAATATTTGTACTTTTCCATGTTAATAAATTTCCAATCTCTTGGAAAATGAGTGCTCATCAGTCCCGCTTGGTGGTCTTATTCTTTCCGCTTCTTCGTGCGCTGTCTCTGCGATCCGCAGAGATGCGCCGGTAGTTGTTAGAGGGAGAAGGCTTTACTTCTAATCAGCAAGAAGAGTCGTCTCTGTGTATCCGGCTGCGCAAATAGAGCTTCGCGGTTCATGCTATATGCATAAGGAAGTGTCACAGGTCCTTGCACTCTGAGAACGTTAAGTTTAATAAATAAGATGCTAGACTTTTTTTAAATAGCGACAGGAATATAAGATTTGTCTTGAAGCGTTTCTTTTCAGGATTCCTGTATTTCACTCGACCTTTAAGGATATCTCGTACAAAATAAAAATAAAAAATGTAGAATTTCTTTGGCGTAATCTTCTAAAGGATTCAGAACAGTCGGAACGCATTCAAACTCTGTATGACGTAGTAAACAGGATATGTGGTTCACACAAGAATATTTTGAAAACGATAAAAGATATTTTAGCCTGCGCATGCATGCATGTTTTCTATTTCGTAGGTTATCCACGTTCCTGGAGGAACGTAACGGGTGTTCCTTAGGAAAAGTTGCATTAGGGATTTGCAAGGCTGACCGAAGCCGAGACTGATCTCCTGTAGCATGACTCTTAATGTTCCTGCGCTATTTTAAGTGTTGCGTTTAACCACGATTGTGTGGTTAAAATAATTTAGCCTTGCTTTGCATCCAAGCGCGTCTATAACAAGGGAAGATGAACAAAGCCAAACCCACTTTTAGCCGACACCACATCAACGCTTCGAAATAGACGCCACAAGGGTGTCCTGCAATAATGCCTCGTAACGCTACCTGCAAATTACCCTTCGGTTTAGCCTAGATCATTCTGGCATTTCACTCTAAACGTATAATTCCAGAAGCACGAACGCAACAAAGAAATTGACAGCCAAGGTAGGTATGCAATTGCTTTTGTTTTTACCCCTGTGTAAAGTTAAATTTTCTTACCGAATGGTTTACCAATGCGAGTTAACGGGGATGCCGTTTAGTGATGAATGAATGAATGAATGAATGAATGAATGAATGAATGAATGAATGAATGAATGAATGAATGAATGACTGTTCATTCCGCTTTTGTCGTACAAAGAACGTGGGCGATGAAAAGAAAGTAGTTCGCAATGACTGCTTGACGGGCTTAGGTTTTCTGGGCAGGAAGGCAACTAATGTGGTATAAATAGTGATTGAAATAAAGCACGGGACAAAAAACACTTCACCAGGGGCAAAAGTACAGGTGTAGAAACAGTAAACGGATTAAGATGTATTCTAACAGCATTCATGCTTTTCTTATCGGAAATTAAACATTGTGTCCTTGTGAAAGCGCGATAGAGTCGCTGCCAGCCTACAGATACCAGTTTCCGTTAGGCAACGCGTGAAAAAAGGTTTCAAGGTTATATTGTGCTCCTTCTACTTTTCTATGCTGCTGTAGATCGGCAGCAGACATCCAGCATCATCTACTTTGTGTCAGCGAAATGTGCCTCTGGTTTTATTAATACATTTTCGGAAGCATAAAGATGCATTTAGAGTGATTAGTGTGCTGCAATGCTATTTTCTTTATTATTTGTTTGCCATTTCTTTGCCATTATTATTTTTTCTTGTTTAGGAAAGTCCAGCACTCCATCATTAATTCGCATTCATCTGTATATATTCGTTGTTTCAACTTGCACTGGCCTAATCCCGGTGCTGGTACGGAGCTTCATAAAACGATGACACGTTTCAGCTCCTCTTCAAAGCCCGATAATTGGCTGCCGCACGCAAGGACGAGTGTCACAGTATGGTTGCACTGTGGCATGTACAGACACGGTCAGATTAATGCTTAGCTTGCCTCAGCGATAACCAACACCTCATTCGTTACCCAGTGAAAACCATGTTGGGACTCAGCAGGGCTTAGGCTAGTTACTCAGGTAAAGCGTGCTCTTCCTCACTTGCGCGTAAACTCGGCAGACCTCCCTACTTCCTACATACAATATTTGGGAATAGTTAGTTGACTGAAGGGTGTTCCAAATACTCTCCCCATGACAGTACAGCATTGTTTAATAAGGAATTTTGGTGTTGTTGGAAAGTACGAATAGTGTTAAATTAAACGAATACGTATACTCGTAGGCAGAAGCTTGGTCGGCGAATGGGATATTCGGGAATGCGAAATGCGATTGCATCTTGTCAGGCATTTAATTCTTTTATTTTTCGTCTTTCGATAGGCTAAAGTGAATAGTTTGAGATGTTCATGCATATATATATATTGACACGCTGAGCTATGGAGCAGTGGCACGAGGATGAAGAAGCGGAAGAGCGGATGCACGGGGACGGTGCAGCTGAATGTACGCTGACCGCTTCGTGTCGTCCCCAATCCCTGTGAATAAAATTGCTTTACCCATCGCTAGTTCGTATTAACATATATATGCAGCTAGAGCCTAATCAGTGTTTTCCCAGTTTTTAATTGTTATGAGTCGTCATCATACCTGCCGGAGTGGCCACCGTCCTCGTAACGTCACCCGTAACGCGTAATGTCAACCATATGTTTAATCACTTGCTTCACCCCCTTCGGACAGTTAATTGCGGGGCTAGTTAGTGTTCCGACATCACGAGTATATTATTTAGCGCTAAATGACAGGATGACAAAGTCAGTACGAATACGGACGCCCGTGTTCGTCCTGTCGTTTTGTTCTAAATAATATATTCAACCCCTCCTACTCTCTTCTTGGCTCCAAGTCTGAAGAGTGAAAGATTACCCCAACGTTAATGGGGTAAGGTCATTACCTGTAGTGCGACACCAAGGTGGTCCTCAATACTACACATCAAGCGGTCGAATATTTTCGGGAAAGGAAGACACAGCATATTTACAGCCGCAATCTGTCCGGTGGCTCCTTGAAGGTCAATGGCTAGCCCGTGCTGAAATTGTGTGTCGTTTAACAGGAAAAGAAAGACACAGCATGTGTCATTTTTTTGTCGAAACTTGGACCTCATAACAACAGTTTGTTCCCCTGCTCCTTGAGGGTCAAACGAAGGTCATGTTTAAGCACACGCGAAGGCCGGATCTACCTAGCGTGGTGAAGGTTTCGCATCAAAAGGTTTCGGGCTTTACAAGATATGTTTTGTGACAAACCGGTGTTATTCGCAGAAACAGTTTTTCCGGGAGCGAGCGCACATAGCCAAAAAGAAAGGAAAGTGCAGAAATTTGATAGGGACAATTGAGGGAGCTTGATTTAGGCCTCATTGCTAAACCTGTGGCTCCAATAGCAAGTAACTGTCAGAAAGAAAAAGATAAAGAAACATTTAGAACGCAAAAATGACCTCTCTGCCATGGATATCCGGAGAACGCTCAGGCCGAAAGCATGAACTATAGACGCCAGCCGTACCCACACAGGCGTACATTTAATACACACATGCGCAGACGCTAACACGCAAACAAAGTTAACTAAAAAATTGCCGACGATTACGTTACTTTCTAATGGGAAATTTGAGCGCAGCACATTAGGTGTTCCAGCTTTTCGATACATTGAGGCAAAGAATTCGAACAAGACATGTGTGCCCAATCACAGACAACTTTTTATTTTTCACACGTATTCCTTCAAGAAACACTCCACTAACAGTTGTTGACTGTCATGAAGGAAGCTTTGTGGATCGGGATGGTGGTGGTGGTACAAACTTTATTCATTGAAGGCCAAAAAATTAAAAAAGTAAAATTATGTTGCCGCCGTTCCGTGGGTGGCCTTCCGGCTGCTGGTCGTGGCCTCCAGGTCACGCCTGGCGGCGACTTCCGCTGCCCAGGTCGTAAGCCGCTGTTGAATATGCGGCTCCGAGCTGGCCAAAGCAGCCTCCCACAGCTGCGGGCTGTTTATTTGCCAGGAGACGGGGGGAAAGTGCGCCGGACAAGAGTAAAGAATGTGAGCATAGTCTGCTCGGGGAGAGCTGCAAAGCGTGCATTGGGGCGAGAAGGCACCGGGGTGAATAAGGGCAAGGCGTGCAGGGGAGAGGAAAGTGTGGGCCTGTAAATGGCGCCACGTATTCTGTTCGATTTTAGATAGGGACTTGTGAGGGGGAGGGAGGGATAATCGGGAGTTGCGGTAGTGGAGGGTGATGTCATGGAAGGTGAGGAGGGAGTCACGCGTGTCCATCCCGGGGTGGAGGGGGCCAGCTCGGTCGGTCATTTCGCGAGCGATAGAATTTGCCGCCTCATTTCCAGGGTGCCCCGCGTGAGCCGGAACCCAAATTAGTTGGATAGATCGGGAAGGGGGGGAGGAGTGCTTAAGGATATTGAGCGCAGAGGAAGAGATTCTACCCTTTGCAAAGTTGCGGACTGCGGTCTTAGAGTCGCTAAATATGAAAAGGGCTGGTGTGCTGGCAATGGCGAGGGCGATGGCTGCTTCCTCTGCGGCAGTGGAAGTGAGAGCATGGATAGTGGCGACGGAGAGGGGGGCTCGTGTATTAGAGACAGTGGCCAGGGCATAGGCGGGATGCGAGAGGTAGGGTGCCGCATCAACATACACGGCGTCAGACCGTGTACCGTACTGGCACCAGAGGGTGGAGGCGCGGGCAGATCGGCGAGCGGCATGATGCTCAGGGTGCATGTTCTTGGGAAGGGGCTTGACAGTGAGCATGGAGAAGAGGGAGCTGGGCAAGGGATGGGTGACAGAGATAGGGGAGACAGGGGTCAAGCGAAGGGAAGTGCCGCTAGCGAGTCTAGTCAATGTGGCACTGCATTTCGGCTTGGGAGGTATGCACCGTGATCCGCTGACGCCGAGCCGGCGCTCCGGCAACCGGAGAGCAGCGTCGCCGCCACGCAGGAAGAAGGGGGAAGGGGGGAGGGGTTCACGCAGCGACGACCCATGGCGAGAGGAGCGTCATTGCACACGCCACCGCTGGTGGTGGACGACGGCTGTTGTTGCGGCGCGCGTCTTTCTTTCCCTCTTACTTTTCTTTCTTCTCTATATTCGCTTCTATCTGCACGAGGCAGCGGAGGTGGCTCAGCTACAGAGCCAGTAGCAGGCCTGTGCATGTTCTTTTCCTCCTTCCTACAGCCACAACAACAACGCGCAGCAACCGGAGAACATAAGGGAGGGGGAGGAGGGGGGGTTACACGTGGCGGCGAGCGGTGGCGGTAGCGCGCGGCTCCGGCGACGGAGCTGGTTACAAGGGACAACGCCTGCGACGCCGACGCCGATGACGACGCGAAACGCAGGAACGGGCGCCAAAGAGCTGCGCTCTAACAACTAACACAACCTACAAAGACTAATGGCAGACATGATGCTTCACACTAAGAGACAGCGTTCCACTTTCACACAAAGTGACCGCGTTCGAGCTTACAGTTCGAAGCGGGCGACGCGTTTCCCAGGTCCAGGAAATGGCGCCGGCGCCGAGGTGGCGTTCGGCCTGCAATTAGCTGGTCTTGGTGGCCGAAACGGACGACCTTCCGTTGAAGCGGGGGCTGAAGCAACGTTGGCGTTCGTGTTGGCTTTGAGGTGAACCTCTTGGGCGATGCAGGTGGATGGTGGTACGAGCTTTGGAGGTGCCCCCTGGACGTAGTATGTGGCTGAGTAGTCGCTCAATCCCCAGAATCGGCTCGAGAACGGCAGGGAGTCTACGGTGCAGTGCCGTAGATCATGAGGACGCCGGTACAGCAGCCGGCGTTGCTCACTCCCAGCCAAGGTATCCCTCCCCTCCCGGAGCCTTCGCTTCTCTGGATTCTACCCCCTTGCCTCCCCATATCGCTCCTATTTATAACCTCCGCGTTGATACACGTCAGCCTTGTCGTCATCTTCATCGTCGTCTGTTCACCAATCAGCGCTTGCCATGTCACCGACTACTATGTCTTCATGTTCTGAATCCTTCGTTGGTCCACGTAATCCTTTTCGCCGTCGTCGTCTTCTCTGCTTTCGCAAAAGGCCTCTTTATTTGGCCTCTTACATATGACAAGGGCTCCCCTGTCTCAAGAGTTTTCCCTTGAAAAATGCCTACAGTTTTGCTGCCATTACAACTTCCAGCAAACCGAATATCTTCTCCGGTCAGTCTGGACACCGCACGTAGAACACCTCAGTCGTCTTGAATGGGCCAGAAGCACACCACTGACACAACACACCAAAATTGTCTTCATAGAACACTATCACAACACTGTGGTTGTCCGTACAGTGTCCATAATAAACATACTGATGCGCACAACAAATTTCATTGTATGAACACATATCAACAGACCGAGAACCGAGCTCACAAACACAATAACTTAAATCTAACTAAGCCTGTTCGGCTCTACTCATGAAAGCTGCGCCAATGTTGTCTCTGCCTTTAATATACTCCACATGAAATTCGTACTCTTGCGAGGCTAGGCTCCGCCTCATGATTTTGCTATTGTTCATTTTGGCTTTGGTTAGATATTCGAGCAATTCGAGCAGCTGATGATGAGTTTGAATTCGAAAGTGTCTCCCGTAAAGATAAATATGAAATTTCTTCACTGCCCCATACCACAGCCAAACATTCCTTTTCAATGGTGGAGTAGTTGCGTTCACAAGCAGTGAATCTTTTACTAGCAAAGAATACCGGATGTATTTTGTTATTCACGTCTTGCAAGAGTACTGCTCCCAATGCTCTGTCGGACGCGTCAGTGGGAAGAACAAACTCTTTGTCTAAGTTCGAAGCAAGCAGAACAGGCGGCTTTGCCATATGGTGTTTTAAAGTCGCGAAGGCGTTTTCATGCTCAACTGTCCAATTCAGCGTATTACTGACACCTTTCCTAGTGAGCTCTACAAGTGGATAGGCTATGCGAGCATAACCGGCAATAAACTCCTTGTAGTACCCAGTTAAACCAAGAAACGACTGTAATTCTTTCCTAGTACTGGGTGTCTGGGATGCCTGTATTTTCCCCAATATATCGTCTTTCGTCGTGATACGGCTCATCCCTAGCTTGTACCCAAGAAACGAGGTAGCCTCAAAGCCTATCTCACATTTTGTATGTTTTACCGTCAGCCCGGCTTGCTGAATTTTGTGAAAGAGCCCCTCTAGCGTAACTACGCGTTCTTCCCATGTATTGGTGGCTATCAGGATATCTATATAATAATGCTCCACATTTTCGAGCCCATCCAAAACTTTCCTCATCAATTTCGTGAAAATAGCCAATGCAGTCTTCAATCCAGAGGGCATGGACTTAAAGTGAAATAATCCAGCTGCACAGGAAAAGGCTGTTTTCTCCTTCGATGATTCCTCCATCGGTATTTGCTAAATTCAGTTTAGAAAAACACTTTTTGTTGGCTACCTTAGCGAACACCACGCCCGCTGTTGAAATAGGTTCAGCATCGGGTACCAAGATGTTAAGCCGACGAAAGTCTACGCAGCAACTGCAGGTGTCATCAGGTATTTTGACGACCACGAGAGGGGCATTGTATGCAGACCATGACCTCTTGATTATACCGAACTCCAACATTTCCCACACATCCTTTCAAATTGATTCCTGTACCACTAACGGTAGTGGGTATTGCTTCACATTGATTGGTCGGTCTGTAGAGAGATCTAATTTGCAGCATATGACGTCAGTCTTGCCCGGTACATCCGAAAAAATATCTCCCTTACTTTGTGGTAGAGCCCTGATCTGTGGTCTTTTGTCTTCAGTCAAATTGAGGTTTATTAATACCTTTTCCCATCCTACACTTTTCTTCAATTTGTAAGCGGTGGCTCATTGTGCCCTGTAAGTGATTTTGTGTATTGTGCTGAAGTCAGGCAATAAAAAAAAGTAAGAGGTGGCCTTGTGGTAGAGCATCCGCCTCGAATTCGGGAGGTACGGGGTTCGATCCCCAGTGCCGCCGGGTACACGCCGGGTACCCACCGGTTTCCAATGGGTACAAGATTTCCCCCGGCCTGGTGCTCGACTCTTCTGGGGTGAAATGCTAGAAAGGGGTCATGAACCAAAATGTTGGTTCAAGAAGAAGAAAAAGGGCCACATTATGGGCTTTTGCCGCGCGAGGCGGACTTATTGTTGTCCGATGGCGGAACGGATCACTGCCACATCGGCGCAACTAATTGTAAGAGGGCATCTCGGCAACATCATCTCGTTCTTCTACCATTAAAGAGCAAGCGACCTTGTCTCCTAACTCTTCCTGGGCCGGAACTCTTCCTTCAACATGTTTGCATGAAATACCTTCTTGGTGTTATTTATGAATAATTCATTATCCATATCGTTTTTCTTCTGTGTCACTAGGGTAGGGTCCTTTCCATTGCATCAAAAACTTGTCCGTGGGCAGTAGGATCAGAACCCTGTCGCCTGGATTGAGATTCCTTTTGGTGGCTTTCTTGGCGTTCTCGCGCCCTGTCGAGGCCTTGATGTGCCATTCTACATGTTTCCTCCAGCTTGTCTCGAAACTCAAGCACATATGTGTATGTCGTCTTGAGCTCCACTGCAATATCTTTATTTGCCCACAGCTCCTTGAGTATTGTCAAGGGACCTCTAATGGTTCTCCCATACAACATCTCGAAGGGAGAGAAGCCAAGACTTGCTTGCGGTACTTCGTGGTAAGCAAATAAAAGAGCTGGAAGGTATCTATCCCAATCTGTTGGTCTCTCCTGGCACATTTTCTTAATCATATTTTTGAACGTCCCATTGAAACGCTCTACTAAACCCTTACATATGGGATGGTATGGCGTTGTTAGTAAATGCCTTATGGACAGTAAGCGGTTAAGCTCTTTCATCAGGTCTGACATTAAGGTTGATCCACGATCGCTTAAAATCTCTTTGGGAATCCCATAGCGAGCGAAAATATCCAAAAGACATTCAGCGACTTGGACACTGTGGTTGGTTTTCAATGGAACGGCGTCAGGATAACGAGTAGCCATGTCGACCAAGGTAAGCACATATTTAATGCCTTTAGTAGATCGTTGAGATTGGTCCCACAATGTCAATAGCCGCTCTTTGAAACGGTAGGCCGATAGTTGGCATCTTGCCCTGTGGTAGGGGACTAACTCTGCCCTTTGGGATTGTGCGTTGGCAAACGTCGCACCATCTAACAAAGCGTTTAACGTCGCTTTGGATGCCTGGCCAAAAGAACTCCTCGGTGACTATGGACACCGTCTTCTGAACCCCCTGGTGCCCGGCCATGATGGTGTCGTCTCATAAGCGTAAAACCGTCTCTTGCAGACCTTTCGGTAATGAACCTGCCTTCCTTAGCTAAATATACATTTCCTGTGAAGGAGGCCGTCTACAAATTGAAACTGAAACGAGGTACGACTCCGTCTCCTTTTCTGCTTTTCCCCTATTTTCTCGAAACAGGCTTGAGCTCTAGTCTTCTCTTTGCTTAATTGCCATTTCACCCGGTGTTACTTTCAGACAACTTGCAACGGGAGTAGAAAGCGGCCGCTGCGTCGCTCTGGCTGTCTCTTGCGCTCGTGTCTCTGATGCCGACGAGAAACTGACTGTACCATCCCCTTGCCGGCCAGTAGTGCATCTTTCCTCACTTTGGTGCTTCCCAACATCAATCGTTTTCTACTCAGGATCAGGGTCATTGACGCTTCTTGCACCCGGAATGTTTCTTAAGATGAGATGGTAGATTGGTTGCTATACGCATTTTGCGAATAGCTCTCCGGTTTAATAAGGGGTTGACACTAGAATCCTGGCTATCGGCAGGTGCCTAACCGTGCTGTCAACCAGGGTGACAGCGAACGCTTCCCCTCTTAGGTCTTCATCCCTCACTAGGCTTCTCTGAACCAAAACTGTATTGGATCCACCGTCTCTAATAGCCAATATATGATGGTCCCCTATTTATCGAACCACCACTGGCATTGCTGTTTTCGACTTGGGCGTTCCACTGTCCCCTTCATGGTCCAGTGGCGCTTGCTTCTCTTTCAGCTGTGGAACTTTGGCTGGTGTGATAAGTTCTTTCTTTAAATCAACCACACATGCAGCTCGGTCCTGCGTTCTATATTGGCTTTCTTTTACTGTATGCCCTCTCCTGTTGCAACCTCGACACACGACCTGCGTCCTCCAGGCCACGCTACTAGATCTACAGTCAGCGGCACGGTGTCCCACCCTGTTACAGAGGAAACATCTGATTGGCGCCTTAAACACCCCGCCAGTGGGTCTTGGTTTTGCTGAATTTAATTCTGAAACCTGATTTTCTATCTTCCCCTTACTCATACTCATGAGACCTTGAGCTTCAAGAAATTGGTCTGCATTCTCGGCAATATCGTCTAATGAACACAATTTTTTTTTCAGGAATACCGCTAGGTTTGAACTGCAGCATACTAAGAACTGCTCTGTCACAGTTTGTCATGCACGCCTTCAAAACTATTTTCTGTGTTCGACATCTCAAGCCTTCTGTCGAAATAGTTGGCTAGCTGACAAGGAAACTGCTTAGCGGTTTCAGAATCCTCAGGTTTCGCGGTGCAGAATCTCTCGCGAAAACCCTCCGCTGTTAGCCTGAACCTTTGGAGAACTGCCTTCTTGACTTTATCGTAATCCATGGAATCAGACGCAGGCATCCTACCAAACACATTCAGCGCTTTCCCGACTAAACACATACTCAACGCTGTTGCCCATTCGCAGGGCTCCCAACCTTGTCCTAGAGCTATCCGCTCAAATCGTTGCAGATATGCGTCCTAGGCATCTCTTTTGTCATCAAAAGGAGTCATCAGCTTCCTCGGACAAACTCTCGTCGATCTAGGCGCTCCTTTCCCTACCTCGGAGCCCCGATCGTAATCCGTGCTCCCCTCGCGTTCCCCGATCAACTGCTGCTGTTTCCACAGCGACAATTTCGTCTCTTGTTCAGTTCTTATTTCACGTTCATCTGATTCCTTCGCTTCCTTCGCTCTGATTTCTGCTTCTCGTTCCGCGGCTTCACGCGCTGCTTCCTGCTTTCGCTCCGCGAGTTCATGCGCATCTTCACGTGCGTGTGCTCTAATCATCTCTGAGCCTTTTCATCGCCTCCTCTTTTCTTAGCTCTAGCTTTAATGTCTCTAATCTCTCCGCCAAGTCCATAGTGTCTGCCGTCGAGAAATCCGAAGGATCCGAGACAAATAGAAAATAAACAAGAAAAAGAATCCTGGCAGGCTCGCCACTTGCTTCTTTTTCACGAATCTCCGGAGAACGCTCAGGCCGAAAGCATGAACTAGACGCCAGGCGTACCCACATGGACATACATTTGATGCACACATGCACAGACGCTAACACGCAAACAAAAATAACAAAAAACTAACAAACTACAAAGACTAATGACAGATACGATGCTTCACAAAGAGACAGCGTTCGAGCTTATACCTTGCTTATACTTCCAAGCGGCCGACGCGTTTCTACCGCAAACGGCTCGAGAGCAGCAGTGAGTCTACGGTGCAGTGCCGTAGAACATGAGGACACCGGTACAGCAGCTGGCGTTGTTCGCTCCCAGCCGAGGCGTCCCTCCCCTCCCGGAGCCTCCGCTTCTCTGGCTTCCACTCGTTTGCCTCTCCATATCGCACCTTTATATAACCTCCGCGTTCATACACGTCAGCCTTATCGTCGTCTTCATCGTCTTCTGTTCACCATCAGCGCTTGCCACGCCGCCGGGGTGGTGCAGTGGTTGGTAAGACGCCTGACAACTGTGCCGGAGTACCCGGGTTCGAACCCGACCTCAGCGTCTGCATTTCGATGGAGGCGAAATGAAGAGGCATCCGTGTGCTGTGCGATGTCAGCGCACGTTAAAGATCCTCAGGTGGTCGAAATTACTCCGAAGCCCTCCACTACGGCTCCTCTTTCTCTCTTTCCACCTTCACTCCCACCTTCCTCCCTTCCCTTACGGCGCGGTTGAGGTGTCCACAGAATACAAGTGAGACCCTTACCGCGCCTTTCCCTTCCTATAAATAAATCAATCACTGTCACCGACTACGTCTTCTTCATCTTCTTGATCCATCGTTGGTCCACGTAATCCATTTCGCCGTCGTCGTCTGCTTTCGCAAAACGCCTCTGTATTTGGCCTCTTACATGTGATAGTCTCTATCCTGCTAAAGCAGTAGGCTAAATCGTGAGCGGTATATTTTTTCGCGAACGTACCATACTAAAGTTTCTGCTCAGATAGACGTCATAATGTATGACAGATGTGAGGAATTCCGGTCTTGCAAGCTTTCAATAAAAGTTTATATAATTTGTAAAATACGTTTCACACAAAAGAGGCAGTGTTGTTACCACCACTGTGAGACAGTCACCTGATTCTGGTGATGTTCGCTTTCTCCTAGTTGTCAGATATTAGTAAAGAAATTTCATTACGTTGTTATTGGCAGAAAAGCTTCTTGAATTCCACAAAAATTTAATTTGGTGCAATGGCGCCAGAGTGAAGCAACATATTTTGTCCCGTAGCTTATTGTATTAGCCAGCCACTCCACTCTCGACAAGACGTCGATTCTAATGTTTCTTTTTTTTTTTTTTGTGTGCGCTTCCAAGCACTTTCTTTTCGCGTGCAGTTTTCGCACACTCTGAACCCAAGTACAGTGAATGGCGCCACTGTTCTATGCGCTAATTCGATCAGTCTCCACCCGGGTTAAAAACTCTCGGCGCACCTAAATAATACAATATTTGCGAGCACAGCTTGTGAATGCACACTAGCTTTCGCGTTGAGTAAACCCCGCCGTCTAGGGGCCGACACGGTATTCTAAATAGAGGCGTGTATTTTAGGAAAAGAGGCTCTTCACAGGCTTTCAACCAATTGCGCTGAGATACAACAGCGGCGATGTTGCCAAGGGACCTGCCTCAGCTTAAATCCCTGAAAACTTCTCTACACGCTCAAGCACGCTTGGCGCTAACTCGGTTTGGCGACGCGGAACCGACACGATTTTCGAGCACTTGGCGGCCTGGCACGAAACGAGCGAGAGGGCGGAGCTACTAAACCGGCGATGAAATTTGGTTCTCGAGGCGCTGTGCAATGGCCGTTCGACAAGTGTTGTAGTCTAGACACTTAGTTGTCCAACGGTGATCTTAGTCAGGGACAATGACAAAGGTAAGTTATTTGTTGCAGTTTTGTACTTGACGGCTGAAATCTAAGAGAATTTATTATGCACGCAACCGCGTTCCGGGCAGCGGAATTTTATGTATGCATGTCCGTGACAATGGACAATCGTGACAATGAAAAAAATAGGCAGTCTGCGGGCCAACATGGAGGAGCCAGATTTTCAGAGGTCAGACTGAACCGTGCACTGGAGAAAAGAATCTATGGCGCAGACATTTGGCAGCTCGACGGCAATGCGTGAGCTGGCGTCGTCGCGGTCTGCTTAGGTCTTTATTGATCCAGACAGATATATTTTGAATGTTTCGATTTTTCTCTTTTTCCTCTTGCATTCTTCACATGATTCAAATACTGTTCTAGCTGCCTACTCCTATCTGTCATTTGAGCTTGCAAACCATATCTACTTTTTTGTTTCGATGTTAGTCTGAAACAAGGGCGGAGCTAAGATCCCACCCTGCAAAACGAGCCATGTTTGGGTCGCTGCATCTTCGCCCGTTTCTGATTACCTCACGTAGGCATAAAGTGACAGCCCAATAAAATCACGTGAACATGCCTGCACGGCCTAGGCGTTCTGAGTCTGACTTCGAATCCAAAACACCTTTAAGTTCTATGTGTTTCTAGAGTAGTGAATGCGGAAGTCAGGGGAGAGGAGTAAGGTTAACCAGGACAAAAAACTAATTTTTTACACTACGCTGGATGAAAGAAATGCTAGGTTATAAACCTGACAAAGGAATGATACCAAGAACTATGTAAAATGGTACCTTCGATCATCATTGGGTCAATGCTCATCGAACTCAATTCAGATCGGGAGATCGTTAGACGTCACTCAAGTGGAATAGAGCCCGATAGTGCTTGGCCTAGTTGCAATTCCCAAGTGCACTTCAGGTTTTCAAGCGGAATTGAAAGCGGATGTTAACGCCATCATCCCTAGAGAGCTTAAAAAGAGACCAAATTAATCGAAATTCTCCGAGAACTCTGGAATCTACACTGCAGAAATGCGAAAGCCTAAGCGTTGCTCCTGCACATGGAGCAGCACGTTTGATTTCATTATCATTATCAATTAAATTCACCATCATTATAATTGCTACTGTCATAATTGTCATTATCACTAATTGCAGCGTCATTGTCACGGTACACAAGGATAATTATGATGTGCGTTTCATGATCCCGGATATCAAGGCTGATGGCGTCGCCAGGTGATGACGTTACAATCTCGCGGAATCCCGCGGAATCTCGCGAAGAAGTGTGACACTTCTTATGTCCGGACGGGGCCTTGGCCGCGCGCATGAGTCATTAAAGGCTTTCACTTTACCATGTTCCGTGCGCGGCTTCCGCGCTGGGCCGCAAAGACGACGAAGCGGTTGTTGCGCTGGAAGAGCGCTCGAGTTGGACCGGGTTCGAAGATTAGAAGACGCTTCGTGGGTCGGCCTGCACGTCCCTGCTACGTCCGCACTACGCCTACTCGCACGCCTGCGGTTCCTTAGGTCGTGACACTGGTGGAGACGGCGGGGTGTAAAAACATATGTTTGTTAAAGATAAAATATTTTAAATTCTTGATAGGACGTTTTCAGTGTACTCTGCCCACTTATACGCAGAAATATTCGATATTAACGTTCGTCGCATCCTGATGTACTACAAGACGACATTGCCAAGTCTCAGTGCTAAAGTTGTGGTCATTTTAGCTGCGTCTTTTCACACGGTTAGTGAAAGTATATCGACAAAAAAAAAGAGAGGTTTAATGATTCGCAACGTTTACGGTAACACTGAGGACTATTTCTCACAAGCGTATGTTCTAAAATCATGGAACACGTTATTTACTCACATGTCGTCAACTTCCTAACATCCATCAAATTTTTCCATCCCAATCAGCATGGTTTTCAGAAAGGCCTTTCTTGTGACACGCAACTTGCATTGTTTTTAAACGACATTTGTTCCAACTTAGACCTTAATATTCCTACTGATGCACTCTTCTTAGATTTCGAAAAAGCATTTGATAAGGTTCCCCACAAGCGACTACTACTAAAACTGTCAAGAATTAACTTAAATGCATCTGTATTTAATTAGATCGAAGATTTCCTTACTAACCGCTCCCAGTTTGTTCTCGCTAACGATTACGCTTCCAGCCTCACCCCTGTTCTCTCCGGTGTACCCCAACGTACCGTACTTGGTGCTCTTCTTTTCCTTATTTATATTAATGACCTACCCAACTCCATCTCTTCTAATATCCGCCTTTTTGCCGATGACTGTGTCATTTACCGTCCCATGCATAACCCTACTGATAATTTGGCTCTTCAGGCCGATCTGGCAAAAGTCGAGGAATGGTGTCGAAATTGGTTAATGACGCTAAATGTTAACAAAACGGCCCTAATTACCTTCCACAGACGCCAACACTATTTTTTGTACAACTACTTACTAAACGGAACTACTATCTCCTCGGTATCTTTTTTGAAATATTTAGGTGTCACAATTTCCAGTCACCTTACATGGCATTCTCACGTTACATCCGTTACTAACGATGCTAACTGCACACTTGGCTTTCTTCAGCGTAACCTAGCTCAGGCACCTTCTTCTGTTAAACATCTAGATTATGTAACCCTTGTAAGGCCCAAATTGGAGTACGCATGCGCATTGTGAGACCCGCATCTTCAAAACTTGATATC
This sequence comes from Amblyomma maculatum, assembly GCF_055883805.1. Classification (NCBI taxonomy): domain Eukaryota; kingdom Metazoa; phylum Arthropoda; class Arachnida; order Ixodida; family Ixodidae; genus Amblyomma; species Amblyomma maculatum. Next base: position 40,681,589 of record NC_139351.1, on the reverse strand, counting down.
TACCATTGAATTAACACAAAACCGTGCAGCTAGATTTAGCTTCTCTGACTATTCTCGTAATACTAGCGCCACTAATCTAAACGCTAATGCCGGTCTCCCAAGCTTGCAAGCACGCTGTAAAATATCTAGACTCTGTTTATTTCATAAATTTTATCATGCCTTATCATCTAGCACAGCAGTCATCATGCCGATTCATCGAACATCCAGTCGCATCAGCCACACCTTTGCTGTTTATCCGCCACATGCCCGAACGACAACGCACCTCAACTCATTTTTTGTAAGGACAGCCATCGACTGGAACGATCTTCCCGCTGACATCGTCGCTCACTCTAACCCAAGCCATTTCAGAACAGCCATTGAAAACTTTTTTTGTTAATCTCGACAATACTGTCAAGCCTACCCCTCATGTACAACTCCGTACTCCTGGGGTCTTTGAGGTATTGGAAATAAATGATTTTTGAGAATTGCCTAGTACAGCACCGATGCTTCAATCGGCCTTGTAATCCTCGATGCAGACCGAGTAAAATGAGGGTCAAAGGCACCAGCGTGACAGAGGTGTAAGAACATGAAACGAGGGAGAGAGAGAGAGACCCTGTAATGAAAAACAGGGAATTTTGCCGGTCTTTAAATTTCGCTGGCATGCTACTCTGTGTAGGAAGGGAAATTGGGGAGGAAAATATTGAAAAAGAATGGTGAGGAAAATAAAAGAAATAAAGGTGGAGGTAAAATGCAGCCATTAAATATATTGTAAGGTGCTTCGTGGAGTAATGAAACACGCGGACAAAAGCTTACCTAGCAGGCCAGACACTAGAGAATCGGAGCACTGCCTGGTACGCCTTCACCGCCTCAGATCACTGCAGCCACTATCCCATACTATCCATATTCGCCAGCAGTCGTGAATAAAGACGATCAAGAGCGTGACATTTTGACTATCTTTCAGCACTGTTTACCGGAAATTCGCAATGAAGTTTGCTACGGTAAAGTCTGCAGATTTCACCACGAGGTTAAGAGCCTTACTGATAAGGGAACACTAGTTTGCAAATGTAACTCCTAGCCCCAAGCTGAGCAGGAAAGTCATTTCACGTCGAGTTGGGCCGAGTGAAAACCTGCACTTTAGGGCAAGATTCCGGCATTGTAGGCGTGCATTCAAGAACTGGCCGGAATTCCACGAGGCAAGCGTGATCTCCTGAGCCAATGTTTGAAGCTTAATCTCTGCGACCACTCTCGAAATTGGAGTCGACTCACAGCTGCCGTCGAGGTATAGGCAATTCGCGTGGCTTCGTCAACATTATTCCGCGCTGGCTTGGGATATATTGGTAGACAATGCCGCGTCCTTTAGTAAAGGCTTACGGCAGCTTCCGTATTTCGGATTACAGGATTGACAGCGAAGAGAAGCTGTAATCCAAGGAAGCCAGCTTTTCAATAAAAGTAAATAGGCTACTTCTGGTGGTTTTCTTCACTGGTATATACAACTACAGGCAGACCAGTAAGCTCTACCAACGTCGATGAAGTGCTGTAAGATGTCTTAACTGGGATTACCCTGATTACCATTGGCAACAATGGATGAGAGGTCATGAACAACTAGTAGGATTCACTGAGTCATCTGTGTAGAATTTCCGCGGATGTGCGTTGCTAAAGGCAAATATTCCTTTCATCTATTTCTGTTCGTAGGCAGTAAACCACCATTCTATCGGTTGCGGGTAAAACAAAACAAAAAAAAAAAAGATGTTGCGCGCGTGGTTGATGCAGGTCTCGCAGTAGAGAATACGATGTTGATGGGAGCGTAAATTGGGTTGGCACAATGGCATCAGTAGTTTTCGCAGGTGATATGCACGTGGCCTGATAATGGGTAGGCTGGCAGCATAATGAGAGGAAATGCAAAATAAATATTGCATTATTCTTAAATCAAATCAAATCAAATCAACTTTATTTAGCAAGTTATTATCAGGTGAACAGAAAACAAATGCCAGGGTGGGAACAAAAAGCTACAAATACAGTAGTTTGACGAGGTGCCTACCCATTTTTGACATGGCCGACAGACTGTCACAATATCACATATATTCGCCTGTAGAAACAAACAAAAAATGGTATGCAAAAGCATGTACAATATAGGCAGGTGCTGTGTCTGAAATTATGAAGAAATGCATATGTATATACACTCGTCACAGACTATTATGCACATATTACGAATACATTCAACTCACAGAAAGCGAAGGAAACATAATGCACATAAAATAGAATCGCGCCAGCAGCTCCAAAAAGCCAGATACAATCAGGTGTGCACAAGTTCACGCATTCAGAAGCAGGAAACTAGACGATTGCAAAGGATTACAATACATTAGCAGTACAAAAGCAATTCGTGTTGGAGAAATGAACATGATTAAACCCAAAAGTCTTCTAAAATAATGTATTTTAGCCAGTTTTATTTGCTAATCTTGTTTATATCTATATTTTTCATTTGTAGGAAATACAAATGAGTCAGCATGTGGTACTTTAGCGTGTGTCGGTCCTGATTAGTGTGGGATGAGGGTAGAGACCAGTATTCTTTGTTCGTGAATATATAGGGCACTTCCAAGGGTCTTCATAAATTACATAGGTTGAGGCAAGCTTCGTTGTTAGTTTTGAGACCGTGTTTGTACTTCATAACAAGATTAAGTTTGTGCAAGTGGTGTACAGGGAATATACTAAACGATAGAAAAAAGTTCTCTTGTATGAGCGTCGGGGGGATAGACGTTATCTGCGTAATCATGGAATTCTTGTGGATGATTATTACAGCCGCGACCTCCGAATCACAATTCGGCAACCCTCGGCACGTACGAAGGACTCAAACTCTGACGCTTTATAGACTTCGCACGTTTGTGTTCTGGTTGTTTACAAGCGCAGGCACACTACCGTAAGAATTCCACGAATAATACGTTTTGTGGATCATCGACCGCACGGGGACACCTCACTAATTTCTCTCGGCGAAGAAAAAATGCGAAACGTGGGCGTTTTCTCTGTTCTTAATGCGGAAAAGAACTCTCGGTATTCTTTTCACCTGGGAGATATTGATTCTGGATTATTACTGCACGAATGTGAGAACTTCTTTTGTATGGCGTTGTTGTGCAATGTACTCCCGATGTTATTCGACTATGCGCTTGCGTGTACAGGCCACAATGGAAGTTTAGTTTTGAGATCGCGACACCTTGGAGGCGGAGTTAGGAAGTGAGAACTGTTGTCGTCTTTCGAAGCATTCTTCTAAGTTGTGGGCGCGGCATTTCTGATGTGCAGATACCGATCGATGTTGCCTACATTTATTGAGAGTTGTGCAGACTGTAGTTGAAAACGCGTTGGGCATTTCCGCAGACAACCACATTCCTGTAAATCAAAACCACCGTCTTTATTGAATTCTATCCCCCTTAGCAAAACAACCAGCGATGTCACCAACGATGGTGCAGAGCTAGAGCATCGTTGACATCTGGTGTCCACCATAGTTTTTCAGAAGTTGAGATTTAAACAAAGAGAATGGTAAATGTTCGGTGGATGTTCAACAACACATGATCGATCCTACCTCGCCCGCAAACTCCGCTGTGATATTAGTGACGCCGTAAATACAACGATCAATATGGCACTCTTCCAGGCAAATACTAGATGAACAAGTAGCAGAATAAGTATTTTAACAAGGACAAAACCTGCCCTCCGATTTGCGGTAATTACGCGTTATCTTGCCTGTGGATTTATCAATTGTCGGTTGACAACAAGTACAGGCTGTTCAGGAACTGGACAAGTAGATAGCATACAAAGTGACTGGAGGATTCACCAAGGGCTTTTGCTTACATATTCTTGGGAACTTGTGCCGAATTTGTTGATGTTACGCACCTCTGAGGAAGCTCTTAGGAACACGTATGTCCGTGTGCTGTTTAGTCAGGATATTTAAATCGATTGATTGTTGTTCACGTTTGTATGTGGCCGATAGTTTTAAAAGAGCTCATGTTATCTGCACTGCTTCTATCCCTTTTCTTGATCTTTTATTGTAGTCATTTTAATCTTTCTCTTAAAAAGTGTGATAAAATATGTGATCACAATATTGCTGTCTCTAATATTTTTACCATTTATATTTTGTGGCTGTCGTATTCCTTACATAATGTCAAGTTGAATTTGGATTTGGTCTTGAATAATAGGGCTTTTATTTTTGTTCATTTTAGTACTTCAATCACAGTGGCTAGTTTTTATTTACCTTAAAGTAAGAGTGATATGTTGTAGATGAGCTCTTTTCGAAGCAAGACTTCATCTCAACTTGCTTTATTGAGTTTATTGTTCAATGTGGCTCTGTTTGCAATGCTAACAGCAAAACTGTAATATGAGCCCATTTTTAGTGCCTTGCATGCCCATTTATTGCGATATATATTTTTTTTGCAAAACGTTTGCAAAAATGATGCAAAAATACGTGCATATATTACATTCCTTAGTTTTCCTTTATTGCACACAATATTTGGGAAGTTTGCTGTTATGTATTTCTCTAGTCTTGAAGATGTTGGAGTTTGTGAACAATTTGACTATCATACCGATGTTTGTCATTTTTCTTCTTTTTAAACAATTCTCTTGTTTGGCCAATTTTTATTCCATTGAAATCGAAATCCAGCAAACCTCTTTATTTTACAAGCAAGTTACAAAAATATTTGTGCCATATTTAGGCCAGCCATTGTGGCGTTCAAAGGTTACACATATTGGAGCATGTAACCCATGCCTGACTCGATGATCTACACCTTTGTAAAGGTTACAGCGGTAAAAATCTGCGTAACTTATGCATAAAAAGTAGTAATCTTTACCATTTGTACTTTTACAAAGGGATAAAGTAAAAAGGTTACATTATGTAACCTTTAAATTATAGGTATACTTCGATGTGAAAATGTGCACCTTTACAAAGGTTACCCAAATTTTACCGTGTTTAGATTGTAAGAGCCACCACCTCAAGAAAGGCGCACATAATCTCGTTATTCCGCACAGCTATGACTGGATAACGAAACTTGGCAAAGTTAAAAGCGGAAACGGTACTTAATGACTCATCGGCAGTATTCCACTTTGAAGAGTTGTGTAGAATTACTGGACCGACAAGGCTTAACCATCCTAAAAAAAGAGCGCCTACTGCTATATTGTCGGCATCATGCCGACAGGCGAGAAGTGCGTGACAGATTCCTCTATTTAAATACGTGCATCATCTTCATCATAAACATTATGACGCACAACCACTGCATGACAAAAACCTCGACCATACTTGTCCAATCACCCGCTCCAGCGAATGCTGTGGGTGCATTATCCATGCAAGCATGCTAATTTTATCTGATCAGGTATTAGTATACGACGCCCCCGGCATCTGCAAGAGACTGGAGTCTGTCGTCTCTAACGACCATTAGGTTTTCTTCCCTTTGAATTACACTTCGTGTTTATGGTGGTGGCCGTTTATTCATTTTAATATTGACTTGGATGCCGTTAACTCGGGTTAGTCTCCTGACGCACTCTAGCCTTCCCTCAGCGATGCACCTAGAATGAAATTATAAGTGTCTGCTTTTCATCCTCCGTTTCAGTTCAAGCTTTTCCATCGCACTATGCCTAACAACACTGGTCAATTAATTCCGCCACGTATTTACAAGATTGCGGCTTTTGCAATTACCCTAATGAGAGGAAGAAAATCGATTTAAAAAGAGCCGACTCCAGCCGTTTTGAACATTTCGTAGAGAACAAAGAAAACCATGAGCCACCGACTGCAAAGAAAACGCTTTTTTGGCTTGCGTTTCATTGCTTATCACCGTTCCAGCGTACGATATTATAAGTTATTGAGGTGCAAATGACTGAGAGGAACCGCTTTTGTTTTGTGCTTATGTTCTTGCTATCAAAAGGGACATGAAACAGTTTTTATTCAATTTTATTTTTTCCAGCACCAATTAATTTGATGGGAGGAGTAAGTGATGAAGTAAAAGGCGAAAATAAGTGAGAAACTACGTAAATTTTTTGCGTTCTTTTAACCGTCAGCTTTTTCATGTTGCTAAATTGTCGTTAAACTCGAAGAACGCACATGTTGGCTTGCAAAAGGCACTTGCATAAACCGACCGTAGGAGACATAAATACAGGGATGGTGTCTAGGGTGGATAAATAATTGACACATTTTTGTACCGTCGCCTGGAATAAGTTGGTGTGCGCGGCATTTCATTCAAACCGAATTACATGCTCAGCACATTTTTTTTTTTTTTTTTGCCTTTGAATTACTACAGACTCGTAGGGGGCAAGGCTGAGTGTCTGTGGCACTTCGCTCCAATCAAAAGCATACTCAGGATCAATTTTTGCCTCATAGTAAGCACAAAGTCGAGGAAATCCCTAATTGCTTTTCATTGCAATATATGACAAAGTATGTAAGATTGACTAATCGCCTTGGAGGAGTTGCGCTACAAAAAACATCGTAGGTATGCGATTGTTTAGTTAACATCTTTGCCATTTAAAAAAGTGTTTCCGGCATATGAAAGGACAGTACAAATATGGAAATATCGAGATAAGTGAAGAAAGTTTTGTGCGTGGCTGGCCTCAAAAGAGCCAGGTCTATGCGCCACAGCGCGAAATTTTTGCAAGCAGTGACGGAAGAGGCCTCACAGGGTGGACAGGGTCGGTATCATATACTCGTTCCCGCGCTAATCATTACAACCTCGTAAAAGTATAGAATGAAGTTAACCATTTATGAGGGACGATCCCTCTGCACTTTTGCACAAATTCTGTGTTTTTTTTTTCGAACCGAAGTAAGTTATATGCTGCGCACGTAAGCGGGAACTTCTGACTGATGACACAGAACGGAGGGGCTCCTAAAGCAAAAGTGGTAACAAAGAAAGCAATAAAGCGCGACCGAAAGCACAAGTTCCTACAGGGCGCCCCGAAACAGCTTGGCTAAGGCGCCACTAAATTAATTATTTGCGAATCTAATTACGGTCTGGAGCGCTGCCCCTAATCCAGTTTCAGACCGCTCACCTCGAAGCCAACACCATTTCGCCAGGCGGCTGCAGTATGTCCCCTTTCTCTTCCCTTTATTCCCTACCAGGGATCCCTAAGCCTAGCCCTGTGTGTGTATGTGTGTGTGTGCCAACCGCGGCAGTGCTGGTGCAGACACAGTGTGAAAGCGAGGAGGATAGCTGGGGAAGGGAAAGGCGGGAACCACACTGGGTCTAATTAGCGCGTACGAAGCGCTGCCTAAAGTGGGAACTTGTTTCACGTGCTTGCCGCAGCGCTGTTGGAGGGAAGCGGCCGGGAGCGGCGGAAGTTAGGGGGTATATTTTGTGGCGCTAGTTCGCCGCTGCTAGACTGTTCCTTCTGGCGATCCGCTCACGGGTTAACCCTTCTTGCTGTGTTGGCAAACGCGATATTTTTGTTATTGCTTTGTGAGCGTTTTCTTACTGTTTACTCTGCCAGGGCATGGCTCATTAGAGGAAGGCGGAAGGTTACCGCGGCAATTATGGAGGAAAGGTTTCCGGTTATCCACTTTTGTTTGGTTTTTGATAGCCGCGCGACCGATAATATCGAGGCTCGCAGTGATCCGGAAAGAAAGACACGTGGAGCTAGGGCGAGTACAGCCTTTTCCCAAGTTCCCCGCAGAGAGCCCCGAAATGGTTGCCCTGCAGGAATCGTCTGAAATGCATTTGTCGAATGCTAGATGTTGAAATAAATGTTCTCTTCCTCATATGGAGCCGAAGTTTCGGAAGATGCTCCTGAAGCAGAGGCCACAAAGCAATTGTTAGGCATTTTGCGTCCTGCCAGCAAAGATATGGTTTATGGCAACAAATTATTATGAGAAAGCTTCTGAAAACTATATGATCAGTAATTACAATCTCAGCTAGCCCACAGGAAAGAAATTGAATCGAAAAGAATTCAATGCATAAGGCGCATTTTGCTTAGTTCTAAGGGCACACAACGCGCCATATAAGACATACGCTCATTGAGGGCAACCAACTATTCACCATTGTAGATTTCGAATCAATAGTACCAGAAGTCGGCAGATCTTTAAACTATTGTGGTGTCATGCATTTTAAGGATGTTTTGTGGTTTAACTGAACGAAAAATACCCCATTTAATAACATTTAAATTTAATTGTTTTATCTGTGAGGACAAATTTTGTTTAATCACAGAATAAAGTATAAGCGAGCGCAATGTGTGTTTGTTTGTTTGAATCTGTCCGTGTTCTAGTGCAGTTTTAAAATAAAATAAAATATGAGTTCTGCGCTTTTTTTTTTTCGCATACTCAAAATGACAGATGGGGCCAATAATGTGTCCACTTTCCGAACCGAATACTCACTTCTTGGGAAACCGTAAGGAATAAAGTTAGGTGAAACTGCTATCTATAATGAACACCCAAAGCGCTACGTAACAGTAAGGCTAAAATTAAAGGGAAATTGTGTTTTAACCGGTTTTTTAATGATCGCGAGATGATGAATTCTCCGATCGAATCGAAAGCAAGTGTTCTAGTTAAGTACCGGGTGTTGCAGCGAACATTTAGTGAATATATCTAAAAATAGTGAGTGTGAAATAGAAAAAAAAATCATGATTCTTTTCAGGCAGAGAGTGCGGCAATATTCAGTAAAACTCTGCTAATAAAGTGGCTTACTACAAGAGCTCGCGAATTAACATTTAGCAGACACAAGTTACATGCAATGGTCGATGTCATGAACAAGATGCCATATCAGCTTTTTCCAAAAAGAAAAACCCAATTTCTTAAGCCTTGGAGCACAAGCAACTTGAAAATATGAAACATTCAACATTCTTTATTGTCTCGCAGCATACACAGTTTACAGGGGAAACAACGGAAAAATCGGCAATGCGCTGCTTGGAGGCCCATTGTACCCATAGTTTCAATCAACAGCAGACACAGCGCGACAACAAAAAATGAGGAACACACAACTACAATTATAGATATAATTCGAAGAAGCAGAACATGCAACCACGATATCACGATTGACTCTCTTGTTTAGTAGAATGCAAGATTGATATTAGGGATCTCCTGGAAGTACGTTCGAGCAATATATTTCTGTTGTGAAGGGAGTTAAGGAGTATGGTCAATTTGTAAGACATTTGTTTTTTATATTGAAATGTGGATTTAATGGTTGGCTGGAACGTCTAGCACTGGCAGTACTTCGGGCACAGCAGGGTCGAATTACCAGCCGCAGGGCACAGCACGCGAGCGAGATGGGCGCCGGAGACAAGCGATGGTGATGGCGATGCCGCAGCGTTTTTCTGTTCTTTGTCTTCTTTACATTTCCCCCGCGTGAAGAAGTCGCCATCCTGGCGACTTAGGGAGAAGAGACGACCAGAGGGTTGTAATATGGCTTGAGGCGGCTAACGTGGACAACCTCGCGGCCGCGACGGCGGTGGTCGGAAGAAGGGGTGACTGGCTCGATGACGTAGTTCACAGGGGATGTGCGTTCCAAGACGCGGTAAGGACCGTGGTATTTGGTGTCTAGTTTGTTGGTGGCAGGAACGCATAGCCAAACGAAGCTGTCGGCCAGGAACGTGGGAGCAGGGGTATCGGTATCATGCTGATCTTTGCGATAGCCTTGAGTGTTGGAGGTAAACGTGCGAGCTAGCTGACGGCATTCCTCGGCCTTCTGTGCAATATCTGACAAAGCACTGTTCTCAGAGGCATCTGGATGGTATGGCAAAATTGTGTCCAGAGTACAAGATGGTTCACGGCCATATAAGAGAAAGAAGGGCGAAAACCCAGTTGTTGCTTGGGTGGCAGTGTTGTACGCGAACGTTACGAATGGCAGTACCTGGTCCCAGTTGGAGCTTCCCGATTCAGATGTAACATACATTGCGAGCATGTCCCCAAGCGTACGGTTGAAGCGCTCCGTGAGGCCGTTTGTTTGCGGGTGATACGCGGTTGTAGCCCGATGTATCGATTTGCAAGACGACAGGAGTTCTTGAACTACTTCGGAAAGAAAGACACGACCTCTGTCACTCAGTAGCTCGCGAGGGGCGCCGTGTCGAAGAATGAAGTGGTGCAGAAGAAAATGGGCTACCTCTCGGGCTGTGGCCCCGGAAAGTGCAGCAGTCTCGGCGTAACGGGTCAGGTGATCGACTGCGACGATGACCCATCGATTACCAGCGGCAGTGCATGGTAGCGGACCATAAAGGTCGATTCCCACGCGATCAAACGGGCGAGCTGTACAAGGTAAAGGCTGGAGAGGGCCAGCGGGGTGGCGAGGAATCTTGCGTTGTTGACAGGCGGTACAAGAGCGAATGTAGCGCCGTACGAAATTGTACATTCCCCGCCAGTAGTACCTCTGACGAATTCGATCATAGGTTTTGAGGACGCCGGCATGAGCGCTTTGAGGGTCAATGTGATGGTGGGCACAAACCTCGGAGCGGAGGTGGCGCGGAATCACAAGAAGCCACGTTCTGCCGTCTGAGTTGTAGTTCCTGCGGTAGAGAAGGCCGTCCCGAATGGCGAAATGGGAGGCCTGTCGGCGGAGTGCCCGAGGATGCGTAGCCGCGGAAGTAGTGCCAAGGATATCCAGCAGGTTAGAAACCCAAGGATCTTGTCGTTGCTCGAAAGGCATATCTTCAATGGTGAGTGCTGACAAGAATGCTTGAGGAGGGGACGATGAGTTAGGCGAGCGCACCGGTGACCGAGAAAGAGCGTCGGCGTCAGAGTGCTTGCGGCCAGAGCGGTACACTACACGGATGTCGTATTCCTGAAGCCTGAGAGCCCAGCGCCCGAGACGGCCAGACGGATCCTTGAGAGACGCGAGCCAGCAGAGAGCGTGATGATCTGTAACTACCTCGAAGGAGTGGCCGTATAAGTAAGGGCGGAACTTCGTTACAGCCCACACGATTGCTAAGCACTCCTTTTCGGTAACGGAGTAGTTGGACTCGGCTTTGGTGAGAGCACGGCTTGCGTAGGCGACAACGTATTCGGAGAAGCCAGGCTTGCGCTGGGCGAGGACGGCGCCGAGGCCGACACCACTGGCATCGGTGTGAAGTTCTGTAGGTGCAGTAGGGTCGTAATGGCGAAGGATTGGTGGTGACGTCAGAACATTGCGCAGTGTCGCGAATGCATCATCGCAGGCTGGCGACCAAGAGGAGAGGTTAGGGGTGCCTTTCAAGAGCTGTGTAAGGGGGGCTATGATGGTTGCGAAATTCCGAACAAAACGACGAAAGTACGAGCAGAGGCCCACGAAGCTTCGCAGTTCTTTCAAAGTGGTCGGTTTCGGAAAGTCAGCGACGGCGCGCAGCTTCTCAGGATCAGGCAGAACGCCATCTTTACACACAACATGTCCGAGTATTGTGAGCTGGCGGGCACCAAAGCGGCACTTTTTGAGGTTCAGTTGAAGACCGGCGCGGGTTAGGCAGGTGAAGACCTGGCGAAGTCGAGTCAGGTGGGTCGGGAAGTCGGTTGAAAAGACGACGATATCATCGAGGTAGCATAAACAGATGTTCCATTTCAGGCCGCGCAGTACAGTGTCCATCATTCTTTCAAATGTGGCTGGGGCGTTACACAGTCCGAATGGCATAACATTAAATTCGTATAGTCCGTCTGGAGTAATAAAGGCGGTCTTAGGACGATCCGCCTCTGCCATGGGCACCTGCCAATACCCGGAGCGTAAATCGAGTGAGGAAAAGAATTCTGCGCCCTGCAAACAGTCTAGGGCATCGTCGATTCGTGGGAGGGGGTACACATCACGACGAGTGATTTTGTTGAGGCGGCGATAATCAACACAAAATCGTATGGAGCCATCCTTCTTTTTAACTAGGACCACAGGAGACGACCATGGGCTACAGGATTCTCTAATTACTCCGCGTTGCAGCATGTCATCGACTTGTTGGGCAATAACACGGCGCTCAGTCGGGGACACCCGATACGGCCGCTGATGGAGAGGTGGGTGAGCGCCAGTGTCGATGAGGTGGGAAACGGTCGTCGTGCGGCCCAAGGAAGATTGCGGAATGTCGAAGGAGGCGCGGAATTGGTGTAGAAGGTCGAGAAGTTGCTCGCGGTGGCGCGGTTCTAGAGCGCTGTCCACGGAATGGTCAAAAAGGTCCCGCTGTAGCGGATCTGAAGCCACACGAGTTGGAGTCAAGGCGTCAACTTGGCAAACAGGGAATGACACATCATCAAAGGTGAACAGAAGGTCCACGGGCTCGATGCGGCCGAGGCACTCCCCTTCGATCAACATAGCGGGAGACGGAAGAGGATTGGCTACCAGAAGTGTGCTAGCGCCGTTTTTCATGTCAAGGACGGCAAACGGCAGCGGTAAGTGGCGGCGGCGGCAGACAACGTTAGAGGGCACAAAGAGGACTGTCGCGGCGGTGGTAAAAGAGGCAGTGAGGGGAACCAGAACAGCGCTAATGGGTGGGATGGTTGTGTCATGTGCTACGAGGAGTTTGGTCGCAAAACGAGGACACGGCTCGTGGAACAGGGCATCAGACGGTGCATCACTCGATTCAATGAGCTCTACTTGAGGACTGGCGCAGTCAATGATAGCATGATGCTGGGACAGGAAATCCCAGCCAAGAATGACTTCATGAGAGCATGTGGGGAGAACGACGAATTCGATGATGTACAAGGCTGCATCAATGACGACGCGAGCAGTGCAGATAGCTGTCGGCTGTATACTGTGAGCGGATGCGGTACGAAGCGATAGTCCCTCGAGAGGCGTAGTAGTCACCTTTCGGATGGAGCGGCAGAGTTTTTGGCTGATAACTGATACAGCGGCACCGGTGTCGACGAGCGCAAGAGTATGAACACCTTCAACGATGACAGGAATAACATTCGCGGGATTAAGACGAGGACTTTGAAATTCGGTCGGATACGCAGTTCGTGCCTCGCGAACTGCGGCGGTTAGTTTCCCGGCTGGGTAGCGGGTCGTCGGCGCATTGGCGAAATGGAGCGGCGGCGTGGTGATGGCGAACGACGAGGGCGGAAGTCCGGAGGTTCAGGGGGTGCTGTTGGAGGGCCCGATGGGACTGGGAACTGGGGGGCGAAATAAGGTGGCGCAGGCCGTGCAGCAAAGGCCATATTTATTCGGCGCCTGCAGTAGCGTGTAGTGTGCCCAGGGATGCCGCAGTGGTAGCAAATAGGCCTGTTGTCTGATGTGCGCCATGGAGATCGTGTCGGAAGCAAGGGGGGAGCAAAAGCTGTTGGTGCCGACCGCATGGGGGGCGAAGCATAGGCATATGCTGGCTCAGGCGGTGGACTTGAAGTGACTTCGGCATACGTGCGGCGCAATACTTGAGGAGGAGCCGGCGCGAATGCTGGAGCGTAGCTCAGTGGCGCAACGCCGGACGATGAAACTGTGGGCGTGAGTAACGGCATTGAAGGTGCGACCGGAGCTGGTTGAGGAACAGGATTAGGGAGGACTTCAGATACATGCTGTTGGATTGCATGGCGAAGCTCCGGAACAAGGCCAGTTGTTGACGACTCCTTAACATAGGGCTGCAGGGACAGTTGTCGCGCGACTTCCTGGCGTACGAAAGCCTTGATGTCTTCAGAGAGGCTAGATGACTCCCTCTCCGCGGCTAGTCCAGCAAGTGATGTATGAGGCTGGCGAATCAAAGCACGCTCCCTCCGGAGCTCGTCGTAGCTTTGACAGAGGTCATAGATTTCCTTGACCGTAGTGGGGCCTTTCGCGATGAGCATGTGAAAAGCGCCGTCATCAATTCCTGTGAGGACATGACGTATTTTAGCGGCCTCGGTCATGGTCGGGTCAACGCGACGACACATATCAACAATGTCCTCAATGTAACTGGTGAACGTTTCACCGGGCAGCTGCAGTCGCGACCGAAGACGCTGTTCCGCGCGGAGTTTTCGGACGGCGGGGCGGCCAAAGACATCAGAAAATTTCGTCTTGAAATTCGCCCAGGTGCCAAAGTCCGACTCGTGGTTTCGAAACCACAGATTAGCGACGTCGCTCAAGTAAAAGATGACATTGTTGAGCTTACGGTTGTCGTCCCAGTTATTGTGACGGATGACCCGTTCGTAAGTGGTCAGCCAATCGTCGACGTCGTCATCGCTGCTTCCACTGAAGGTAGCCGGGTCCCGTTGACGAACGGCACCTGTGCAGGTGACTGGCGGAGGTAGGTGCAATGAAGTCGGCTCCGTCATTGGGGTAGTCAATGTTCTGCTGCGAAGTTCCAGGGCGAGATTGGTACAGGGAACCTCAGATTGACCTCCACCAAGTGAAACGTGGATTTAATGGTTGGCTGGAACGTCTAGCACTGGCAGTACTTCGGGCACAGCAGGGTCGAATTACCAGCCGCAGGGCACAGCACGCGAGCGAGATGGGCGCCGGAGACAAGCGATGGTGATGGCGATGCCGCAGCGTTTTTTTGTTCTTTGTCTTCTTTACAATATCAATACTGCTGGCCCCCTTACATGGCCGAAGCAGGTGGGCATAAAGAACTTTTACATTGAACACCAACAACAAGTAGAATGCACATTACGGCACTAACACATGACCATGTCTAAGTAAATCCGGTAATACAAATATTTCAACTGGCTAACAATGTACAAGTGGTTTTTGAAGATGTTACACACGAGAAATAATCAAACAGTGTTAGCAGTGAACAACATGCAGGTAACAAGTAGGCGCCAAGACGAGCAAAACGTGATCAGATTAGCATTTAAAGATAGCTCTATCGGTACTAAAGAACTGATACTCTAGACTATGCGGACAAACTAAAATTACACGAATGCTTATGAACTGTTTAGAACAAAAAGCAAGGAAAAAGTGAAGCCTAATGTAAGTAATTATTCAGAGCCCCTTGGAGATCATTGAGGGCATATTACTCTGCAGAAATAGTGGCTTCAATCCTTGTAGCGAACGTTGCTAAAGTCGGCGCATGGGTGATCGAAGAATCTAATTTGTTTCATCCTCGGATGGCGGATGGAAAAAAAGAATGCTTAAATGGATCTGTATGACAAGAATATTTAGTTAATGTGAGAGCATGTTTGAGACTTGTCTGTCAAGATTGTGATGGGTAAAAATATATTTTAACACATTGATGTTAAATTTATTATGCAATAGTTGATACAAAAGTTTCAAACGCTCGTGCTTTGCTCTTATTGAGAGTGATTGGGTATAGTAATTAGCGCGAAAAAACGGCAACGACCAGAGCTGTTTTTTACATGTGTTAAAAGATGGAATGTGATGGATCATACGAAGCATTTGGAGAAAACCGGTGATAGTATAAGATACAGCTTGTTTATACAAACAGAACAGCCGAAATGAATACAAAGTTGCAGGCTTCATAATGGCAAACTTTAAAAAAAAGTTAACTTGTGTGTGAGTACCATGGAACCTGCACTCTTTTTCCCGCGGAAAAATCGAAAGCGTGTACTTTACACGCTCAGTAAGCTCGGTTAAAATGACACATCTGTTCATGACTTGTTGCGATAAGCGCGGCCCTTGTGTCACGCCACGAACACTTCTTTTTTTGTCCCCTCGATGCGAAGAAAACAAAACGCACCATCGTTGCCAATTACCTGTGTTTTATTTGTGAGCGACGTAGTAGAAGAAAGTACCTAACACAGCATAACACCACAAGCGGTTCGAATTCGGCGTCGTAGTCCTTGCAAAACGTCACCAGCAGACGTTCCATCGATAGAACTTGCTGGGTTCTATTGCGCTCAGTTACAGTTTTGTGCTGAAAAAGAGCGTCGGATTTCTTTTCACAGCGAGCCTTGAGAAAATTAATTATGCTGCGCCTAAAAAATTGGCTCCCGATATAACAGGCTATAAGCTGAATGCGACTTCAGTACCACACTCATACAGAAAGGGAGTCGGACTTGGGGAATCACAACAATTTGACACCTTTTTCCCACTTACATAAATCTGTAGACCGAAACGCGTTCTCCAACAACCATTCAATCTGGGAGCTGACGGATTTTTTTTTAGAGGCATAGAAAAAATATTGCACATTAGGATTACCTCTAATTTTTCTGGACTGAACTTTCTCTTGGACTATCAGCATGGTTTAGGAAGCATTCATCAATAGAAACAGCCCTTTTAACGCAAAAAGTTATTATCATAGAAGCATAGAAACATATAGTACAAGAAACATATAGTACTAGGGATAGATTTTTGAGAAGCATTTCACCTAGTAAATCATAACATTTCTCTTTCAAACTTATACAGATGTGGTGTTCGCGGAACACTCCACGCGCTACTGAAGTCGTACCTTACAAATCGAAAGCAGGACATAGAAATAAATAACATTAAATCTTCTTTGCAAACTACTTACACTGCCGTACCGCAGCGAAGCATACTCGAGGCGCTATTATTTCTCATTTGTATTACTGATATGTCACATTGTACACAGGGCGTAATTTTTAGCTCCTATGCAGATGACACTACTGTCTTCTTGTCCGGAATCACGGAAACCGACATTGCAGTACCCTTGTATGGCTAGCACGCGGTTCATGGCGGTTCTTTACGGAAGCTTTCTTACGCTCGTCTGCATTTCTGCGGCCTTGGATAGCGGTGGAGTCTACAAGCAGAAATTTCTACATTGCCTGAACTCGTCCTTCGCAAGGATGTAACCTTGCAAGAATCGCAAAGATGTAGCCCTGCGGATTGTGTGTGCGCTTTGTGAATCTCCCTCAACCGCACCTCTTGAGTGCGGAGTTGATTCCTCCCGCATTGCCATCTTGTTAACACACTCTTTGTGATCGGCCATCTTGGAAACTTTCAATCGCACCCTCCTTGTGTGCGCGCTCCTTCGTTTAATTGTGAAAAACTGCATGACATGAGGAAAACTTTCACGCAGGAAATGTGCCTAGTGTTTTAAGAAGAGACAAAAAAAGTGGTCAGCTTTTAAGGCACGCAGAAGCCTTGCGCGCAAGCCTTCTAATCGGTCTCCTGTTGCCCGCGCATATGACGGCCTTGATGAGCTTACTATTTTTTTTTTTTTTTTTGCTGTGAGAAAGTTTCACGTAGCCGATGAGGACTTCGCCGCCTTCAATGCTTGGGTTGCCAGCGGCACGGGGTTCTGCCTCGGCTTGCTTCGTCTCCTATGCAGCACGGGTTTTACGAAAGTGAATGCGTTAGGGCACTAAAATTGATATAGCGTCGTTTTGTGCATCGCATCGAACTACCCATTCGGACTGCGCATAGGCACACAAGGGCGGTAATTTGAATGTTGTTTAATTGTTAATTATTTAGGAAACAGAAGAGTCGCAGTAAGTTGTATTCCGGTGAGAGAAAGTTTGTCTAAGAAAATAATTTTGTACCACGTATACATGTTTGAAAGTTTTGAAAGTGTTCGCTGGTAGACCCAGTATACTTTTGTCTGTAAATGTTTCGGTTTGCAGAAGTTTGAAATAACAATGTCCTTATCTTGCAAGCAAGAACGCATGTAAATACTAAAATTATATGCGTATTTTTGAAAGGTAGCGTTATATCTCAGGCCTCTAATAATCGTAAATGAAAGTAATAATAGGCGGCAACTACCAATCCCTGGTGGCTTCTTTTTCGAAGTCTGCCTTTGCTTGTTGTTACTTTACCGCTGCATTTTGATCAAACATTTATGGAATCTTAGTGTTCAGTTCCAAAATTCATTGTGCTTCAAGCGCCCTCAGAAGCTCTAAAGGGTTGACAAAATTGCAGCTTAGTCATCCACATGACTCTTTTACAGTCACTTCATTCTTAGTACATGAGGTGAAATTTTCCCACTGAGACAGCTATCTCCTTACTTGAAACCAAACCACATAATGTACAGGTATAGACATGATAATGAAAAAAAATTATAACAAGTCTCTGGAGAGAATGATAACCCATTCGTCGTTCCTCTGTGGAGGCAAGAAATCTTGCTCTGTGCACGCCCGCAGATTTTCAGTTTCTCTCATAATGAGCGAACGTCCCTTCACTACGTTCGCTTGCCCGGTGTGCCGATCGCCTTTATGGAATCGCTGTTGTCAAAACGCGTATTTATAGATTGACACGGGAAGTTAGAAAGATTACATTGTCGGCAAAAATACGCGGGACACATTTAGATTCTCTTTCCTTTCTTGAAGAAGAAACGTGTTGCATTAGCGAATGTGTCAAGGAAGTTCTGTCTTAATTTGTCTGTCATCACCTTCGCTCTACTATGCGATTTTTTATAAGACAAAATACGCACCTTTGCTTGGGACAAAAATTGATTTCCAGTGATCTTTGGCTTCTGCAATTGGAGACCCTTTGCGGCCCTTGCTTTGCTGGCCTGCCTGAATAAATACAGTGTAAAATAGGCGCTGTGTTATTGAAAAGTTCATTCCTCTAGGAACACAGAGCGCTTGCTAGCAGGAGCCTAAGGTCAGAGCTTACAAGTTTAATCGGGTAAGTTTTCTTGGGTAAACTGCATGGCAGGTGCGGACGACAAAGTTTACAGTTTTCATTACGTAAACTACGAAGGCGATTATGAAAGTAACGTCTCCAAGTCCGCTATATTGCCTATAGTATCACAAATATTGTGAACTCTTGGTACACTGAAGCACTGATGTTCAAGCTACATGCAGAATGTAATTTGCTTCACCTTCTTATACTCTCTGGTTCCCGAGTAATCGAGCAAAATCAAGGAATTGAGTGGTGACGTCTGGTTAAAACAGTGGGCTGTAATTGAATTAATGACTGCAGAAAGTTGTGCTCTTATCTGCTTTCATCGCAATTCACGGGGATGGCTTTGTTGACGTCATAACTATTTGGAGGTAGGTGAAAACTTTGAAGGACCAAGAACCAACCACATCAAAGCTGGAGGATCAGCACCGGAGTGGATGGCCCGCATCGACTTTAGATGTGAATTATCAACATAATGTGTGCAAGTTTATTGGGGGCAATCGCCGGACAAAGTAGCCCGACAACACTGGCCATTTCCATTGGTTCAGTGAACCACATCATTAAGGGCCTTCTGCGGTACAAGAAGATTTGCGCTCTTTGGATACGACGGCAACTGAGGGCTTACATGAAACACTCGCGGAAGAAATTCTGTCAGTTGCGGAAAATGCGATATGAATCACAAAGCTACAACTTTCTTCAAAGAATTGTCCCTGGTGACGAGTCGTGGACACACCATTATGATCCGGAAACGAAGAGACAGTCGATGGAGTGGAGCCACATGTCCTTTACTATGCAAACAAAAAAAATTAAAAGTTATCCTTTCTACTCATTGTTGTTGTTGTGGCTGTAGGAAGAAGGAAAATAAAATGCACGGGCCTGCTACTGGCTCTGTAGCTGAGCCACCTCCGCTGCCTCGTACAGACAGAAGAGAAAATAGAGAAGAAAGAAAAGAAGAGGCAGAGAAAGACGCGCACCGTAACAACAGCCGTCGTCCCCCACCGAAGCGGTGGCGGGTGCAATGACGGCCTACAACAGATAAAAATTCGGTGGCAGGCTAGCCCCCGCCGCAAGCGGCGGTGACCTACCTGCCCCAGCCCCATCAGGGGAGTACCTCCACCAACTAAAGGTCAAGTGTTGTTTACTGTCTTCTGGGATTGGGGTGGTGTCACGGATACTGAGTTTCTTCGGTACGATGAGAAAATAAACTCAGGCCGCTACGTTGGAACCCTGAAGCTACTGAGGGCCACATTGCAACACACTCGCAAATCTACGATAAAACAGGCAATGTTTTTCCATGACAATGCTTGTCCGCAAACAAGCCGTAAAACTCGGGAACCACTGCAACTTCTGAGGTTCACGGACATTCCCATTCTCCTGTTTATAGTACGGACCTTGACCCCTAAAACTTTTGGCTCTGCCTAAAACTTAATCACCTTGGGGGCCATAGCTACAGTTGTGACGTAGAGGTGGAAGCAGCAGTTCGCTAATGGTGTCGCCAGCTGTCATCACAATTCCTCGGGGACAGCATGAAAAACCTTGTTTACGTTGGCGCATGCGTGTTGCCTGTAATGGACACTACCTAAGTGCGAAAGCATTACTTCACCATGACCCCGCCGGGGTGGCGCAGTGGTTACGGCTCTCGACTACTGTTCCCAAGGACGCGGGATCGAATCCCGGCCTCGGCGGCCGCTTTTCGATGGAGGCGAAAAGCAAGGCGCCCATGTGCTGTGCGATGTCAGTGTACGTTAAAGAACCCCAGGTGGTCGAAATTTCCGGAGTCCTCCACTACGGCGTCTCTCATAGTCTGAGTTGCTTTGGGACGTTAAACCCCACAAACCAACCAACCATTACTTCACCATGTTCCCAGATTTCTGTCCGCAGAGTGCCCCGCCGGGGTGGTGCAGTGGTAAGACGCCCGACTACTGTGCCGGAGTTCCCGGGTTCGAACCCGACCACGGCGGCTGTGTTTCGATGGAGGCGAACCGAAGAGGAGTCCGTGTGCTGTGCGATGTCAGTGCACGTTAAAGATCCCCAGGTGGTCGAAATTACTCCGTAGCCCTCCACTACGGCCCCTCTTTCTCTCTCTCCCCTTTTACTCTCACCTTCCTCCCTTCCCTTACGGCGCGGTTCAGGTGTCCTCAGCTACAAGTGTGACAGATACTGCGCCTTTCACATTCTGTGAACCAATTAAAATAAAATAAAACTGCTTGCAGTAATTCTTTGATCATGCCAGTTGCGTCCATCGCGCGATCTTCCGTATGTTGAATCGGTTGAATCAAAACGAATAGGAGCGGATTTAAAGACCACGACACCCGTCGCTTCTGTGGAGCAATGAAGTAACACCACGTTGTACCTGATTGTAAAACATCTGTTCCATTCCTGTATGTACAATCCTTTTTTTTTTATTCACAACATTCAAATAAATCAAGACCATATTTTCTGGGGTACGTTAAGTTGCATACCAACATGTTTTTTGTTCTTAACTACACTAAAACTAGCCGCAAACGTACCCAGGATGTGACGGTATGACAACGGTTACACTATACAATTCAGTTCAGTTCAGTCGTTCAGTCGTGTCCGACTCTTCGTGACACGACTGCACGATATTGCAGTGCATAAACTAAAATTCATACGCAATAAAATAGTATGCTGGAATAAAACTGCTGCCCCGCCGGGGTGGTGCAGTGGTAAGACGCCCGACTACTGTGCCGGAGTTCCCGGGTTCGAACCCGACCACGGCGGCTGTGTTTCGATGGAGGCGAAACAAAGAGGCGTCGTGTACTGTGCGATGTCAGCGCATGTTAAAGATCCCCAGGTGGTCGAAATTACTCCGTAGCCCTCCACTACGGCTCCTGTTTCTCTCTTTCCACTTTCATTCCCACCTTCCTCCCTTCCCTTACGGCGCGGTTCGGGTGCCCACAGAGCAAGTGTGGCAGTTACTGCGCCTTTCCCTTCCTTGAACCAATTTAACTTATCTGTCCGCAGACCGTGTCCGCAGGTCGTGTCCGCAGGCCGTGTCCGCAGCAGTTGTGAGTAATTGGGAAGTGGTAGAGGTTAATTAGTGGTGTCAATCGATAGAGGGGACGTAAGGTTGGCGAAAAAATAATTAGGCGAATAATGTTAATTAGGTAATTAATTGAAATAACTAGGTCGCAGGAAAGGGAAGGCGCAGTATCTGCCACGCTTGTTCTGCGGACACCTGAACCGCGTGTAAGGGAATTACTGAGATATTCTTCTTTCATTGGTTGGTTGGTTCATAGGAAGGGAAAGGCGCAGTATCTGTCACACTTGCTCTGTGGACACCTAATTCCAATTGTTCTCAATCGTCCCTGAATATTACGTGCAGGCATGCTATCAATAGCACAGAAAAATCAAGTCTGATTGCATAACACCTTTCCTTGTTAAGGTTTCATCACTTTCGGTACTTTCTTACATAGAATAAAGTGTGACGCAGATTTTATCTAGGCATTATCAAAGCATAAAGTTTCTTGTCAGCCATTACAATGGTAACGCTGAAAGATGGGCGTGGAATAAAGAAAAGTTGTCGCCTTGTTAGTATACGCGCGAAAATAAAACTGCCCTCAATATCCGTGCAAAGATCCTTCATGAAAAGGATCAGTTCAACGATGGGCGTTTCTGGACGCATTTTCAGGAACGGAAAAACGAAGGGGATAAGCCTTCTTCAACGTTGCAGTTTGGAAGGCATCTACTAGTTCTGGCTGGAGAGAAACGGCACGAAAATGCCGTTCCGTCGCCACGTTTTACTGGCGGCAGTTACCATCGTCGATGGCTCCTTCTATGATGGCTCGAGAATTGAACAAATTCACAAGGTTGTATCATCTCACAAAAAGCGTCTCGCGATTTTTTTCTACAGTTCCTTTCTTGGGCTTAAGGACTCTACGGATCCATTGGCGTCGTCGCAATGACCATAAAAGGTGGCAGCTGGCTTTGAAGCCGAACGAGCGGCGCCCCCATTCATTTCACAACACTTTCGATCAAAGCCGCCAAGTTTTCTAAAAGAAGTATGCCTGGTGTAAAGCAGTCAGTCGGCAACAACGTGCGACGAAAATGGCTGCGGACTTCCATTTTCAAACACAGCACGCGACCAGCTTCGCAGCAAGAAAGGGTCGTCGCTTACGCGGCCATTTGGGAACAGCAATATCATCGAATGATTGTTATCGGTCTAGGCGTCTGGTCGGGGCCTATAAAGCACCAGTCGCTACGATCTCTCGATCCTTGTTTTCCGAAGCAGGCTTCTTGTGCGATCGAAGTGAAATGAGGGAAACAGCCGCTCGCGGAATAACGACCTCGAGCTCGACATCGGCGATGACCTTTGCTGCCAACAATACCTGGTACTCAGCTCGGCTCATATTTCAAAAGCTACCTGCTGATAGGAACTGTTGGGCTACTCTTAGTGCTGTTTATACTAAGCATGCATCGTTCAGATAGAAAGAAAGTGCGCCTTGAACAATTGCTGCGTTTCCATAACTCACATCAACCGCAAAGCCAAGCGTAGTTCCTTCCTATTGCATTTCATTGAGCTGTATCAGGTTCAGCTGTATTTACGTGCTGTGGTTCTCGGAGTATCAGAAAAAACACCCATGGGAATATGTTTGTAGTTTCTTATTGTTTAACCCCTTAACTGGCCAACAGGTTGTTCCCCTTTACCTGCACAAATAAGAATATTTGTTTCTAGTTAAACTCGATTCTGCGGCTCTCTCAGATTATATCGACGTATTCCCGGCGGACAGATATAGATATGTTTTTCAAACAATTTCAATAAAGACTTGTATGTGTTCCTAATTGACATACTTTAGCAAGGAGATGAGACAGCGTTTGGGCAACCGGTGCAATGCTGAGACAATGATCGTGGGAGTGTCTTCGAAAATTTATGTCTGTCATAGCAGCCGAAGGGGCGCATATGCAGGTCAGTGAAAAAAGAAACTGAAAAATCATCGAGCGCGGGCGGTCACGCAGCCGCTGCCGTTCCGAAGTGGTACTCATGGTGCGGAGGAAAACCGCCGCGCTCTCGAGGTTCGAAACCGACGCAAAGAAGACGAAGTAGCGGTAAACAACAACGGCGGGTAGCCGATCGAGGGCATAGCACAACAGAGGCCCCTGAACGGAGAGAGTGGCGTCGGCAAAAACTGCACATTGAGGAAGAAACTTCCCTTTTTGGGCGAGGTTTCAGATACAAGGGCAGCGCTGGATTCAGCGCGTAGGAAACGTAACGCCCAGGAGCAGACTTACGCCGACTGTTTAGCTAGGCCGTTGTCTTT
The DNA here is from genome assembly GCF_055883805.1 of Amblyomma maculatum. Lineage (NCBI taxonomy): Eukaryota > Metazoa > Arthropoda > Arachnida > Ixodida > Ixodidae > Amblyomma > Amblyomma maculatum. The sequence goes on along the minus strand of NC_139351.1, from coordinate 40,657,993 downwards.
GTTAAGCGAATATTTTTAGCTCTTACTTTTTTTTTATTGATTGAAAAGAAAAAAAAAAGACTAGAAGCAGCATTTCGGGGCGCTCAGTGCCTTTATGAAAGAAATGCACAAAGATATCTGCCCGTGGCATGAACGAGAGAAAGAAGATGGCTATAAAGCATGAAAGAGAATTGAACAAAGGTAGAGGGGGGGGGGGGGGGGGGAGCCACAGCTCCCAAGTCGAGCCAACGTTTCCTCATGCGCGATCATCATTGGTACGGGTTTGGATACGCTTTTGCTTCCGATGAAAAAAAGCTAGGGAGGGGGAGGGAGGGGGATGAGGAGAAAAAGTAGGTCAAGGAGTAAAAATATGTTTCTTTGGTATGTATTTCTCAGCCTGGAACAGGGTGATCACGTGGCATGAAAAAGAAAATACAAACCGGCAACAGGAGGAAAAACTGCAGCGCGGTGTGGAAGATGAGTCAGTATCTAAAGCAGATTCGGCATTGACAGGTCTTTGTTGTAAGGAGACAGGCATTTTAAAGGGTCCTGATAATGGATACATCTAAAGGAAAACAGTTTTTTAAAGCTTTCGGCAAGAAAAGAGAGTGCTCACGTCAGGCCGCCACGCTAGCTTGCTGGCTCAGTGCGGGGAGGAGATTGCATTGTGTCGCGAGTAAATTCACAAAGCAATCCTTCTCCGGTCTTATTGTTTTCTCTCGCGCTTAATGTCAAATGCTGATATGTCCGAAATTGCTAGCTCTGTGTTGTTCAACACCTTCAAACGGCGGCTGCATCAGCTGTCATCTGTCACTGAAAAATCATAAGTCGCTGCCTGAATATTCTTTTCTAGATCACTGCTATTAGGAGCCAATTCCTAGATTGCACTTCGTCGTATAGTGTTCATCTGCGTTGGCATAACACGCAACCTGCAAATCTTGGCAGGTAGTAGCAGTGCGAAGCACTGTCCGCCACGACTAGCAGGTGGTGACGCGCCACCTGCCTGCCGCCGCATTTTGGAGCTTTTGAGGCAAGTGAAAGCTGCGAAAGGAACTGAATTTAGATGTGAATACCCTCTTCTCATTTAGGGGTGAGGGAAGCGAGTGAGAGGCAACGTGAAGTTTAGTGGCTTGGGAGGGATTCACAACTGGAATAGGGCTGGGACAGAAAGAATCCAAAGGGAGGTTACCGTAAAATGAGGAAGTCATACAAGGGCTGAAGAAAGCGTAACCTGCCCGAATTCAAAAGCGTGACTACAGTGAAAACAGACTCTTATGACTGGAGCGTCAAAATGCGCCAGACATAAGGACGAAAATCAAAGGCGGATGAGGGAATGCTCCTTGAGGGTGAGGTCGACAGCGCCTGAATAATGAAAGGTGGACGCGGAACGTGGAAAGCTGAGAATGGAGTACAATGGTCACAATGGGCTTTGTGAGCGAAACATGTCCAGCATTCTTCGAGCATTTGATAGATGCAAAATGTGGATTAGAGGCATGTACACAGTATAGACTGCTACCCAAGTTCGCAGTGCAAAATAGGAAGGTGAAGCGGGAATCCTGGAGCCATGGAAATCTTGTCGGATGTGCAAAAATAGGACACCCTGGATCAAGGTTAAAGTGCGGTTTGACATACAATCTCTGTTATCTTATGACTCTATGCAATGTGTGTTTCAGGTGATTTGGGAAATGCGTATATGTGAAACATTTGAGATTCAAATAATGAAGTAGTCAATAAAGGATCATAAAAGGTGATTGCTGCGTACGCGAATCAGAAAGGGAGCCGCAGAATGGAGCAAATAACGTTGGGGTGTTACACTGTTAAAGCCAAAGCCGTGGGAAATGCAAATTACTCGCGGTCAGATTCACTTGAAACACAAAAGCGGCAAGGGAAGGCTCATACCGGCGCCTGACTTGCAGCAATAAAAAACTGGGAAAGAAATGAGCGCCGGTTTAATGATGGCCATATCGAAAAATATAGAATACGTGCTGACTACACATTTATAGCGTAGCAGGGGGTGGCAGAAAGTTAGGTGGGCGGATGAGGTTAAGAAGTTCGCAGGGGTCAAGTGGATGCAGCTAGCACAGAACCGGGTTAATTGCAGAAATATGGGAGAGACCTTCGCCCTTCAGTGGGCATAGTCAGGCTGATGATGATGATGATGATGACACGTTTATAGAGTTCTTGTCTTTGCTAGATTCTTTGCCTCATCATTTCGTAAGGGCAAAACAGGTCTGTAGCTGCGCTTATATTTCAAATTCCGATTATAATATTCCTCGGCCGGTCTTGAAGTATACACTTCCTCCGGTGCAGAGAAGCCCACCAGCCCTTTTTTGAACTGCCTTTTGTGGGGAAAATACCTAAAAGTTTAACTTTTTTCGAAGTACACTGAGTGAACGAAGCAACGCCCAATTATCTGTTTATTGTGGCATGTCATGTCAGTAAAGTCTCGCTGAGAGAGAGAGCAGAACGTTTTATTTATTCCAGCGGATGAAGAGGCTCCGGCCCTGAGTCGCTTGGGATGGATGGCGGGTGCCCCGCCTCAGACGCAGGCCGGCAGACGTTGTTGGCCGGCGGCGTCCCAGGCCAGCTGGATGGCGGCTAGCTGGAGCCCAGGGTCCGAGCAGCGCAGCATGGCCTCCCAGTGTTGCGGCGTCAGATTTAGACCCTTCCAGGGAGAAAAGGGGCAGTCCCAGAGGATGTGTTCGAGGGTCCCTCTCGAGTCACAGTTTGCACAGAATTCAGATCTTTCTCCTGGGAGCATATGGCTCACCAGGAGCGGGTGCGGAAATGTCCCAGTCTGAAGGCGACGCCAGGCGACGGCCTGCCTTAAATTTAGGGTAGGGGCTGGCGCAGCAGCCACCCGTCTACTGAGTCTATAATGCTGAAGAATTTCTGTGTAAGATTTGGCACACTCTATGCTCTCCGCTCCAAGCCCCCCCTCTCTGCCGCCGGCTCGGTGGTAGAGCCCTCGAGCCATGGCATGGGCGGATTTGTTGCCGGGAACGCCAGTGTGCGATGGAGTCCAAATCAGCTGAACTATTGAAGCGAAAGCTTCACTACTCAATTTAAAACAAGGTCATCGGGCCTGGCGCAAGCCACAACTGCTCACGCGCCCCGTCTTCTGCTTCTTTCCTTATTGCGTCGTTTTCTTATTCGTGCCTTCCGAATATTCGTGCTTCCGCTTTTCTTCTTCCATTCTTCTATCTTCTTTGTGGGGAAAATACCTAAAAGTTTACATTTATTTTTCGAAGCACACTGAGTGAACGAAGCAACGCCCAATTACCTGTTTATTGTGGCATGTCATGTCAATAAAGTCTCGCTGAACTTTTGAAGCGAAAGCTTCACTACTCAATATAAACCAAGGTCATCGGGCCTGGCGCAAGCCACAACTGCACACGCGCCCCGTCTTTAGCTTCTTTCCTTATTGCGTTGTTTTTTTTCTTCGCGCCTTCCGAGTATTCGTGCTTCCGGTTTTCTTCTTCCATTCTTCTATCTTCTTCTTGTCGTCTTCTAAATCTTATTGCTTTTCCGTATTCTTCTCCTTCTCTTCTTCTGTCTTCTTATTCTTGGCGTCTTTCGAATCGTCTTGCTCCGTTGACCGGTTTCTCCTTATGCAATAAGGAGCTTTGTCACTTGTAACTATTAGTAACGCAGCTTTCGCTTACTCACTAAACTATAGGTTTAATAAAGTTAAACTATCATCATTGTTTTGTTTTTTTATGTTCCGCCTGCAGACAAAAAATAATTGTCCTGCCTCGCATTTCTTTGCCGCAACGGGAACGAAAGGGAATCCTTCTGGTGTTCAGAACCAAATGCTGAGCTGGCATTCAGTTCCAGCATATTCACTGGTAGGGTGAGGGCAAGGACAAGAGTTTCAAAAACTACTAAGCTGGGAATTTGATTCCGGATTTGGCAGCAGGGGCACTTTGGCCATTAGGGGTCACTGAAGTGCATCCCATAAGTCAACCGAAGAAACTCATAAGCATTCACGAAACCATTTCGTTCAAGAAATACTCATCCTCGTTCCGGGGCCGAACACAGAACTACCACATGCAATGGGTAATTAGTCTGCCATCTGGACTAATCAGGACGTCGGGACACTGGTAGGGCGAAGGTGAATGGTTCAATATATATCGTATTTGGTTTTGTTTGGGAGCATACGTGAACTTAGAGTAAATAAATATTAGATCAAACAACGAAGTCGTTTTTATCTCTGTCCTAAGTACATGTAAAATAGGCGAAGGCACAAGTTTGGTTTGCAAAAGCAACAAGCTCGGACTGCAGTTCGTTTTAAATAACATGCTTAATTGCTTGTTTCCAGCTCGTTGCAGCTGTGGTCGGCAACGTTTTTCTCCTAAATAGGCCTTCTTTTTCCGGCTCACACACCCCTACACTCTAAGGACGATTAAGCCTATAAGGGAGTAGGAAGGGAGTAAGGTCCTCTAGCCCACTTTTTTGTAGGGGCGCGGTGTTGTTTACAAGCTCTCAGGAAGGTTTTCTCCACTAACTATACGAAATGCTGCACTTGGGCAGAATAAGCATAGTCCCTTCTTAAAAAATATTGTAACACCCTTGACGTCACTTGAGACAAAGGAACGGTGCACATGAGCCAGATGACTCAACACTCGCTCATATTCATCAAATATAATTGGAAATGATTGGAGGATTTAACAACTACATCTAACGTATTCAAGTTGGCAATTACAGTACAAAGAAAGTTAATTTATAATATCCGGAGTTGCTCAAAATTTGCATGCGTGTTGTCAAGTGAGAATTGGCTTCCATATGTATAGTGATGAAAAACCGCCCCGGGGCTCGGACCGCACGCTCTGATTTTATTAGGGAGTGCGATAGAGGACAGACTACTCTCTTTTTACTCCCTTATAGGCTTATAGATGTTTTGAGTGATATACCCACTTTTGGGTTTCCCGTTAATATTTTATGTTAACGCAATTTTGTTGATTTCTGGAGAACAAACCGCAGGGGGTAGCACGCTTTGAAGAAAGTTAGTAGTTAATTTTTTGACTGCTCGCACCCACACTACTGTCTTTTTTTTATTTGCTGGATTCACTACGGCTGCTTCGATATTTTCAGCCGACGGCGATGAACAGAGTAAGGGAACAGGCGAAAGAGCGTAAAACTAGCTCTGCCCAAAGGTCTCTCGAAATACAGACAGTGGTTTATTCAGGCTCAAGCTAGCTAGGCCCTAGGCGGTGGGGGCTGGACGGCATTATATTCAGTTCGTTTATGATGTTTAAAACGAAATTGAATGCCTTGAAGCTCTACCATATACAATAAGTTCTCTATTTTACGAGGAGGACCAACATGCGCTTAGCAAGCATCTTTACCTTATCTTTGGCGTTAAATTCTCCACGGCCACAATTTTCTGGCAGGATAAGCAAAGAGATTATAGACGCCTGGTTTGTTGCGAAGAGAAGCTATTACAGTCTGGAACCACGGCGCATCCAACGTAGAAAGCACTTTTCTTTAGGCTGGCATTACTCTTTATATATATATATATATATATATATATATATATATATAACAAGCGCCATTAAAGTGGTTCAGGCATGCTTCAGGCGGCGTCATAAATCAGTGCAGAAGCTGCGGCGGTAAACGGCTTCGATGTTCACGGTCTGTGGGCTAAAAAAAATATACTTCCTTAGTTAAATGGAGTTTCGTAGGGCGCTCGTAGCCATCGTAATTAAACCTAGTACGATGTTTTTTGCAATAAGTCAGTATTGAGTATCCGCTGCTGTTTATGCCTTACTTTCACGAGTCAAAATAAATCCAGGTCTTGTTCTGTCCTTTTTGTTAACTTGGAAGAGAAGAAGCAGAAGCTGTAAACTTGCGGTCTCCGTCCTACACATTATTAGAAAGCTTTCTCATTGAGTTAAATAAAAACTATGTGCGGGTATCGGCAATTGGAACACATATCTCGATACAATTTATTATAAAAAAAATTAAATGTAATGCTTACTCGAAGGTAAACGAAATACCACCAACAATAATCAGTCGAGAAGTAAGTTTGAACGACCATTGTGCACACTTCACGATTGACACTTGCAAGGTACTTAAAAAAAGGTTGAGACGAAAGGACCGGAGCGCGCGCGGTCCACGCGCTTCAGCACTAATCTGGTGCTACGTGAGCACGCGTTCGTACGGCCGTCGAGCATTCACAGGAAGCCAGCGGACCATCCGCGTGTACCCTCCTCCCCAGCGCTGTTCGAGCGCTGCCGAAAACTTTTTTCTACCGAGAGTTTTATCATGGACGCCGAGCGAGAACGTCGTCTCACTGCTATGGTTGTTTCACTTGAAGTGTCCGATGAGGATGAGGAAACTTCCGCTAAAAAGCGTTCATGTTGGACCAAGTCCTAGCTGGAGAAAAACTCTTTGGGTATTCAGAACCTCCTGAACGAAGGCCTTCTTGAATGCGATCCATCGGAATACCAGCACCTGTTGCGAGTTAATCCGGAGCAATTTTATGCGATCCTGCCTGGAATGCGCATTGAAGTTCCCCGAAAACTGCAGCAACGAAAGTGCCTGTTGCGCCATCCTTGTGACGTTGAACAAGTTAAGTTGAAAAATCGCCGCGGCATAAATTCGTACAAAAAAAAATAGTTTAAAGCATTTTAAAATACGATTCTTGCTGAGAGCTGTCCCTGAACGCAACCTAAAGGTAACATACGCTCACTCAAAACAGAAATTGATTACTGTGTAGGTAATTGTATAGTGCGAAAGCGTTTGACTGCGTAGATCACAGCAGATCGTGGCAAGCTCTCCAAGACATCGGAGTTCCAATTCACCTCATCTGTCTCCTCAGGAACCTGTATGAAGGACAAGAGGCCACAGGTAGACCTGGGCATGGTCTTACTGATTGGTTTCCGATTGAAAAAGGAGTGAGGAAAGGCTGCATACTGTCGCCCTGCCTATTTAACCTATATGCAGAGTGCATCATGAGGAAGGCCGGTCTGGACGAGTCTTCAGCTGGAGTGAAGATTGCTAAAAAACGTATCAACAACCTTAGATATGCGGATGATACCACTTTAATGGCAGAAACTGAAGTGGAACTCAAGAGACTTCTGATGCGTGTACAAGAAGAGAGTGAGAAGTTTGGGCTTAAACTGAACATTAAAAAGACAAAGATCATGGCGTCTTGCCCTATCAAGTCCTGGAGCATCAAGGGACAAGAAGTGGAAGCTGTGACAAATTTTCTATTCTTGGGCTCCAAGATTACCTCGGAAGGAGACTGCAGCCATGAAATTAGGAGACGCCTGCTTCTGGGAAAGAGAGCAATGGTTAGCCTTGACCGCCTAGCAAAGAGCAGAGGCATTAGTCTGCCAACCAAGATCCGTATAACTCGTGCTATGGTCTTTCCAGTTGTGATGTATGTATGCGAGAGTTGGACTGGGAAAAGGCTGACCGCCGAAGAATTGACGCGTTTGAATTGTGGTGCTGATGAAGACTCTTGTGAGTTCCTTGGACTGCCAGAAGATCAAATCAGTCGATATTTTCGACCATAAGCCCTGACTGCTCATTGGAGGGTCAAATTCTAAAGTTAAAGCTCAGCTACTTTGGTCATCTGATGAGAAGAGTGGAGTCGCTGGAGAAAGATTTAATTTCGGGAAAGGTTGAGGGTCGCCGGAGAAGGGGTAGGCAGCGAACGCGATGGTTAGATGGATTCCTCGAGGCACTGCAGATGAAGTTATGTGATGTTAGGAAGAAAGTGAGAGACCGGAAAGCGTGGCGTGACATGGTCCATAGGGTCACGAAGGGTCGGACACGACTGAACGACTGAACTGAACTGAATTGTATAGTGTAACCGTTGTCATACCGTCACATCCTGGGTACGTTTGCGGCTAGTTTTAGTGTAGTTAAGAACAAAAAACATGTTGGTATGCAACTTCACGTACCCCAGAAAATATGGTCTTGATTTATTTGAATGTTGTGAATTAAAAAAAAAAAGGATTGTACATACAGGAATGGAACAGATGTCTTACAATCAGGTACAACGTGGTGTTACTTCATTGCTCCACAGAAGCGACGGGTATCGTGGTCTTTAAATCCGCTCCTATTCGTTTTGATTCAACCGATTCAACATACGGAAGATCGCGCGATGGACGCAACTGGCATTATCAAAGAATTACTGCAAGCAGTTTTATTTTTTTTAATTGGTTCACAGAAAGTGAAAGGCGAAGTATCTGTCACACTTGTAGCTGAGGACACCTGAACCGCGCCGTAAGGGAAGAGAGGAAGGTGAGAGTAAAAGGGGAGAGAGAGAAAGAGGGGTCGTAGTGGAGGGCTACGGAGTAATTTCGACCACCTGGGGATCTTTAACGTGCACTGACATCGCACAGCACACGGAAGCCTCTTCGGTTCGCCTCCATCGAAACGCAGCTGCCGAGGTCGGGTTCGAACCCGGGTGCTCCGGCACAGTAGTCGGGCGTCTTACCACTGCACCACTCCGGCGGGGCAGCAGTTTTTTCCAGCATACTATTTTATTGCGTATGAATTTTAGTTTATGCACTGCAATGTATACTTAAAAAAACATATAGCTTTATTGATTTCATTTTTGCTGTGCTTTCCTTTTAGTTACGCCACCCGCACCTCCGCTGCTGTTTTTTTAGGAAATGGCAATACGCGTCTCAGTAATTCAAAGCAAAATGCACAGAACTGAGCGGCAGGACGTGCACTGTCATGCGCGCATCCGTGCCGGCGAAGACCAGACAGCAGGTGACACTTCGTTTTCTAGAGTCAGGAGAGGTTTTTTGTTTTACCTCGGTGAAGACACATTTACACCAGTACTAAGAGTTAGAATATATTTTCACCCGCTGTAGTTACTTTTATACACGGTATTTTACATTTTAAAGGGAGATTTCAACCAGCAGCTCTTAACCGCTTTTTTTAGTTTTGTGTGTGTGCAGTTGAAACGCAGTATTCGCTGAGCCGCCAGTTCAAACTTGGCCACTCCACGGTAAACTCCATACTGAAGGAGACCGGCGCCGCAATCTATGCCGATTTGTGAGGAGATGGTTTGAGAACGCTGAATAGTGATGCGTAATGGGAAAGAGTAATGGAAGAATTTTGACAAAAGTTGCAATTCCCAAATTGCATTGGCGCTATTGATGGGAAGCATCTATGCATTGTCAAGGCAAAGAAGTCGGGGTCGTTTTTACCTATAAGAAAACATTTAGCATTGTGCTATTTGCACTTCTCGATGGCAACTACCGGTTTCGTTATATTGACGTTGGCTCACCGGGCTCTCAAGGAATTGTTGAGGTATGGCAGACCACTCCTCTCCAAAAGGCCATCGATAACAAAACAGCAATAGTTCCAAAAGTAGTGCAAATTTGTGACCAGCCTGAGCTCAACGTTCCACCAGTCATTGGAGACAATGCTTTTCCCTTTGCGGAAAACCTTAAGAAGCCGTTTGGCGGGAACTTTTTATCACCTACCAAAGAATCTTCAACTACAGTTATTAAATTTCATTTCAAGAAGTCCTTGTTAATTTTTTTTCTGTGCTTCCATCTATTTCTTTACGCTGGTTTCTGTAGACTGTGAAGGTATAACTGAATGCCTCCATGTGTTTACGGATTACCAGAGCCCGGCGCGTTGTTGAAAATGCCTTCGGAATTTTGTCAAACCGCTTCTGGTTTCTACACACTGTATTGGAAGCGGAGCCAGAAAGAGCATCTCTGTATGTTGGAACCGCATGTGTGCTCCACAATTTTCTGGATGATAAGCTCGTACAACCAGCCGAAGCTGCTCCCGAGAGTAGAGCGGGCATTTTCTTTCCTGTGCAGCTGTCCCGAGGCCGACTTAGGGCTATGTCACGTTCCGTACGTGATGACTTTTTCCAGTTATTTCAATGGTCAAGGAGCAGTGCCACGACAGGGTTACATGGCATATACTGACTGAGTAGCAAGAGAGACTACACGGAGATTTACGACATGGCGATTGTGGTGACTTATCCGCTTAACTGTATACTGAGTTGCAATTGTTTTTGTGCGTTTATTTACAGTGTCTTTTACGTTTTTGTTATCGTCAAATATGCATTATGTCCTGTACAAGTGTTCTGCTTTATAATTTTTTTTATGTTTGATTGATTGATTTTTTCTTTGGGAGACATTGTAGTGAGGGCTCCAGAATTTAAGTTGCGCTGACATTAAACGTACAGAACACAGGCTTATTTGAGTTTTTTTGTTAAATTTATCTTAGTAAACAAACTGCTTCCCTGTCGTAGTAAAGTTTATGTTGAAGTAGAAAATATGCGTTTAACGCGTACACGTATTCCAATATTTCCCTTTATAGGGTACTGCTAGCATTGCATTTCCTTATATCAAATTAATTTTATTCTCTCAGCCTTGGTTTCAAGACTTCAGCGACTAAGTTTTCTTAGAACACAGAATAAAAGTCTGTACAGAGAACCTGCCTACATTCTTTTTATTGACATGGGAATGTACATATGATTTTAATGTGGGGATATTTGCACATGCTTAATGCATATTTGTGTGAAAATATATGCTCATTCTTGTATGACATTTTTATTGCTCACAAATAAAGCACGGCAATAAGCCGAGTAATAATCACAGTACAGTGTACGTGTGTTCATTGTCAGGCTCTGCTTGGTCGTTACATTCTTCTTCATGGAAGTGCTGCAAAATAACTTCAATGATGTCTCTCTGGCACTGGAACCTCACCTTGTCATTTAATTTTCGTAAATAACTCGCAAGTATCTTGCCAAACATCCCGGCAGAACCTTCCTTGCCTTTTTTACCCATTGCCTCAGCAACGTTTTGTATTGCTTCAGTGTGCTGAGCCATCAGTTCGCTTTTCCTCTTTTATTTCTAACACTTGTACAGTCAGAATGAGGTCATCAGCCCCGTCAAATGCAAAGGAAGCCCAATGATACCAAGAGGGAATTCAGAGAAAGGGGGAAAAATTGTAAAAAATTCGCTTAGTTCAAAGAGAGGCGACTTTGTCGTCCCCGCAAAATTTTAAAAGGCAATGATCGCCAAAATATTGGGTGCAACATTGCCAGTTTTAAATAATAACTAATCTTGTGATTCAGAGGGTTTAGGAAAGGCGGACAGTCAAAGCATCTAACCTGCCCTCTACACCTCTCCTCTGAAAACAAAATGTACAGAAGCCCACTGGTGTCGCACCATATATTTAAAGATTACCCATTGAGCTTCATAATTTGTTCCCTAACTTCATGCTTATTAAGCCGGAAAAAAGATGCTTCCGCTTTGTACTGTTCAAAGCTCTTCACTGATCATTATTGATTCATGTAATTCCTTGCAGCATCCAAGAACGCCGAGCATGAGTAAAATCGCCTTGTGCCAGTGTAAGCTTCGTCGGGGCCCTGTCCGCTCCTTGTCGCCCTTAATTTGTTCGTTCATTTTGAAATGTTTGGCGCTTGTTTACGAACAGCGTCTTCAAGAATCCTGCTTAGGGAATCGTAGCAAAGTTTATTGCATTACGGGGGCAAGTTCGAAAGCCAACTATAGCCTAAATGTTTTTTAGTATGAAAAAAACAAAAAACCTTACGTACCAACTGGGCACGGTGCCGACTCGGGATATCGCATCTCCATTTGCGAGGCAATCTTATGCCACATCTTATTCCGCAGGGCCACGTTGAGGTGTTCAACGTCTTCAATATTCCATATCGGTGGGCAGCTCTTTACGAGCGCTAAAAACGTGACTGTCGCTTCATCACTGAACGCTTTCCTTGCTACTTCGGCCATAATAAGCACTAGAAACCGAATAAAGCTACAAATCTGGCACACCCACAAGCACAAACACATAAAAAAACCATGCACTGCAGCGAACATAGAGCGAAAGACGCAGCGCGTGCACAATGGAGGAAACAAATACCCCGCTCGAACTGAATACGAGATGAAAAGCGCGCGAAACGAAAGGCCCGACATGGCTCAAAGCCGACTTCATTCTCAGTTGCCAGCCAGACAAGTGAACCCACGTGACGTACATAGCAACGCGGACGTAGCAACGAATAAAGCAAACAGAGCCAAAACAATCTCGGTCCGCTCTATAGTGAACTAGTATTCTATGAACGCGACATACCATGGACATCAGGACATACCGTGGCGTCACTTCTCGGAAGCGCCCGCATGACGAAGTGAGTGGGATAACGCTCGTTCAACTGCTGCTGGAGGATGCTTTCCTAGTCAGTCCAGTTGTGCGTTAGCATTATGTTCATTTATTTATTTAATTTGCACCTCAGTCTGGGCCTGTATAAGCTTATTTTGAGGTATGAGACCCACTCATTCGGCAAAAAAACACTTCTCCGAATTCGAGTTACCGAAGTTGGCGAGCTTTACTGCTACGACGACGCGTACCGGCTGCAGCATTTCTGTTGTTACAAAAATACAAAAACAACAACAGAAGCTACCACACAACCAGTAATATGTAAGCAGTCAATGCATGGGTAATGGGATTCATCTGCAAGAGCAGAGGACTGTCAGGAGCCTGACAGATGCTGAGCGCCTTCGCACTGCTCCCTTGAACGCAGTAGAGCAAACAAGTTTGACTGCTGTGGGGATGACATGAATTAATTGTTTAGCAAGTGTGAAGACATGCGTTCCACACAGAGAATTCTTGCTCACTGACTACCGTCATTGGTACTCTTGGTTAGAGCGGATATTTGTTTTCCCCGCACACAGTAGGTTGTTTTTATTTGCGCATATTTCGATCAGCACATCCCAAGATTAATGCAATGCTCTATTTTTTGTTTACTCACGAAATGTGAATTTAAAATTACCAGAGTACTGGAGATACTGTCTGAGACAACTCACCATGCAGACCGTTGCCTGAGGCGGTAGAACCTTATAGTTCACTTCAGTGACAACGCGTTCATTTAGAATAATTTGAGACCTTCTGGCCTTCGCACGATCCCTCCTTTCTTTGGGAGTCTACTGCTCCATCAAGAATCCAGGATCTTTTACATCCCTCTAGCGATAGTATTGTTAGCTTCACAAGTGATAAATGCAAATTAAAACGCGCGCTGTTTGTTCTGCCGCTCAACCGAACGCCAACTCTATCAACGAAATCTCGTTCGCTGAAGTGTCTGCTACGCACATGATGAGGATAACCACTCGCTAACATGTCCATTCAAATTTTGATTAAGGAAGATTCTGTGAGCTTACGTTTCGGTTAGCAATGGGAGCTTGCGCCGGCTTCCCTCGCTTACGTCCGGGTACAGAGCAGTAACGGGCCGTAGCAACAACTTAAATTAACTTCAGCAGCCTCAGTAACGATGCGAGATAAAGAGCAAGGCTGGCACTCTATATCCACCCAGACTACAAATATAAGCGTGACTATTAGCTTTTAAAACACACAAATTCAACTCAGCGTCTGCTGCAGCAGCAGTAAGAGGAGTCACGTGATCGCACTTGCTCCCCTAGGTCGACACTAGCGCTGTTAGCTGCAGTGGTGGCGCTCGCTCCCAATACCACAGAATTCAACACAAAGAGCGCCGTAACTGTCATTTAAAAATGCAGCAAGAAGACAAATTCTATCTCAAGAAAAGCTCTTTTGTGTTCTCCTCGCCCAGCTTTGTGCCCGCTAGCAGGCTCCTGTGGCTTCGTTTTTTTTCCTGGCTACTCTTGACTCGGAAGAAGAAAACGATGCTAACATCGCCACTGTTATCTTGTTTATTTATTTATTTCACCACACAGCAGGCCCGGCGAAGGGCCCTGTAAGGAGGGGGCCACAGCTACAAAAATGCAAAACATAAAGTACAAGAACACATACATAATCACAATACAGCAAATCAGTTAAGGGCCTTCTCCAATTCATCAGTGTACACGAGTGATGATAATAGTAGCTAATTCCACTCCGTTATGGTTGCCATGAACAAAATATTGAAGATGTTTGTTCTGGCAAGTAAGGTGTTAATGATTCAGTGTGTCTTTTGTCTTTTTCTTATTGCTTTAGTCGTTAGCAATTTAAGGTACAAATCAGAAGCTATTGACAATTTAATATTTTTAGGTAAAGAGACATATTAACTTTTGTATTCTGCACTCAGATTCAAGGAATTGTATGTTATGTTGAAGCCTTTGTGTTGATTGTCAGCCAGTGGTGCGATATTTAGAAAATGTAACCCAAGAGTCCTGCGTTGAAACCTTTCTAGAGTATAATATTAGTTTTAGTTCGTGGATCCCAGAAGCGCACGCATACTCGTTTGGGTCTTGTCATTGCTCTATATTTCAAACGTTTACGTCTGAAGGAGCTTGCTGCCAACTTATGTCTAATAAAAGAAATGTTACGAAAGGAAGACGAGCATACGGTTTCAGTATGTTTGTTGTAGCTAAGGTTATTCGTTAGTGTTAATCAGATATATTGGTACTTTTTGACTTCTGAAAGCTGCCGGGTAGGAAAGTTAATTTCTTGCACCATTTTCTACAGTATGAATGACATGCTGCTCGGAGTTGTCTTTACTGTACGAAACTTATCAAGTAGCTTATTCATTGCGTCGACTGTACTACGCACGCCATCGCAGCCTCCAGTTCGCGCCATTTGTGCCTGCACTTCTACTTCCGAGCCTCGTAGCGACGATCGTAACCAGACACCCTAGTGTCATTGGCCATTGTCCCCGCGGAAGCTTTTCTGCTCATGGTTCGAATTTGCTTGGGAGATACTTGCGAATCGCTGCGCGTGCATTTCGGCCTTCACACTGCCTAGGCAGTCTGCATGTCATTCGTGCTGTCTGGTGCACAAGAGAGCAAATCTTTGAGGAAATAAAGGGCAGTTCATTTTACTAGACGCAGTTGAATGGTAAATTTTTGCCATGGTTGTTAATTACAAATCAACAATAATTCATAATATTTCTAGAACATTCTAACAAAAACGAAAATCATCGCGTTAGATGCCATAGAGAGGAAAATATTACAACAAACATGTAACTCATTACATTACATGCTAGGGAAAAGGGCAATGAAAATTGATTGGAGTTCAGTAATTCAGCTTGTGACATGTACGGTTCGCAGCTCTTGAAAAGCTGAACACGAGGAAAAAAACTCGCAAAGTAAAGCCTTAATCATTCCTCCGTCTAACTCTAAGAAATATCCTCAATGTCGCTCGGAAACGCCGCAATCAAGAGCCAGCTGCTCTCTTCCGAGTCTGTGTAGAGCAATTTCTGATTCCCATTATCTTTCCGAGCTCTCCTGTCGCTTGAATTGTAGTTCACACAAGCAAAAATCAGCTAATTACGCACATTCCGATTTTGTCTTATATTTCTCACTTGCACCACAAGAATGTGGAATCCAATTTAGGTAAGGAAGGGAACCGGAAAATTTTCGGGACTTCTACTTTGTCACTGTTCACCTCTCTACTCGTGCTCCCTTATCCTGCGTTCTTTATTGCTACTTCCACCGAAGAGCCTCCTGATTGGCTCGAGTTACATGCTTTCTTCGCTGTCATTGTTTTCTTGGTATGCAGGATTTTCTCTACTTGCTGTCATATTTTTAGAGTTTTTTGGTTTTTCCGCTTTACTTGTCAGATTTTGTTAGGCATGCAGGACTAGAGCAGATAAATTGACATCCGCTGCTGCGATATTGCGCTTATAGTGGTAGGTAAAAAGATTGACGAAAACAAGGCAGCAGGAGAGCGTATTTATTCCAATGTTAACATAAAATGAAAATCAAACAGGGGTATTGGGGTCGAAATATGCGAAGAATTCCATTGAATTTCTAGCTGTTTTGCTGATGAATGCGTAGTTATAGTCGACCAAAATATTTGTTGCTGACCAAGAACATTTAACAACGAAACTGCTTGAGTTTTTATGGAATGCAAGGCTTCAGAAATAGTTCCTAACATTAACAAAAATGCTACTCTGTCACCAGCTGGAAATAAACTTTTAGTGTAATATAAACGGTTTTGTTTTTTGTTTATAGGCTTCAACGCCCAAAGCGACTCAAGTCATGAGAAACTCCATAGTGTCAAACTCCGGAAATTTCAGCCACTTGCGGTTTTTAACGTGCGTTGAAATCACACACAGCCACAATTTTAAATGAGGCAAATTCTTCCAAGATTCGTGTCTATGACCACAAGAGATATGTTTGACCAGAAATGCAAATCCGACGTTAACATCGTTATTAAATGCGGTAACCTACTGCCGCTTCTTGAAAAGAACACTTCGTAATGGCTGTGGCGTAAGGGAGGTATGAGTTTTCGCAACATTTTGCTGCGAAATCAACACTACGCTAGTCATCGAGCCATTTTGCGTGGCACAGCGTGGGCCAAGCTGCGCATGCGCGAGGAGCCGCGTGACGTCAGAGGCAGCATCTGGTGTTTCGGAACTGCCGTCGCGCCCTGCCGGTGCCCGGGAAATACACGTCATAACTTCAGCCGGCGCCAGCTGCGCATCACTCTCTTCGTTTGTTGTGCGGAGAAGAGGTGTGTGTGGTGTATATATAGCTAGGAGCGTGCTGCCAGAATCGACCAACTACGGAGAAGGAGAGCAGAAGAGCGGATAAGTTAAGGTCTATTCACACATGCGACTCGCGAAGGACGCGCGACCGGCAGTCGCATGCGACCAGAGAGCAATCGATGTTCACACTTGCGAATGCGACTTGCGGGTTGCTTTCCACATAGTGTATATCTTGACTGTTCACCGCATAGAGTAGAGCTAACTTACGTTCACGTGAGCTGAGCTGCTGATAGGGTTAACGGTTTGCGACCAGCAGTCGCGCGACTGGAAATCGAGCAGTGCCCGAACGGCACGCGGCAGTCGCTTTTCGACCGATGCGACCATTTGCGACTGTCGCTTTTCGATCAAAACGGTCGCGCGACCGCTGGTATTCGCAAGTTTGAATGGGCCTTTAAACTCTTCCAATCCCGAAGTGATTGCCTGGCTGGTGGCTGTCGCCAGTAGAAGGAGTGAGAATAAGATAGCTAATCCTGCGCGTAGCCATCCAGCTGTTGCTTTCGCAACTTAACTAGGTTTAACCGGAGCTAAACCACTGACAATTTTATTTCAGACCATTCCACGGGTATGAAATACCGTGTGAACCTATCAGTAATAGAGAGCAATTTGCGTGTAATTTAACGACGAAGCATTAACCGATGCATCGGCATAATTATTAAAGATGCTAGAATATATACAAATTGAAACAGCGAGTAAGTTGTGTAGCTCGAATTCATTCCCCGATAAGGAGCTCTGAAGAACTCTGAAATAAATGGGTGTTAAAAAAAATATACATAAGAAAGCCACAGGCTCCAGAACTTCCTAGAAACCTATCGGGTACCCATACCGTTCTGAAGCATTGAAGTATTCAGTCGACTATGACCACACTCAATTGAATCACTTTAATTAGACGCTGAGCTGGAAGGTAATTATTGGACATTTTTCCTGCACTGTATATCAAAACCACATTTATGGATTGTTTCATTGATGTTTGCTTTTGCTCTGTTACAGCCTTTTGCTGTATGCATTGAACCGCAGCTATTTATTATCATACAAGGAGTTACACCATCTCGGTTCGCAATGCTTACTTTCATGTCTTACGGAAAATCGTGTAAGTAACGTTTGCTGTTGAAGATTTTAACAGCTCATTTCAGCATATGAAACTTATTAAACAATGTTTTAGGCACCTTTTACTTACTTTAGAGCATGGAGAAACCTTCGGTCGGAGGATTTCTCGGAAAACGCAGGAAAGCTGAATTCGGAGTAACAATGTTTTGAGAGAAAAGGAGAAAATACAGTTGAAAAACAAATTTTAGTTTTCATTACACACCGTTGCTCAAGTTTAATACACTAATTAGTTTCATGTAAAACTGTGATGGGGTCCATGAAGCAGGCTTAGCAGCAATCAATTACCTGCGCGGACGGTACTTGAAAGCAAGTATTAAAATACCACCTGACCAGAATTGCCCAAAACACATTATTGCGACGTCTATATCCTCCTGCCTTTTATTCATTTAAATTATTCTAGGCTGAAGAGAAGAAGAAAATGAAAAAGTCACCTGCGCCCTTTTTGATAAAGATGGAAAATTTGAATGGTTGGAATAAATTAACAAACAAAAATTTTCAGCATATTTAATAAGCTTAAGCCGCGTATTGTACCCGGACGTTTCTACGAACGCTTTCAAAACGTTTTGAATACAGGGTCATTGAAATGTAAACACAGCAGTTCCAGAAAAACTCACAAACGGTGAAAGCCAATCACGGAAAAAAAGAAAAATGAGTTTGGTGTATAGGGGTGCAAACGTTTTACTTTTAATGTGTGCTTTGTATTTTCATAAGCGTCTGGGAGATAAAATTGCATTGCCAAGTTCATAACCTCGAGAAGAGTTAGGTGTTTTTCTAAGTCAAAGATCGTTCGCTGGAACTAAGCAGCTTGGGAAAAAGCCGTGGGTTTGTTTTTGCAGAAATTCAAAGCTCAGCACGTGCTTCAGAGAAAATTTGGCATAGACAGTTGCCTTGTCACAGTCCTTGCGAAGCTTCAGTAGAGCCCAGTGTAGTGTCACTCCATTGCACGCGTTTCTTCTGTGCAGTCAGCCTAACTGCGGAAGACTGTCCATTTTGCCTGATATTTAAAACTGAAAGAGTGGATTGAAAGGAGTGAGTTACATTTACTACCATAACTGTTCTTACACTAAAAGAGAACCTAAGCAAATAGATATGCATTGCTACAAGAGTACAGCTAGTTCAAATTAAGCACTGCAGACATTGTAACCGAGCAAATGTTACTTTCTGACTTAGCATCGTAAAAATATGAAAATGGAATTGGCCCTCAGAGATCTGATTTCGGAAGATTGGTGCCGAATTTCTAAAATTTATTGTGTTATATAGCTAATTCGCTTAATTTTTAAAAAGCGGTACTCGCACTGGATGAGAGGTCGTTTCTGAACGATTGGTTTTTCTGATTCCAGGAACATATACGTTGCCGAATATGTTGATCGTAGACTAACTGTTAAATTTAACGGAACGTTTCGGCTCCACTGCGGGAGTCTTGCTTACAGTCATATCATGCTATTTTTAACGATTTCGTCTGGATTTCGAGGAATATATACATACTAATCTCAGTACGCGGTCTCTAAAGCGCGTGCTGTATTTATCTGGTGCAATTTGATACTTGCTACTTGACGTACATAACACATTCCAACAAATTGAAGCCGTACCCCGTAGCGATAACATTACGTGGGCTCAGGGGATGGTGGCTTGTCGAGCTAAGACTTCATGCTCGGCTCAAACGTCCTAGCTTGAGAATGCTCGCACGGCGGCTGCCTGCATTGGAAACCCAGAATGAGGACGTGCTTAAATCATTTTACTTAAATAAATGCTCCCTAAAACTACTATTACGCAACGCATTACAATTATATGCTTACTTGTACAAAAAAAAAAAAAAAAAAAAAAACATTTTACTAGAATGCTTTAACAACTTTTCTACTGTAAATTTCTGGGAATTCCAAATAATATTATTACTATCTATTACAACTTCAAAGGCCCCATTGAAGGGGTATTACATGAGGGAGTGGGTTTCACGGCATAAATTGCTTCAAGTGATGATTTGAACAGTGATGGGTCTGTATGGAGCACGACGTCGGCAGGCGAGTCATTCCAGTCGTTTGCTGTGCGAATGAAAAATGAATATAGATGCGCAGATGCACGGGCGTGCGGAGGATGGGTTGTCTTTTCGTGGTTCGTGCGGCTGGAAGTGCCGCATGCAGGGATGATAACAGATTCGTGCGAAACATGATAATATAATTTATGAAATAGAGATAATCTTGAAATGCTACGCCGGTTAGCTACATTTGATAGAAGAGCATTGCATTTTAGTTTGGTTACACTTTCATGATGAGAATAGGCAGAGAAGATGAATCTAGCGGCGCGGTTTTGTATTGCTTCTTGCGTGTTAGAAAGATTAGGTTGATTATTGTCCCAAATATCGCATGAATATTCTAGCTCGGGCCGTACAAATGTTACATAGGCTAGTGATATCAACGATGGTGGTGCTATGACGCAGTGTTCGTGAAAAATACCCCAGAACTCGATTTGCTTTTTTAGAAATTTGTGTTACGTGGTATGTCCACTTAAGATCATGTGTTAAGTGAAGGCCAAGGTATTTATACGTGGTTACAGCTGCAATTTGTGAGTTAGCAATTAGGTACTTAAAAGGTGGCTCAGAGGGACGCCTGTGAAAAGAAAGTAAAAAGGTTTTTTCACGTTAAGAGACATGAGCCATTTACTGCACCAAGTTAAAATGCGATCTATGTCGGATTGAAGAAGCTGGCGATCACTGTGAGTAATTATGGGATGGTACAAAACACAATCGTCAGCAAATAGGCGTATGTTAGAGCATATGTCAGTTGGCAGGTAGTTTATATAGATAAGAAAAAGCAGAGGCCTTAAGACTGTGCCCTGGGGTACCCCAGATATAACAAAGGAGTGAGAAGAGGAGCATTTATTAGCGAGAACAAACTGTTGCCGGTTAGTTTGAAAGTTACGAAGCCAGTCAAGAATCATTGGATTGAGACTAAGAAGTGAAAATTCCAAAAAAAGCCACTGGTGGGGAACTTTGTCAAATGCATTTTCGAAATCTAAGAAGAGGGCGTCTACTAGAATGTTGTGATCAAGGTTGGAGCTTAGGTCATTAATAAATAGAGCTAACTGTGTGTCGCAAGAAAAGCCCTTTATAAAACCATGTTGACTAGCGTGAAGGAAAGAACAGATAAAAGAAATTTCATGATGTGAGAAAAGATTACATGTTCCATTAGTTTAGACGGGATGCTGGTAATGGATATAGGATGGTAATTGTGACGGCAAAATGAAGGCCCCTTTTTTTGGTACTGGAATGACTTTGCCCACTTTCCAGTCGTGCGCTACAATGCCTGATGAAAGTGATTGCTGAAACATATGAGACAACAGGACACTTGTGATATGTTTTGTATTTTTTAGCTTTGCGTTAATGCCATCAATAACTGCTGATGATGTTAGTTTCAAAGAATCAATATTTTAACAATACCATGGGGTTCGAATGATATATAGGGCATAGCAGGAAAACCAAAGGATGCATAATCCAGTAGGTCCCCATCTTGTTCATGAGTAAATACAGGACTAAAGGTGAGGTTTAATACTTCAGAAACATCATGTTCTGCAACTGTAGCCATGTCATCATCATGAAGTGTTATTGGGTTGCTAGGGTTAGGATTGATACATCTCCAGAATTGACGAGGGTTTGTGCGTAGCATTTCGGGGAGTGTGGTATTAAAAATTGATTGCTTAGCTTTAAAAACATGGGCGCTAAATTGTTTTACGGCTACGTAATACTTCTGCCATGTATTAGGGTTGTTATTTCGTCTGGCTGTTCGAAAGAGTCTTTTCTTCTTGTTATTAAAACATTTTAAAGTATTATTGAACCAAGAGGTATTAACGCGCTCGCTTAAAGTAGTTGTAGGGATATATTGTTTTAGCAGATTATTCATTTTATTCTTAAAAAGAAGCGAGTTAGTCTCCGTAGACCTTTGCTCAAAGTAGATAAGAAACCAAGTACAGAAATTTTCGAGTCCACGGTTAATGTTCCGATAACCGCCTTTATCATAAAGAGTGAGTGTTTTAGTTACTTTCTTAGGTTTTGGCAGGTGGTTGAGAAACATGGCGTCAATTATTGAATGATCACTAAGTCTAGGAAGATGTGAAAGGGATAACAGATTCTCTGGATGTGACGTTAAAATCAGATCAAGTGTGCTAGATGAGTGTGCAATTTGTCTTGTTGGTAAAGAGATTAGTTGGGTTAAGGCAAAGGATTGACATGTGTTCACAAAATGGCACTCTGCGGAATTTGATGTAATCTAAGAAGGGCAAGACCAGTTTATCGCTGGAAAGTTAAACTCACTTAATATATAGACAGTAGTATATGGAATCTTCGTGGTTATGGTGTTAATAGCATCATGAAATAGTTGAATGAACGAGGCGTCGCTGTCTTGAGCGCGATTATCATGGGCGGAAAGGAGGCACGAGAGAAGATGAACAATATTTCAAGGGGTGAGTCAATCTATAAATTAAAACATTGAAGGTTACGATGGGTGGCTATCAGTACACCTCCGCCTCGCCTGCCTACTCGATCGGGGCGGAAAATATCGAAGCTCGGAAAAATGGTCTGCACTTCTTTGTAATCTATTAGTTCATTTAGCCAGGTTTCAGTTAGTACGACGACATTGCATTGGGTGGTGTCTATGAGACTTGCGAGGGCATCGCGTTTAGGAAGGAGGCTTTTTATGTTGGACGTACATAACACATTCCAACAAATTGAAGCCGTACCCCGTAGCGATAACATTACGTTGGCTCAGGGGATGGTGGCTTGTCGAGCTAAGACTTCATGCTCGGCTCAAACGTCCTAGCTTGAGAATGCTCGCACGGCGGCTGCCTGCATTGGAAACCCAGAATGAGGACGTGCTTAAATAATTTTACTTAAATAAATGCTCCCTAAAACTACTATTACGCTACGCATTACAATTATATGCTTACTTGTACAAAAAAAAAAAACATTTTACTAGAATGCTTTAACAACTTTTCTACTGTAAATTTCTGGGAATTCCAAATAATATTATTACTATTTATTACAACTTCAAAGGCCCCATTGAAGGGGTATTACATGAGGGAGTGGGTTTCAGGGCATAAATTGCTTCAAGTGATGATTTGAACAGTGATGGGTCTGTATGGAGCACGACGTCGGCAGGCGAGTCATTCCAGTCGTTTGCTGTGCGAACGAAAAATGAATATAGATGCGCAGATGCACGGGCGTGCGGAGGATGGGTTGTCTTTTCGTGGTTCGTGCGGCTGGAGGTGCCGCATGCAGGGATGATAACAGATTCGTGCGAAACATGATAATATAATTTATGAAATAGAGATAATCTTGAAATGCTACGCCGGTTAGCTACATTTGATAGAAGAGCATTGCATTTTAGTTTGGTTACACTTTCATGATGAGAATAGGCAGAGAAGATGAATCTAGCGGCGCGGTTTTGTATTGCTTCTTGCGTGTTAGAAAGATTAGGTTGATTATTGTCCCAAATATCGCATGAATATTCTAGCTCGGGCCATACAAATGTTACATAGGCTAGTGATATCAACGATGGTGGTGCTATGACGCAGTGTTCGTGAAAAATACCCCAGAACTCGATTTGCTTTTTTAGAAATTTGTGTTACGTGGTATGTCCACTTAAGATCATGTGTTAAGTGAAGGCCAAGGTATTTATACGTGGTTACAGCTGCAATTTGTGAGTTAGCAATTAGGTACTTAAAAGGTGGCTCAGAGGGACGCCTGTGAAAAGAAAGTAAAAAGGTTTTTTCACGTTAAGAGACATGAGCCATTTACTGCACCAAGTTAAAATGCGATCTATGTCGGATTGAAGAAGCTGGCGATCACTGTGAGTAATTATGGGATGGTACAAAACACAATCGTCAGCAAATAGGCGTATGTTAGAGCATATGTCAGTTGGCAGGTAGTTTATATAGATAAGAAAAAGCAGAGGCCTTAAGACTGTGCCCTGGGGTACCCCAGATATAACAAAGGAGTGAGAAGAGGAGCATTTATTAGCGAGAACAAACTGTTGCCGGTTAGTTTGAAAGTTTTGAAGCCAGTCAAGAATCATTGGATTGAGACTAAGAAGTGAAAATTCCAAAAAAAGCCACTGGTGGGGAACTTTGTCAAATGCATTTTCGAAATCTAAGAAGAGGGCGTCTACTAGAATGTTGTGATCAAGGTTGGAGCTTAGGTCATTAATAAATAGAGCTAACTGTGTGTCGCAAGAAAAGCCCTTTATAAAACCATGTTGACTAGCGTGAAGGAAAGAACAGATAAAAGAAATTTCATGATGTGAGAAAAGATTACATGTTCCATTAGTTTAGACGGGATGCTGGTAATGGATATAGGATGGTAATTGTGACGGCAAAATGAAGGCCCCTTTTTTTGGTACTGGAATGACTTTGCCCACTTTCCAGTCGTGCGCTACAATGCCTGATGAAAGTGATTGCTGAAACATATGAGACAACAGGACACTTGTGATCTGTTTTGTATTTTTTAGCTTTGCGTTAATGCCATCAATAACTGCTGATGATGTTAGTTTCAAAGAATCAATATTTTAACAATACCATGGGGTTCGAATGATATATAGGGCATAGCAGGAAAACCAAAGGATGCATAATCCAGTAGGTCCCCATCTTGTTCATGAGTAAATACAGGACTAAAGGTGAGGTTTAATACTTCAGAAACATCATGTTCTGCAACTGTAGCCATGTCATCATCATGAAGTGTTATTGGGTTGCTAGGGTTAGGATTGATACATCTCCAGAATTGACGAGGGTTTGTGCGTAGCATTTCGGGGAGTGTGGTATTAAAAATTGATTGCTTAGCTTTAAAAACATAGGCGCTAAATTGTTTTACGGCTACGTAATACTTCTGCCATGTATTAGGGTTGTTATTTCGTCTGGCTGTTCGAAAGAGTCTTTTCTTCTTGTTATTAAAACATTTTAAAGTATTATTGAACCAAGAGGTATTAACGCGCTCGCTTAAAGTAGTTGTAGGGATATATTGTTTTAGCAGATTATTCATTTTATTCTTAAAAAGAAGCGAGTTAGTCTCCGTAGACCTTTGCTCAAAGTAGATAAGAAACCAAGTACAGAAATTTTCGAGTCCACGGTTAATGTTCCGATAACCGCCTTTATCATAAAGAGTGAGTGTTTTAGTTACTTTCTTAGGTTTTGGCAGGTGGTTGAGAAACATGGCGTCAATTATTGAATGATCACTAAGTCTAGGAAGATGTTAAAGGGATAACAGATTCTCTGGATGTGACGTTAAAATCAGATCAAGTGTGCTAGATGAGTGTGCAATTTGTCTTGTTGGTAAAGAGATTAGTTGGGTTAAGGCAAAGGATTGACATGTGTTCACAAAATGGCACTCTGCGGAATTTGATGTAATCTAAGAAGGGCAAGACCAGTTTATCGCTGGAAAGTTAAACTCACTTAATATATAGACAGTAGTATATGGAATCTTCGTGGTTATGGTGTTAATAGCATCATGAAATAGTTGAATGAACGAGGCGTCGCTGTCTTGAGCGCGATTATCATGGGCGGAAAGGAGGCACGAGAGAAGATGAACAATATTTCAAGGGGTGAGTCAATCTATAAATTAAAACATTGAAGGTTACGATGGGTGGCTATCAGTACACCTCCGCCTCGCCTGCCTACTCGATCGGGGCGGAAAATATCGAAGCTCGGAAAAATGGTCTGCACTTCTTTGTAATCTATTAGTTCATTTAGCCAGGTTTCAGTTAGTACGACGACATTGCATTGGGTGGTGTCTATGAGACTTGCGAGGGCATCGCGTTTAGGAAGGAGGCTTTTTATGTTGGACGTACATAACACATTCCAACAAATTGAAGCCGTACCCCGTAGCGATAACATTACGTTGGCTCAGGGGATGGTGGCTTGTCGAGCTAAGACTTCATGCTCGGCTCAAACGTCCTAGCTTGAGAATGCTCGCACGGCGGCTGCCTGCATTGGAAACCCAGAATGAGGACGTGCTTAAATCATTTTACTTAAATAAATGCTCCCTAAAACTACTATTACGCTACGCATTACAATTATATGCTTACTTGTACAAAAAAAAAAAACATTTTACTAGAATGCTTTAACAACTTTTCTACTGTAAATTTCTGGGAATTCCAAATAATATTATTACTATTTATTACAACTTCAAAGGCCCCATTGAAGGGGTATTACATGAGGGAGTGGGTTTCAGGGCATAAATTGCTTCAAGTGATGATTTGAACAGTGATGGGTCTGTATGGAGCACGACGTCGGCAGGCGAGTCATTCCAGTCGTTTGCTGTGCGAACGAAAAATGAATATAGATGCGCAGATGCACGGGCGTGCGGAGGATGGGTTGTCTTTTCGTGGTTCGTGCGGCTGGAGGTGCCGCATGCAGGGATGATAACAGATTCGTGCGAAACATGATAATATAATTTATGAAATAGAGATAATCTTGAAATGCTACGCCGGTTAGCTACATTTGATAGAAGAGCATTGCATTTTAGTTTGGTTACACTTTCATGATGAGAATAGGCAGAGAAGATGAATCTAGCGGCGCGGTTTTGTATTGCTTCTTGCGTGTTAGAAAGATTAGGTTGATTATTGTCCCAAATATCGCATGAATATTCTAGCTCGGGCCGTACAAATGTTACATAGGCTAGTGATATCAACGATGGTGGTGCTATGACGCAGTGTTCGTGAAAAATACCCCAGAACTCGATTTGCTTTTTTAGAAATTTGTGTTACGTGGTATGTCCACTTAAGATCATGTGTTAAGTGAAGGCCAAGGTATTTATACGTGGTTACAGCTGCAATTTGTGAGTTAGCAATTAGGTACTTAAAAGGTGGCTCAGAGGGACGCCTGTGAAAAGAAAGTAAAAAGGTTTTTTCACGTTAAGAGACATGAGCCATTTACTGCACCAAGTTAAAATGCGATCTATGTCGGATTGAAGAAGCTGGCGATCACTGTGAGTAATTATGGGATGGTACAAAACACAATCGTCAGCAAATAGGCGTATGTTAGAGCATATGTCAGTTGGCAGGTAGTTTATATA
This sequence comes from Amblyomma maculatum, assembly GCF_055883805.1. Taxonomy (NCBI): domain Eukaryota; kingdom Metazoa; phylum Arthropoda; class Arachnida; order Ixodida; family Ixodidae; genus Amblyomma; species Amblyomma maculatum. The sequence continues at coordinate 40,631,408 of NC_139351.1, read as the reverse complement.
GATAAGAAAAAGCAGAGGCCTTAAGACTGTGCCCTGGGGTACCCCAGATATAACAAAGGAGTGAGAAGAGGAGCATTTATTAGCGAGAACAAACTGTTGCCGGTTAGTTTGAAAGTTACGAAGCCAGTCAAGAATCATTGGATTGAGACTAAGAAGTGAAAATTCCAAAAAAAGCCACTGGTGGGGAACTTTGTCAAATGCATTTTCGAAATCTAAGAAGAGGGCGTCTACTAGAATGTTGTGATCAAGGTTGGAGCTTAGGTCATTAATAAATAGAGCTAACTGTGTGTCGCAAGAAAAGCCCTTTATAAAACCATGTTGACTAGCGTGAAGGAAAGAACAGATAAAAGAAATTTCATGATGTGAGAAAAGATTACATGTTCCATTAGTTTAGACGGGATGCTGGTAATGGATATAGGATGGTAATTGTGACGGCAAAATGAAGGCCCCTTTTTTTGGTACTGGAATGACTTTGCCCACTTTCCAGTCGTGCGCTACAATGCCTGATGAAAGTGATTGCTGAAACATATGAGACAACAGGACACTTGTGATATGTTTTGTATTTTTTAGCTTTGCGTTAATGCCATCAATAACTGCTGATGATGTTAGTTTCAAAGAATCAATATTTTAACAATACCATGGGGTTCGAATGATATATAGGGCATAGCAGGAAAACCAAAGGATGCATAATCCAGTAGGTCCCCATCTTGTTCATGAGTAAATACAGGACTAAAGGTGAGGTTTAATACTTCAGAAACATCATGTTCTGCAACTGTAGCCATGTCATCATCATGAAGTGTTATTGGGTTGCTAGGGTTAGGATTGATACATCTCCAGAATTGACGAGGGTTTGTGCGTAGCATTTCGGGGAGTGTGGTTTTAAAAATTGATTGCTTAGCTTTAAAAACATGGGCGCTAAATTGTTTTACGGCTACGTAATACTTCTGCCATGTATTAGGGTTGTTATTTCGTCTGGCTGTTCGAAAGAGTCTTTTCTTCTTGTTATTAAAACATTTTAAAGTATTATTGAACCAAGAGGTATTAACGCGCTCGCTTAAAGTAGTTGTAGGGATATATTGTTTTAGCAGATTATTCATTTTATTCTTAAAAAGAAGCGAGTTAGTCTCCGTAGACCTTTGCTCAAAGTAGATAAGAAACCAAGTACAGAAATTTTCGAGTCCACGGTTAATGTTCCGATAACCGCCTTTATCATAAAGAGTGAGTGTTTTAGTTACTTTCTTAGGTTTTGGCAGGTGGTTGAGAAACATGGCGTCAATTATTGAATGATCACTAAGTCTAGGAAGATGTGAAAGGGATAACAGATTCTCTGGATGTGACGTTAAAATCAGATCAAGTGTGCTAGATGAGTGTGCAATTTGTCTTGTTGGTAAAGAGATTAGTTGGGTTAAGGCAAAGGATTGACATGTGTTCACAAAATGGCACTCTGCGGAATTTGATGTAATCTAAGAAGGGCAAGACCAGTTTATCGCTGGAAAGTTAAACTCACTTAATATATAGACAGTAGTATATGGAATCTTCGTGGTTATGGTGTTAATAGCATCATGAAATAGTTGAATGAACGAGGCGTCGCTGTCTTGAGCGCGATTATCATGGGCGGAAAGGAGGCACGAGAGAAGATGAACAATATTTCAAGGGGTGAGTCAATCTATAAATTAAAACATTGAAGGTTACGATGGGTGGCTATCAGTACACCTCCGCCTCGCCTGCCTACTCGATCGGGGCGGAAAATATCGAAGCTCGGAAAAATGGTCTGCACTTCTTTGTAATCTATTAGTTCATTTAGCCAGGTTTCAGTTAGTACGACGACATTGCATTGGGTGGTGTCTATGAGACTTGCGAGGGCATCGCGTTTAGGAAGGAGGCTTTTTATGTTGGACGTACATAACACATTCCAACAAATTGAAGCCGTACCCCGTAGCGATAACATTACGTTGGCTCAGGGGATGGTGGCTTGTCGAGCTAAGACTTCATGCTCGGCTCAAACGTCCTAGCTTGAGAATGCTCGCACGGCGGCTGCCTGCATTGGAAACCCAGAATGAGGACGTGCTTAAATCATTTTACTTAAATAAATGCTCCCTAAAACTACTATTACGCTACGCATTACAATTATATGCTTACTTGTACAAAAAAAAAAAAAAACATTTTACTAGAATGCTTTAACAACTTTTCTACTGTAAATTTCTGGGAATTCCAAATAATATTATTACTATTTATTACAACTTCAAAGGCCCCATTGAAGGGGTATTACATGAGGGAGTGGGTTTCAGGGCATAAATTGCTTCAAGTGATGATTTGAACAGTGATGGGTCTGTATGGAGCACGACGTCGGCAGGCGAGTCATTCCAGTCGTTTGCTGTGCGAACGAAAAATGAATATAGATGCGCAGATGCACGGGCGTGCGGAGGATGGGTTGTCTTTTCGTGGTTCGTGCGGCTGGAGGTGCCGCATGCAGGGATGATAACAGATTCGTGCGAAACATGATAATATAATTTATGAAATAGAGATAATCTTGAAATGCTACGCCGGTTAGCTACATTTGATAGAAGAGCATTGCATTTTAGTTTGGTTACACTTTCATGATGAGAATAGGCAGAGAAGATGAATCTAGCGGCGCGGTTTTGTATTGCTTCTTGCGTGTTAGAAAGATTAGGTTGATTATTGTCCCAAATATCGCATGAATATTCTAGCTCGGGCCATACAAATGTTACATAGGCTAGTGATATCAACGATGGTGGTGCTATGACGCAGTGTTCGTGAAAAATACCCCAGAACTCGATTTGCTTTTTTAGAAATTTGTGTTACGTGGTATGTCCACTTAAGATCATGTGTTAAGTGAAGGCCAAGGTATTTATACGTGGTTACAGCTGCAATTTGTGAGTTAGCAATTAGGTACTTAAAAGGTGGCTCAGAGGGACGCCTGTGAAAAGAAAGTAAAAAGGTTTTTTCACGTTAAGAGACATGAGCCATTTACTGCACCAAGTTAAAATGCGATCTATGTCGGATTGAAGAAGCTGGCGATCACTGTGAGTAATTATGGGATGGTACAAAACACAATCGTCAGCAAATAGGCGTATGTTAGAGCATATGTCAGTTGGCAGGTAGTTTATATAGATAAGAAAAAGCAGAGGCCTTAAGACTGTGCCCTGGGGTACCCCAGATATAACAAAGGAGTGAGAAGAGGAGCATTTATTAGCGAGAACAAACTGTTGCCGGTTAGTTTGAAAGTTTTGAAGCCAGTCAAGAATCATTGGATTGAGACTAAGAAGTGAAAATTCCAAAAAAAGCCACTGGTGGGGAACTTTGTCAAATGCATTTTCGAAATCTAAGAAGAGGGCGTCTACTAGAATGTTGTGATCAAGGTTGGAGCTTAGGTCATTAATAAATAGAGCTAACTGTGTGTCGCAAGAAAAGCCCTTTATAAAACCATGTTGACTAGCGTGAAGGAAAGAACAGATAAAAGAAATTTCATGATGTGAGAAAAGATTACATGTTTCATTAGTTTAGACGGGATGCTGGTAATGGATATAGGATGGTAATTGTGACGGCAAAATGAAGGCCCCTTTTTTTGGTACTGGAATGACTTTGCCCACTTTCCAGTCGTGCGCTACAATGCCTGATGAAAGTGATTGCTGAAACATATGAGACAACAGGACACTTGTGATATGTTTTGTATTTTTTAGCTTTGCGTTAATGCCATCAATAACTGCTGATGATGTTAGTTTCAAAGAATCAATATTTTAACAATACCATGGGGTTCGAATGATATATAGTGCATAGCAGGAAAACCAAAGGATGCATAATCCAGTAGGTCCCCATCTTGTTCATGAGTAAATACAGGACTAAAGGTGAGGTTTAATACTTCAGAAACATCATGTTCTGCAACTGTAGCCATGTCATCATCATGAAGTGTTATTGGGTTGCTAGGGTTAGGATTGATACATCTCCAGAATTGACGAGGGTTTGTGCGTAGCATTTCGGGGAGTGTGGTATTAAAAATTGATTGCTTAGCTTTAAAAACATGGGCGCTAAATTGTTTTACGGCTACGTAATACTTCTGCCATGTATTAGGGTTGTTATTTTATCTGGCTGTTCGAAAGAGTATTTTCTTCTTGTTATTAAAACATTTTAAAGTATTATTGAACCAAGAGGTATTAACGCGCTCGCTTAAAGTAGTTGTAGGGATATATTGTTTTAGCAGATTATTCATTTTATTCTTAAAAAGAAGCGAGTTAGTCTCCGTAGACCTTTACTCAAAGTAGATAAGAAACCAAGTACAGAAATTTTCGAGTCCACGGTTAATGTTCCGATAACCGCCTTTATCATAAAGAGTGAGTGTTTTAGTTACTTTCTTAGGTTTTGGCAGGTGGTTGAGAAACATGGCGTCAATTATTGAATGATCACTAAGTCTAGGAAGATGTGAAAGGGATAACAGATTCTCTGGATGTGACGTTAAAATCAGATCAAGTGTGCTAGATGAGTGTGCAATTTGTCTTGTTGGTAAAGAGATTAGTTGGGTTAAGGCAAAGGATTGACATGTGTTCACAAAATGGCACTCTGCGGAATTTGATGTAATCTAAGAAGGGCAAGACCAGTTTATCGCTGGAAAGTTAAACTCACTTAATATATAGACAGTAGTATATGGAATCTTCGTGGTTATGGTGTTAATAGCATCATGAAATAGTTGAATGAACGAGGCGTCGCTGTCTTGAGCGCGATTATCATGGGCGGAAAGGAGGCACGAGAGAAGATGAACAATATTTCAAGGGGTGAGTCAATCTATAAATTAAAACATTGAAGGTTACGATGGGTGGCTATCAGTACACCTCCGCCTCGCCTGCCTACTCGATCGGGGCGGAAAATATCGAAGCTCGGAAAAATGGTCTGCACTTCTTTGTAATCTATTAGTTCATTTAGCCAGGTTTCAGTTAGTACGACGACATTGCATTGGGTGGTGTCTATGAGACTTGCGAGGGCATCGCGTTTAGGAAGGAGGCTTTTTATGTTGGACGTACATAACACATTCCAACAAATTGAAGCCGTACCCCGTAGCGATAACATTACGTTGGCTCAGGGGATGGTGGCTTGTCGAGCTAAGACTTCATGCTCGGCTCAAACGTCCTAGCTTGAGAATGCTCGCACGGCGGCTGCCTGCATTGGAAACCCAGAATGAGGACGTGCTTAAATCATTTTACTTAAATAAATGCTCCCTAAAACTACTATTACGCTACGCATTACAATTATATGCTTACTTGTACAAAAAAAAAAAACATTTTACTAGAATGCTTTAACAACTTTTCTACTGTAAATTTCTGGGAATTCCAAATAATATTATTACTATTTATTACAACTTCAAAGGCCCCATTGAAGGGGTATTACATGAGGGAGTGGGTTTCAGGGCATAAATTGCTTCAAGTGATGATTTGAACAGTGATGGGTCTGTATGGAGCACGACGTCGGCAGGCGAGTCATTCCAGTCGTTTGCTGTGCGAACGAAAAATGAATATAGATGCGCAGATGCACGGGCGTGCGGAGGATGGGTTGTCTTTTCGTGGTTCGTGCGGCTGGAGGTGCCGCATGCAGGGATGATAACAGATTCGTGCGAAACATGATAATATAATTTATGAAATAGAGATAATCTTGAAATGCTACGCCGGTTAGCTACATTTGATAGAAGAGCATTGCATTTTAGTTTGGTTACACTTTCATGATGAGAATAGGCAGAGAAGATGAATCTAGCGGCGCGGTTTTGTATTGCTTCTTGCGTGTTAGAAAGATTAGGTTGATTATTGTCCCAAATATCGCATGAATATTCTAGCTCGGGCCATACAAATGTTACACAGGCTAGTGATATCAACGATGGTGGTGCTATGACGCAGTGTTCGTGAAAAATACCCCAGAACTCGATTTGCTTTTTTAGAAATTTGTGTTACGTGGTATGTCCACTTAAGATCATGTGTTAAGTGAAGGCCAAGGTATTTATACGTGGTTACAGCTGCAATTTGTGAGTTAGCAATTAGGTACTTAAAAGGTGGCTCAGAGGGACGCCTGTGAAAAGAAAGTAAAAAGGTTTTTTCACGTTAAGAGACATGAGCCATTTACTGCACCAAGTTAAAATGCGATCTATGTCGGATTGAAGAAGCTGGCGATCACTGTGAGTAATTATGGGATGGTACAAAACACAATCGTCAGCAAATAGGCGTATGTTAGAGCATATGTCAGTTGGCAGGTAGTTTATATAGATAAGAAAAAGCAGAGGCCTTAAGACTGTGCCCTGGGGTACCCCAGATATAACAAAGGAGTGAGAAGAGGAGCATTTATTAGCGAGAACAAACTGTTGCCGGTTAGTTTGAAAGTTTTGAAGCCAGTCAAGAATCATTGGATTGAGACTAAGAAGTGAAAATTCCAAAAAAAGCCACTGGTGGGGAACTTTGTCAAATGCATTTTCGAAATCTAAGAAGAGGGCGTCTACTAGAATGTTGTGATCAAGGTTGGAGCTTAGGTCATTAATAAATAGAGCTAACTGTGTGTCGCAAGAAAAGCCCTTTATAAAACCATGTTGACTAGCGTGAAGGAAAGAACAGATAAAAGAAATTTCATGATGTGAGAAAAGATTACATGTTCCATTAGTTTAGACGGGATGCTGGTAATGGATATAGGATGGTAATTGTGACGGCAAAATGAAGGCCCCTTTTTTTGGTACTGGAATGACTTTGCCCACTTTCCAGTCGTGCGCTACAATGCCTGATGAAAGTGATTGCTGAAACATATGAGACAACAGGACACTTGTGATATGTTTTGTATTTTTTAGCTTTGCGTTAATGCCATCAATAACTGCTGATGATGTTAGTTTCAAAGAATCAATATTTTAACAATACCATGGGGTTCGAATGATATATAGGGCATAGCAGGAAAACCAAAGGATGCATAATCCAGTAGGTCCCCATCTTGTTCATGAGTAAATACAGGACTAAAGGTGAGGTTTAATACTTCAGAAACATCATGTTCTGCAACTGTAGCCATGTCATCATCATGAAGTGTTATTGCCCAAGCAGCACACCAGCATTGGTCCAACAATGGTTCATCACTGGAAAAGAATGGCATCAATATTGGACTGATATTGGCATTTGGGCATTTTACTACATTCTCCATTCTTGGCCCATCTTTCGTTCCAAGATTGGTCCAGTGTTCAACCAAGCTGGAGCCACCAATGCAGGCACAATATTAGACTTTCCATTCATGCACCATGATTCTTGCCAATACTGTCCAGCATTATACCATCATTGTATTACCAATATTTGTTTAACACCAGCTATTCCATTGATGGCCCATTGTCAATGCCAATATCATACCAATGGTTAGCCATTGCAGGTGCACTGGCTACTCCATTCTTGCCGCATATTGTCGATACCAATATTAATCCAATGGTTTATGGGTACACCGGCTACTCCATTCATGTACCATTGATGATGTCAAGATTACACATTTTGTGGCACTGCCTGTGCAGTCCATAAAATGCAGCCTTTTTCATTCTAGCCATATTCGTGACAGCACATCGAACTTGCTGGGACAATAATGGCCTTTCAAATAGGAGTGGCCATATAAATTCAAATTGTCGCTCATGAGCAACCAGTAGATATTCACAAAACAAGGGCATGGTTCACAAAAAGATAATATTTATTGCGATTGTTACTATAGACGGCAGTTGTTACTAGCCAGCGCTGAGGGCACACACAGCAGCAGTTAGCGGGGCAGTGGCAGGGTTGGTCAGGGCAGGGCGGGCTCTCGGGAAGTGGAAGGGGCCAGGGAGCTGGAGGGCACACTCATAGGCGTAGTGAAGGGGCTGACCCTGCAATTGCATTCACAGGTGGCATGCCTGGTTCGCCAGGGGAGGTTTCAGCATAACGCCTTTTTCTTCCACCCCCCCTGTCACAGGAACCAGGTAGCCACCTGCGAATAAATGCGTGTGCCTCCAAATCGTCCACCGCAACTTTTTCGCAAATGGCACCTGTACAAAAACAATGAGGAAACAAAATTTACAACACTATTACGAGGCATATAAAATCGCGCGCATTATTTTAGGAAGATGTAGAAAATTCCAGGATTCATGTACCGAAATTTATGGTCAATGAGAAACACTATACTGATGAGTTCCAGATTAGTTTCAGCTGCCTTGGGTTTATTAGGATGAAAGACGCACATACATTGCATAGCATGTGCCCTGTTGCATTTTGATCGCCTCCACAGCAATACAGCTGAGACAGCCAGTGTTTCATCCCACACTAGGAATTAGGGCTTGATTGTCGGCTGTCTCCGCATATGAATATGACTGGCGCGCTAGTTTTTTGCCGCTCCTACGCTTTCTGCGATGTGCAAACAGTTTATACTAAATATCGTTACCAAGAGAATGTTCGGCGACCATTTGCATTTTTTTTAAATGGCTAGATATAATATACACAAGCGATCTAAGCCCACGACTGCTGCAAGCTGGCCGCTGGTTAGCTGATATACGCTTTTGACTGGTTTTGTGGGTAGTTCACTTAAACGGGAGCTCACTTAAACGGGTAGCTCACAGGTGCATTATTTTTACCCATATAGTGCTTGTCGAAGCAAATTTGATCCAAGGGATAAAAAAAAACATTTCGGAGGCTGGCAAAGGAAACCAGATATATATTGCTGGAAGCTACCTTGAGCGCCACAGAAAAGGTTTTGTTTGGAATCCTTAATTGACATTATTTACCTAAATTACTGATTAATGACTTACACAATAAATGGTGTTGCTACTTTGAAGAGTACCGGCACAAACCACGTTTGATTATTTGTGATAAAGAACCCTCACGTCTGCATTTTGAACGCCAGATACAATAGGAAACCACGAAAATACAGAAATCTGATTCCCGGACAATACAATTGAGGACTTCGCTTGGCTCGATAGCCCTGTGTAGCGTTAGACCTACAAGTTGCCTATGGTTTCTTCGTACGCGCCAGCACATCGTCCAACAAGACTGTATTTGTATTTTACAGCTGAAAAATACTGTTAAACTCATTTATATCCTTACCGCTTTCTAGTCATTATCCGCATTGCAAAGTTCGGCGCGCTCATTGTAACTCGAGCCTTCATGTGCGCCAAAGGGCCGACGCGAAGCAACCGTCGCCAGCATATCACCCTTACTCATGCATGGGGCTAGCAATCATAGCGGCAGGTTGTTTTGTCCGCTGAAAATCATGTTGTGAGCAGCACAATTAAGGTGCGCGAATGGGCTGGTAACGGTTTCGGTATCTACATAACCCGGAATTTATCTGCAGCTGAAAAAAAAAGGTACACATGAGGTTTCTAACCGCAAATATTGAAACAGGGGTTTCCGAACGTGCTCACCGACTCTGTAAGTCCTATTTATTGTCTAAAGTGAATATTTAGTACTTGAAGCGAATAACCTCACTTCCCCACGTACAAAATAAAAATTTTCTGCGCTGTCCTAAGTGGCTGCCAGCAATGCACCACCGGTTTCCATCGTCTGTTTCTAATGGTTTATTTATAACCCTTGGCTCAAGCTATGGGGCGCAGCAGGTGTAATGTAGCTTGAATAAAACCTGCAAGAGATCATATATATGGGTAGATTTGTAAGGTTTACAGATTTCACTTACAAATTCTACAGGAATCGCGTCACTGCGGCCTTTCTTTAAAATTGACACGTAATAGCGCTATATTCGTGGCTAAAATAAAGTACTCAACGCATTAATTCAGCTTAGCAAATGCAGCTGTAACAGAAAGTGAGGCCTGGCGACACCTAAGGTGTGCCTAGCTTTTAAATTTTCTTAGATGGCACAACCGTTCGAAATATGGAATATTAAAAAAAGCCCTTGATATTGGCTTTCTCACAGCGTCTTATGGGTGCCTTATACAGATAAGAAACATAACCGAGGTCCCATGGCCATCTTTCGTTTCCAATGAAATTCTTATATGTGGTGGGTAAATATCTAGACACAAAAGAATTAACCTTAGTTTTTCAAGATACGCGTAGTTTCCTCGAAAAAAACAATTGTATGGTATATCTCTAGAGGTAGAAAACGCTGTTGTTGCCATTTCAAAATGTTGCAAGTTTGGATACCATGATTTTGTCATCTGCTCTTTTTTACTCACTAAATATATGCACGTTTTATATTTACAAACACTATTAGAAACCTATTTTGTTTTTGCAGTTGTGTTATTAAAAAATCGCAAACTTTTCTTCAGGAGCGATACGCTGCAAAAATATTCATTTTTAACCTTATGTACTGGCATATGATGCATTAGGTTGGTTGCACTAAATATGTTTTCACTTCCTGACGCATGTTCTTAATTCCAGGCAGTATCTGGAGCTCCAGACCACTAGGTGTGTTCTCCACAACGCATCAAAATTGCTCAGAATTCGAAAACAGCAGTAAAGGGCAAATTTGCTGCAATTAAAAAAAGATAATCTTCGATTTTCATTCAAATCTCTCTCAAAAATCTTCAGTACCTCAAAAATATCACGGACTAAAAAGTGTTGCGTTATACTGTTTAAAAATATAACATTAAATATTAAACCGAGTGCTTGTGCTGCATTCTTGCAAGATCCAATACTATCTTGGCACAGAAACTATTTCTCTACATTATCTAGGTTCCATTCTTTTCAGAAAAAATTTGAAGCTCTAGATTTGTGTGTGTATCTGCATATTATTTTGAAATTGGACAAAAGTAAGAAAATGGTAAAATAAGGAAAACTGATTAGAATTGAAGAAACGGCCGCAACATCAATTTTTATCAAAATCTGTGGAAACAATGCAAAGTACTTTGTTAATTTGTGTCAGTAAATATATTGAATTCTGCAAAATGTAATATTAGAAATATAAAAAAGCTTGTTTTTGTTCTATAGATGTGCTTATATGGCTCCCCCTTATGGAATAGGCATCAAAACTTCAATTTAGTGTTTGCTGAATTTAGTTACATTTTACCTTAAGTAAAATTTAAAACCTTGTCAGCGCTTATACACCGTTTTTCTGCTTCTGGGACAAATACTTAATATAGATTAAAATGGTATTAATTCACTATTTCTGTCAATTTCATGGCAGAACGCATGTGAAGGCTGAACTTTTTCTCATTCCTGCATTCTTTTTTATTGCTAGGTGCAATAGTGTTCAATCTAGGTTATTAATATATTATTCCATTTCTCAGCTTTGACCACCACTAACAATACTATATTTTTGAAGATGATTTTTCAATGTGTAATTTTTATAATTACAATCATAAGCAAATCGCTTTCCAGCATAATACTTTTGGTGGCGTTACAGAGAACACACATAGCAGCTTAGAGCTCAAAATTCTGCCTTAAATTAACAATATGACCTGCGTAATAAACACAGAATGTTTTAGTGCAAACAACGCAACGCGTCACGCCGGTATGTAAGGTTGAACATTAACATTTTTGTAGCGCGTTGTTCTTGAAGCAAAGTTTGCGATTTTTTACTAAATCAGCTGCATCAATGAAACACTCTTTTAATACTTTTTATACAAGTAAACGTTACCCAAATGCGGTGAGTAAAAAACAGTGGATGACAAAATTTTACGCAACCAGCCGGCCTCCAAACGTGCAACTTTTTGAAACGACAAAAACGGCGTTTTCCAGCTTTAGTGATAGGCGTTTTTTTTTTTTTCGAGAATACTACGCCGCATCTGGCAAACCTAAGGGTCATTCCTCTGTGTCGAGACATTAGCCCACGACATAAGAAAATTTAATTAAATAAAATGGTCATGGCACCACGATTACTGTTCCTGTCCGAAGACATCCATATTTGTTTTCATTTCGTCTCTTCAAACAGGCTGGTTTAGCCAATGCGGTGAATAAAAATATCGCATATATTAAAGATTTTCGCGCTATATGTTATACCTAAAGCTACCTATGTTGTCACAACTATCATACATTATTTGTAGCTGAAACAACATCACAAAAGGGATTCGATTGCAAATTGTTCGCTAGTTAAATAGACGTACGAGATGACACACGTATACTTTGTAGAATACAATTTAGGAAAGAGCAGATACAAACTACAGGCGAATAATGCTATGATATGGAGCATATGTATTACTCCGGTTAACAGTAAAAAAATCAACTTTTAACATATTAATATATTCGACAAACTATAGCATGCTCACATAGGAACACAATTAATGAGCTCATCCACGCATCTAATGTCTATGGGCATTAGATGTGTGGATGACTTCGTTTTATTCCAATTCGTGCGTCACTCAAAATCATTGAACGAGAAAAAAGTTAATGTCTACACAATTTTCAGTGAGTATACCACAAAATATACTAAGGTGCTTCATATATAGTCACATCACCTAGCAAGTGAAATGGGATAACAGAAGTAATCACTCTAACCCTGATCAGCATTTCGCTTTTGCGCCATCTTTGTAAGTTTTTAGGCAGGCTTTTCCACTGATTATCCTCTTCTTTATACCCCTGCCACCCACAGGACACAAATCTTCTGGGGGTACCGAACTGTTGGTTTCCGCACCAGTGATACGACTTAATCGATCCATTTATACGTAGAAAACACTCTCGATGCGCACCTAAAAAAATGAAAGCATGTATGTGTAGGCGAAATCATTCACCGCCGATTTAATAATATGATTTGAACAATAAAATCAAAGGATCACACTCGAAGTAACAAAAAAATGGTGGAGAGATAGGAATTGAAGCAATGAAAGGCGGTTGCTTTCTGCAAAAAGCCAATAGCAAGAGGTCCACCGTCTATAAGAATAGGCAATAAAAATAAGGCATATTTAAAGGTGCATGCAGCAGTTGCAGTGATGCAGTGCTACCTTTTTTTAGGCAGGCTTTTCCTCTGATTTTCTTCTTCTTTATTGCCCTTCCAACCACAGGACACATATCTTCTGGGGGTCGTCGGTTTTCGCACCAGTGATACAGCTCAATGGATCCATTTCTACGTAGAAAATGCTCCCGATGCGCATCTAAAAAAATGAAAGCATGTATGTGCAGGCTAAATCATTCACACATGATAAAACAATATGATTTGAACAATGAAATCACATGATCACACCCAGAGCAACAAGAAAGTGGTGGAGAGATAGAAATTGAAGCAATGAAAGACGGTTGCTTACTGAACAAAGCCTATAGCAAGAGGTCCTGCGTCTATAAGAATAGGCAATAAATTAAGGCACGTTTATAGGTGCATGCAGCAGTTAAAGGGATGCAGTGTTACCTTTCTTTTTCGCTGCAGTGATTGGTATAAATATTACAACAATTGCTAGGCATCTCAGGTAACCCCATTGAAAACTTCATCCAAGGTACGGAGGAGCAGTGGCGTGTTATTTGCAGCTGTTAACGGAAAGACAGGCTATCCTATGAGTGCATGCGCATTTCCTCCTTTTTGTACCTTGAATAAAAGCGACTGAACAGTGAGTGTTGTAAGAGGTGCAGCGTCCCTAGGAATGGGGAACAAAATTAAGTTTTAGTAAACAGAGGTACAAAAAGAACCAAATATGCCTGCAATAATAGCATGATGGCCTACCTTTTGATCAACAGCTGTAAACAACCTGTCACTGCCAGTCGGTTCTTTAGATAGGCTTATCAATGCCAGAGCTTAAAGCTAAGAGCAATATGAGTAATGTTTATTGCGGTCACGGCCGTAAACAATTCTAGCGGAACACTCCATTACTGTAACTATTCAACCGTCCATTTATACATATCGTTCATTAAAGAACCATGCTCATCATATTAAGTTGCTCTTTTCTACTCCCAAATGATTTCCTATAGAATTAGAATACGTGGATCGCTGCTTCGGTTTCAAAATTCTTGCACGATGGCTATGGCGTGCACTTCATGCATACGGTACGGTACGTGAGGTACAAAGAGCTGTAATTGCCGAACAGGCGGACCTGACGGCCCGTCCCATTTCGCCTGAAAGTGCGCGCCGTGATCGAGCGCTTCGCGAGCAATATTTCGGACGATATGGTTGCCTCATACCGGCCGTCAATGTTTTGTACAATGTGTCCCGCGTGCACGTTGTTTACTTTGCAGTGACAGGGACGCAGTGCACACACGGCTGATGTGCCTTTTTGCTTGTATTGTTATTTTCCCCCGCCTTCGAAGCGCGTCTGCGAAATCGCTCTCCTATTGTCGCCGCTTTCTGATAACGCCCTCACCTGAAGGTGCGGGCTCAGAAGGGGGGCGTCGATTAAGAAAATTTTGAAAAGGGGCTCACTTGCGCTGTTCACGGCTTTCAATTCCTCAATATGATATTAACCATTATAAAAGTGGAGGTTCATTATGACTTAATTATAGCCTAATCATCAAGCGGCATCACGCACATGTCTGCCCCACTGTAAAATTCGCTTGCACAGACGGCACGAACAGTTTTCAAAACTTCGTCTGTACATCTGAAAACAAAAAACTTCCCTTAACTCTTAACAAAATCCAAAAACTGTGTGAACATGGCTTCCTGCGCGCAGAAGAGAGGCTGTCCAAAATATATGTACAAAGCCAGGCGCATAGTATCTGGTTACTAATTGATTGCGGCGCACTGCACAGTCAAAAAACTGCGCAAATGGCTGCCTGCAGTGTTCTGTCACGTGTTGGTGGCATACACACCTGTTACGCACGGCTCCTCTATTTTCGGCGCAAATGCTATTCATATCGCAGCCAGCAAATAAGTCCACGCACTTGCTTGCATGTAACCCGGACGAAAATTCGCTTAGTTCTTGAAGTCATGCCTCGCGCAGTTGTTTCGAAGAGAATACGGAAAGAGAACATTTGGGACTGGTAGGAGATTATATAGAACAAATTATGAAGCAATGGCAGGCTGCAAAGATATATACTCATGGTCTAAGATGACGGCGTTCACTGAGTCCGAGAATGCCGATGGTTTCCCGCCGTTGCTGTAATCCGTACTCCGGCGACATTTCACAGCTCAGCTATTCACTGATATGTAGCAAGCACCAACCGGAGCACATGGACATGTATAGGCGCAAGAGAAAATTATGCACAGCACAATGAAAAAGAAAATTAATGAGGGAAGAAATTAAAGAAAGGTTTAAGAAGCTGTCACAAGTCTTGTAGCGTCTCCAACAAGCTCTGAAATGAACGCTTCGGGAGGAGGCCGCACAGCAGCGCAGCTGGGGATGCTGCCTGTTGTGTCTTGCACGTAGACGCGTAGGCGAGGGGGAACAACGACCCGCTCAACCAGCGCGCGATTCCCGCCGCGGTGTTGTGTTCGCAAGGGCTGCGCGTGGGAACGAAGGACCAACAACCCTCTCAACATTCCATTCCTTCTTTACCCAGCCCTCTTCTGCTTGCAACGGCCAGCCGTGACTTCGGACCGTGCCGATGAGCGGCCGCCAGCGCGCACCGCTCGAGTCGAGTTCTAAGTTTTGTTTTGTGTGTTCGCAAACGCATTGTTTCTTCAAGCCAACCACGGACAAACATTTTCTAAAAAAATAGAAAGCCTCCCCATCTACCATCCACATTCTTGCGTAAATCCATAGAGTTGGTGCGTCGACAAATGCGCGCGTCTCCTCCCTTTCGCCACCTATGATAGAACAAAGGATGGTCGTTCGACCTTTTATATTTACTTCAAAATATTATATATTGTTGCGTGATGACTGATTAATAATGTCAAAGAGGCGGAGTTCCGAGCTTCTCTTCTATTCTGGCCAACTTTGGTTATAGATTATACAAATTATGCTCAAGTTAGCTAGCTGAAAATTATCCGACTAAATATATACATGTTTTTATTTGTATTCAGTTAATGTTCGCTTTTCGGGTATGAGTAGATGTTTTTATAAAAATTCTCAACATCGGCCCAGCTAAGAAACGAAAATTTTCCTAATTTGCAGGCCTTTATTTCAGAAAAGGTTCATGGTAAAGCAGTAATAATTCCACAATATGTTCTCAGCATAATTATCCGCAAACAGCTAAAGCTCATATTTTTATGACATTTGGATACAGAGATACGATCGCGCTAATTTACAGAAAACAGCGAACATTGAAAATTTTTAGGAAAACAAAAACAGTTTTCACATTGTTTAAACTTTTTCCACCTATTCTACACTACCTCAGCTTTCATAACCATTAAAACACCCTGCATAATTTTGTTGCGCAAGTAATTATGGCCACATCGATAAAGCCTTTGTCCAATTATAGCGCACCGCGTTGTTCTGAACATTCTACGGAATTTGTGAATTGTTCAAGGTTTTTAAATATTGGCATATAATTTTGTAACAGGGAGAAATAAGACGATTAAAGATATATACATTGAGGAACAGCCAAGGAGCCAGGCTACGAGGGCCGCCCATTCGACGCACTTCTTTTTCTTAATCTTCCACAAACGAGCGCGCCACTTCGTCCTCATAATTCTCCAGCTGTAACAATATTTCTTCGCTCATGTTTTGTCTCGACTTCGCAAATCGACGGTGACAGACACAGCAATGAATGATTCAGAATCAATTTTGTGCGCGTCGAGGTCCTGATGCGCTGTGGCATCAGGCAATACACAGACGTTTTTCGCAATCTCACCTTCACCTTAACGCGGATTGCACAAAAAGACGATAACGTTCAATGAGCAAGCAACGTATTCCAAATCATTTTAGTAGAATGAAAGAATTGGAAAGGGCATGGAAAACTGCCTCATTAAAACAGTGTTTCTAGGCTGCATTCGTTTTTTTGAATGACTCGACAGCGCACATTATTTTCATTCCTGTACAGTTTTTTTTTTATTCCTTTGCCACCGCCTAGCGCGGTTGGAATGGTCAAACTCTAAACTAATAGGCGGAAAAAACTATTTTTTTGTTTATTGGCGATATATATGTTGTGCGCCATATAAATGTACCGGGGCCTTCATGCTCGCAGTGTGTACGAAAAACAGCCATTTTTGTTACCACCGTTTGAATGCCCAAAACTAAAATGGTAACCTCGCGAGTCTTCCGGCTTTTCATTTTCCAGTGATTGCGTCTAGAAAGTACACACACCATATTCGGTCCTTTCTCCAGGTAAACAGATGATGCTGCGCGTAGTTCCTTATGGATAATACAAAAGCACTAGAACAAAAACATCGCTGAGAAACTGGTCATTTGTTCCTTCAACTTGAGGCAACTATTTCCTTCTCGGCAATGAAAAAGCTACCTTCTAATCACTAATTTAATGTCACATGAACATGCTATGGCGACACGATTTCGTTTTTATGCGCGTTCTCACTGACAACTGGATTTGTACTATAGGTTAAGTATAGATGCAGGGATGTAATCGGCGTCCAATACAGGCATATTGGGTCGTGAGTGCTAGCCGGTCTGGGGTATACATATGTGGTCGCACGATCGTGCTATCATTAGATATAATTGTGCGACAAACGTATGCGCCTGTGACGAAATCTGCATGCATGCCAATAGGCTAAAACCATAAACACATATAGCTGACCCCCAAAGGTGCGCCGCATATGAGCGCACCGAAAAGACGAATCCAGACAGTTGCAGCGGTACGTGCTTGAATGCGTTATTGTAATTGTCGTCCCGTACGTGGTACTTTGTGAGGTCCGAACGATCGGCTGAAATGTTGTCGGAATTAAATGCCGCGGTTTGGCGTCCAGCGCACGTGTATTCAACCATAAAAATTGAGAATTTGTTTTGATTGAATGGTCAACGGAAAATATTCACTTCGGCAGCCCATTAAAGCTGCGTTTTTAGGATGGCAATGACAATTGCGAGATCAGGGGACAAAGTGGTCCATCGTGGGCAGTTTTCATAGAGGCATAGCTAATACTGGAAAAACACAAGACAAATTGCAATGGTCCATTACAGCCAGTTTAAAACAACGGAACGGTCAACGTCGGAAGAACACAGGACACCTTGGTCCATTGTAGCCAGTTTTAAAAACTGAACGGGCAACGCCGGAAGAACACTGGACAACATGGTCCATTGTAGCCAGTTTTAAAAAAGGAACGGCCAGCGATGGCGGAACACAGGACAACTTGGTCCATTGTAGCCATCTTTAAAAAACTGAACATCCAATACTGGAAGAACAGAGGATAACATTGTCCATTGTAACCATGCTTAAAAACCGGAACATCCAATGTCGGAAGAACACAGGACAACTTGGTCCATTGTAGCCAGTTTTAAAAAACGGATACCCAATGACGGAGGAACGCAGGACAGCTTGGCCCATTATAGCCAGTTTTAAAACCCGGTGCGACCATTATTGGAGGAACAACGGCAATCTCGGTCCAACATAGACATTCTGTATGTACGGCAGGGCCAATATCGGAAACTCACTGTACATCTTGGCCCAAGCTAGCCAGCGTTGGCTACTGGCAGTGCCAACACTGGGAGAGCTCTGGCTAGACTGGGCCATTGTTGGACATTGTGTTGACTGGCATGTCCTATGTTGGGAGCATGCTGGTTAGGCTGGCCCGATGTAGGGCCACTGTTTGCCGTCGTACTTCCAACATTGGCCCAATGCTTTGTGCTGCCTGGGTGGGTTGCTAGGGTTAGGATTGATACATCTCCAGAATTGACGAGGGTTTGTGCGTAGCATTTCGGGGAGTGTGGTATTAAAAATTGATTGCTTAGCTTTAAAAACATAGGCGCTAAATTGTTTTACGGCTACGTAATACTTCTGCCATGTATTAGGGTTGTTATTTCGTCTGGCTGTTCGAAAGAGTCTTTTCTTCTTGTTATTAAAACATTTTAAAGTATTATTGAACCAAGAGGTATTAACGCGCTCGCTTAAAGTAGTTGTAGGGATATATTGTTTTAGCAGATTATTCATTTTATTCTTAAAAAGAAGCGAGTTAGTCTCCGTAGACCTTTGCTCAAAGTAGATAAGAAACCAAGTACTGAAATTTTCGAGTCCACGGTTAATGTTCCGATAACCGCCTTTATCATAAAGAGTGAGTGTTTTAGTTACTTTCTTAGGTTTTGGCAGGTGGTTGAGAAACATGGCGTCAATTATTGAATGATCACTAAGTCTAGGAAGATGTGAAAGGGATAACAGATTCTCTGGATGTGACGTTAAAATCAGATCAAGTGTGCTAGATGAGTGTGCAATTTGTCTTGTTGGTAAAGAGATTAGTTGGGTTAAGGCAAAGGATTGACATGTGTTCACAAAATGGCACTCTGCGGAATTTGATGTAATCTAAGAAGGGCAAGACCAGTTTATCGCTGGAAAGTTAAACTCACTTAATATATAGACAGTAGTATATGGAATCTTCGTGGTTATGGTGTTAATAGCATCATGAAATAGTTGAATGAACGAGGCGTCGCTGTCTTGAGCGCGATTATCATGGGCGGAAAGGAGGCACGAGAGAAGATGAACAATATTTCAAGGGGTGAGTCAATCTATAAATTAAAACATTGAAGGTTACGATGGGTGGCTATCAGTACACCTCCGCCTCGCCTGCCTACTCGATCGGGGCGGAAAATATCGAAGCTCGGAAAAATGGTCTGCACTTCTTTGTAATCTATTAGTTCATTTAGCCAGGTTTCAGTTAGTACGACGACATTGCATTGGGTGGTGTCTATGAGACTTGCGAGGGCATCGCGTTTAGGAAGGAGGCTTTTTATGTTGGACGTACATAACACATTCCAACAAATTGAAGCCGTACCCCGTAGCGATAACATTACGTTGGCTCAGGGGATGGTGGCTTGTCGAGCTAAGACTTCATGCTCGGCTCAAACGTCCTAGCTTGAGAATGCTCGCACGGCGGCTGCCTGCATTGGAAACCCAGAATGAGGACGTGCTTAAATCATTTTACTTAAATAAATGCTCCCTAAAACTACTATTACGCTACGCATTACAATTATATGCTTACTTGTACAAAAAAAAAAAAACATTTTACTAGAATGCTTTAACAACTTTTCTACTGTAAATTTCTGGGAATTCCAAATAATATTATTACTATTTATTACAACTTCAAAGGCCCCATTGAAGGGGTATTACATGAGGGAGTGGGTTTCAGGGCATAAATTGCTTCAAGTGATGATTTGAACAGTGATGGGTCTGTATGGAGCACGACGTCGGCAGGCGAGTCATTCCAGTCGTTTGCTGTGCGAACGAAAAATGAATATAGATGCGCAGATGCACGGGCGTGCGGAGGATGGGTTGTCTTTTCGTGGTTCGTGCGGCTGGAGGTGCCGCATGCAGGGATGATAACAGATTCGTGCGAAACATGATAATATAATTTATGAAATAGAGATAATCTTGAAATGCTACGCCGGTTAGCTACATTTGATAGAAGAGCATTGCATTTTAGTTTGGTTACACTTTCATGATGAGAATAGGCAGAGAAGATGAATCTAGCGGCGCGGTTTTGTATTGCTTCTTGCGTGTTAGAAAGATTAGGTTGATTATTGTCCCAAATATCGCATGAATATTCTAGCTCGGGCCATACAAATGTTACATAGGCTAGTGATATCAACGATGGTGGTGCTATGACGCAGTGTTCGTGAAAAATACCCCAGAACTCGATTTGCTTTTTTAGAAATTTGTGTTACGTGGTATGTCCACTTAAGATCATGTGTTAAGTGAAGGCCAAGGTATTTATACGTGGTTACAGCTGCAATTTGTGAGTTAGCAATTAGGTACTTAAAAGGTGGCTCAGAGGGACGCCTGTGAAAAGAAAGTAAAAAGGTTTTTTCACGTTAAGAGACATGAGCCATTTACTGCACCAAGTTAAAATGCGATCTATGTCGGATTGAAGAAGCTGGCGATCACTGTGAGTAATTATGGGATGGTACAAAACACAATCGTCAGCAAATAGGCGTATGTTAGAGCATATGTCAGTTGGCAGGTAGTTTATATAGATAAGAAAAAGCAGAGGCCTTAAGACTGTGCCCTGGGGTACCCCAGATATAACAAAGGAGTGAGAAGAGGAGCATTTATTAGCGAGAACAAACTGTTGCCGGTTAGTTTGAAAGTTTTGAAGCCAGTCAAGAATCATTGGATTGAGACTAAGAAGTGAAAATTCCAAAAAAAGCCACTGGTGGGGAACTTTGTCAAATGCATTTTCGAAATCTAAGAAGAGGGCGTCTACTAGAATGTTGTGATCAAGGTTGGAGCTTAGGTCATTAATAAATAGAGCTAACTGTGTGTCGCAAGAAAAGCCCTTTATAAAACCATGTTGACTAGCGTGAAGGAAAGAACAGATAAAAGAAATTTCATGATGTGAGAAAAGATTACATGTTTCATTAGTTTAGACGGGATGCTGGTAATGGATATAGGATGGTAATTGTGACGGCAAAATGAAGGCCCCTTTTTTTGGTACTGGAATGACTTTGCCCACTTTCCAGTCGTGCGCTACAATGCCTGATGAAAGTGATTGCTGAAACATATGAGACAACAGGACACTTGTGATATGTTTTGTATTTTTTAGCTTTGCGTTAATGCCATCAATAACTGCTGATGATGTTAGTTTCAAAGAATCAATATTTTAACAATACCATGGGGTTCGAATGATATATAGTGCATAGCAGGAAAACCAAAGGATGCATAATCCAGTAGGTCCCCATCTTGTTCATGAGTAAATACAGGACTAAAGGTGAGGTTTAATACTTCAGAAACATCATGTTCTGCAACTGTAGCCATGTCATCATCATGAAGTGTTATTGGGTTGCTAGGGTTAGGATTGATACATCTCCAGAATTGACGAGGGTTTGTGCGTAGCATTTCGGGGAGTGTGGTTTTAAAAATTGATTGCTTAGCTTTAAAAACATGGGCGCTAAATTGTTTTACGGCTACGTAATACTTCTGCCATGTATTAGGGTTGTTATTTCGTCTGGCTGTTCGAAAGAGTCTTTTCTTCTTGTTATTAAAACATTTTAAAGTATTATTGAACCAAGAGGTATTAACGCGCTCGCTTAAAGTAGTTGTAGGGATATATTGTTTTAGCAGATTATTCATTTTATTCTTAAAAAGAAGCGAGTTAGTCTCCGTAGACCTTTGCTCAAAGTAGATAAGAAACCAAGTACAGAAATTTTCGAGTCCACGGTTAATGTTCCGATAACCGCCTTTATCATAAAGAGTGAGTGTTTTAGTTACTTTCTTAGGTTTTGGCAGGTGGTTGAGAAACATGGCGTCAATTATTGAATGATCACTAAGTCTAGGAAGATGTGAAAGGGATAACAGATTCTCTGGATGTGACGTTAAAATCAGATCAAGTGTGCTAGATGAGTGTGCAATTTGTCTTGTTGGTAAAGAGATTAGTTGGGTTAAGGCAAAGGATTGACATGTGTTCACAAAATGGCACTCTGCGGAATTTGATGTAATCTAAGAAGGGCAAGACCAGTTTATCGCTGGAAAGTTAAACTCACTTAATATATAGACAGTAGTATATGGAATCTTCGTGGTTATGGTGTTAATAGCATCATGAAATAGTTGAATGAACGAGGCGTCGCTGTCTTGAGCGCGATTATCATGGGCGGAAAGGAGGCACGAGAGAAGATGAACAATATTTCAAGGGGTGAGTCAATCTATAAATTAAAACATTGAAGGTTACGATGGGTGGCTATCAGTACACCTCCGCCTCGCCTGCCTACTCGATCGGGGCGGAAAATATCGAAGCTCGGAAAAATGGTCTGCACTTCTTTGTAATCTATTAGTTCATTTAGCCAGGTTTCAGTTAGTACGACGACATTGCATTGGGTGGTGTCTATGAGACTTGCGAGGGCATCGCGTTTAGGAAGGAGGCTTTTTATGTTGGACGTACATAACACATTCCAACAAATTGAAGCCGTACCCCGTAGCGATAACATTACGTTGGCTCAGGGGATGGTGGCTTGTCGAGCTAAGACTTCATGCTCGGCTCAAACGTCCTAGCTTGAGAATGCTCGCACGGCGGCTGCCTGCATTGGAAACCCAGAATGAGGACGTGCTTAAATCATTTTACTTAAATAAATGCTCCCTAAAACTACTATTACGCTACGCATTACAATTATATGCTTACTTGTACAAAAAAAAAAAAAAACATTTTACTAGAATGCTTTAACAACTTTTCTACTGTAAATTTCTGGGAATTCCAAATAATATTATTACTATTTATTACAACTTCAAAGGCCCCATTGAAGGGGTATTACATGAGGGAGTGGGTTTCAGGGCATAAATTGCTTCAAGTGATGATTTGAACAGTGATGGGTCTGTATGGAGCACGACGTCGGCAGGCGAGTCATTCCAGTCGTTTGCTGTGCGAACGAAAAATGAATATAGATGCGCAGATGCACGGGCGTGCGGAGGATGGGTTGTCTTTTCGTGGTTCGTGCGGCTGGAGGTGCCGCATGCAGGGATGATAACAGATTCGTGCGAAACATGATAATATAATTTATGAAATAGAGATAATCTTGAAATGCTACGCCGGTTAGCTACATTTGATAGAAGAGCATTGCATTTTAGTTTGGTTACACTTTCATGATGAGAATAGGCAGAGAAGATGAATCTAGCGGCGCGGTTTTGTATTGCTTCTTGCGTGTTAGAAAGATTAGGTTGATTATTGTCCCAAATATCGCATGAATATTCTAGCTCGGGCCATACAAATGTTACATAGGCTAGTGATATCAACGATGGTGGTGCTATGACGCAGTGTTCGTGAAAAATACCCCAGAACTCGATTTGCTTTTTTAGAAATTTGTGTTACGTGGTATGTCCACTTAAGATCATGTGTTAAGTGAAGGCCAAGGTATTTATACGTGGTTACAGCTGCAATTTGTGAGTTAGCAATTAGGTACTTAAAAGGTGGCTCAGAGGGACGCCTGTGAAAAGAAAGTAAAAAGGTTTTTTCACGTTAAGAGACATGAGCCATTTACTGCACCAAGTTAAAATGCGATCTATGTCGGATTGAAGAAGCTGGCGATCACTGTGAGTAATTATGGGATGGTACAAAACACAATCGTCAGCAAATAGGCGTATGTTAGAGCATATGTCAGTTGGCAGGTAGTTTATATAGATAAGAAAAAGCAGAGGCCTTAAGACTGTGCCCTGGGGTACCCCAGATATAACAAAGGAGTGAGAAGAGGAGCATTTATTAGCGAGAACAAACTGTTGCCGGTTAGTTTGAAAGTTTTGAAGCCAGTCAAGAATCATTGGATTGAGACTAAGAAGTGAAAATTCCAAAAAAAGCCACTGGTGGGGAACTTTGTCAAATGCATTTTCGAAATCTAAGAAGAGGGCGTCTACTAGAATGTTGTGATCAAGGTTGGAGCTTAGGTCATTAATAAATAGAGCTAACTGTGTGTCGCAAGAAAAGCCCTTTATAAAACCATGTTGACTAGCGTGAAGGAAAGAACAGATAAAAGAAATTTCATGATGTGAGAAAAGATTACATGTTTCATTAGTTTAGACGGGATGCTGGTAATGGATATAGGATGGTAATTGTGACGGCAAAATGAAGGCCCCTTTTTTTGGTACTGGAATGACTTTGCCCACTTTCCAGTCGTGCGCTACAATGCCTGATGAAAGTGATTGCTGAAACATATGAGACAACAGGACACTTGTGATATGTTTTGTATTTTTTAGCTTTGCGTTAATGCCATCAATAACTGCTGATGATGTTAGTTTCAAAGAATCAATATTTTAACAATACCATGGGGTTCGAATGATATATAGTGCATAGCAGGAAAACCAAAGGATGCATAATCCAGTAGGTCCCCATCTTGTTCATGAGTAAATACAGGACTAAAGGTGAGGTTTAATACTTCAGAAACATCATGTTCTGCAACTGTAGCCATGTCATCATCATGAAGTGTTATTGGGTTGCTAGGGTTAGGATTGATACATCTCCAGAATTGACGAGGGTTTGTGCGTAGCATTTCGGGGAGTGTGGTATTAAAAATTGATTGCTTAGCTTTAAAAACATGGGCGCTAAATTGTTTTACGGCTACGTAATACTTCTGCCATGTATTAGGGTTGTTATTTTATCTGGCTGTTCGAAAGAGTATTTTCTTCTTGTTATTAAAACATTTTAAAGTATTATTGAACCAAGAGGTATTAACGCGCTCGCTTAAAGTAGTTGTAGGGATATATTGTTTTAGCAGATTATTCATTTTATTCTTAAAAAGAAGCGAGTTAGTCTCCGTAGACCTTTACTCAAAGTAGATAAGAAACCAAGTACAGAAATTTTCGAGTCCACGGTTAATGTTCCGATAACCGCCTTTATCATAAAGAGTGAGTGTTTTAGTTACTTTCTTAGGTTTTGGCAGGTGGTTGAGAAACATGGCGTCAATTATTGAATGATCACTAAGTCTAGGAAGATGTGAAAGGGATAACAGATTCTCTGGATGTGACGTTAAAATCAGATCAAGTGTGCTAGATGAGTGTGCAATTTGTCTTGTTGGTAAAGAGATTAGTTGGGTTAAGGCAAAGGATTGACATGTGTTCACAAAATGGCACTCTGCGGAATTTGATGTAATCTAAGAAGGGCAAGACCAGTTTATCGCTGGAAAGTTAAACTCACTTAATATATAGACAGTAGTATATGGAATCTTCGTGGTTATGGTGTTAATAGCATCATGAAATAGTTGAATGAACGAGGCGTCGCTGTCTTGAGCGCGATTATCATGGGCGGAAAGGAGGCACGAGAGAAGATGAACAATATTTCAAGGGGTGAGTCAATCTATAAATTAAAACATTGAAGGTTACGATGGGTGGCTATCAGTACACCTCCGCCTCGCCTGCCTACTCGATCGGGGCGGAAAATATCGAAGCTCGGAAAAATGGTCTGCACTTCTTTGTAATCTATTAGTTCATTTAGCCAGGTTTCAGTTAGTACGACGACATTGCATTGGGTGGTGTCTATGAGACTTGCGAGGGCATCGCGTTTAGGAAGGAGGCTTTTTATGTTGGACGTACATAACACATTCCAACAAATTGAAGCCGTACCCCGTAGCGATAACATTACGTTGGCTCAGGGGATGGTGGCTTGTCGAGCTAAGACTTCATGCTCGGCTCAAACGTCCTAGCTTGAGAATGCTCGCACGGCGGCTGCCTGCATTGGAAACCCAGAATGAGGACGTGCTTAAATCATTTTACTTAAATAAATGCTCCCTAAAACTACTATTACGCTACGCATTACAATTATATGCTTACTTGTACAAAAAAAAAAAACATTTTACTAGAATGCTTTAACAACTTTTCTACTGTAAATTTCTGGGAATTCCAAATAATATTATTACTATTTATTACAACTTCAAAGGCCCCATTGAAGGGGTATTACATGAGGGAGTGGGTTTCAGGGCATAAATTGCTTCAAGTGATGATTTGAACAGTGATGGGTCTGTATGGAGCACGACGTCGGCAGGCGAGTCATTCCAGTCGTTTGCTGTGCGAACGAAAAATGAATATAGATGCGCAGATGCACGGGCGTGCGGAGGATGGGTTGTCTTTTCGTGGTTCGTGCGGCTGGAGGTGCCGCATGCAGGGATGATAACAGATTCGTGCGAAACATGATAATATAATTTATGAAATAGAGATAATCTTGAAATGCTACGCCGGTTAGCTACATTTGATAGAAGAGCATTGCATTTTAGTTTGGTTACACTTTCATGATGAGAATAGGCAGAGAAGATGAATCTAGCGGCGCGGTTTTGTATTGCTTCTTGCGTGTTAGAAAGATTAGGTTGATTATTGTCCCAAATATCGCATGAATATTCTAGCTCGGGCCATACAAATGTTACACAGGCTAGTGATATCAACGATGGTGGTGCTATGACGCAGTGTTCGTGAAAAATACCCCAGAACTCGATTTGCTTTTTTAGAAATTTGTGTTACGTGGTATGTCCACTTAAGATCATGTGTTAAGTGAAGGCCAAGGTATTTATACGTGGTTACAGCTGCAATTTGTGAGTTAGCAATTAGGTACTTAAAAGGTGGCTCAGAGGGACGCCTGTGAAAAGAAAGTAAAAAGGTTTTTTCACGTTAAGAGACATGAGCCATTTACTGCACCAAGTTAAAATGCGATCTATGTCGGATTGAAGAAGCTGGCGATCACTGTGAGTAATTATGGGATGGTACAAAACACAATCGTCAGCAAATAGGCGTATGTTAGAGCATATGTCAGTTGGCAGGTAGTTTATATAGATAAGAAAAAGCAGAGGCCTTAAGACTGTGCCCTGGGGTACCCCAGATATAACAAAGGAGTGAGAAGAGGAGCATTTATTAGCGAGAACAAACTGTTGCCGGTTAGTTTGAAAGTTTTGAAGCCAGTCAAGAATCATTGGATTGAGACTAAGAAGTGAAAATTCCAAAAAAAGCCACTGGTGGGGAACTTTGTCAAATGCATTTTCGAAATCTAAGAAGAGGGCGTCTACTAGAATGTTGTGATCAAGGTTGGAGCTTAGGTCATTAATAAATAGAGCTAACTGTGTGTCGCAAGAAAAGCCCTTTATAAAACCATGTTGACTAGCGTGAAGGAAAGAACAGATAAAAGAAATTTCATGATGTGAGAAAAGATTACATGTTCCATTAGTTTAGACGGGATGCTGGTAATGGATATAGGATGGTAATTGTGACGGCAAAATGAAGGCCCCTTTTTTTGGTACTGGAATGACTTTGCCCACTTTCCAGTCGTGCGCTACAATGCCTGATGAAAGTGATTGCTGAAACATATGAGACAACAGGACACTTGTGATATGTTTTGTATTTTTTAGCTTTGCGTTAATGCCATCAATAACTGCTGATGATGTTAGTTTCAAAGAATCAATATTTTAACAATACCATGGGGTTCGAATGATATATAGGGCATAGCAGGAAAACCAAAGGATGCATAATCCAGTAGGTCCCCATCTTGTTCATGAGTAAATACAGGACTAAAGGTGAGGTTTAATACTTCAGAAACATCATGTTCTGCAACTGTAGCCATGTCATCATCATGAAGTGTTATTGGGTTGCTAGGGTTAGGATTGATACATCTCCAGAATTGACGAGGGTTTGTGCGTAGCATTTCGGGGAGTGTGGTATTAAAAATTGATTGCTTAGCTTTAAAAACATAGGCGCTAAATTGTTTTACGGCTACGTAATACTTCTGCCATGTATTAGGGTTGTTATTTCGTCTGGCTGTTCGAAAGAGTCTTTTCTTCTTGTTATTAAAACATTTTAAAGTATTATTGAACCAAGAGGTATTAACGCGCTCGCTTAAAGTAGTTGTAGGGATATATTGTTTTAGCAGATTATTCATTTTATTCTTAAAAAGAAGCGAGTTAGTCTCCGTAGACCTTTGCTCAAAGTAGATAAGAAACCAAGTACTGAAATTTTCGAGTCCACGGTTAATGTTCCGATAACCGCCTTTATCATAAAGAGTGAGTGTTTTAGTTACTTTCTTAGGTTTTGGCAGGTGGTTGAGAAACATGGCGTCAATTATTGAATGATCACTAAGTCTAGGAAGATGTGAAAGGGATAACAGATTCTCTGGATGTGACGTTAAAATCAGATCAAGTGTGCTAGATGAGTGTGCAATTTGTCTTGTTGGTAAAGAGATTAGTTGGGTTAAGGCAAAGGATTGACATGTGTTCACAAAATGGCACTCTGCGGAATTTGATGTAATCTAAGAAGGGCAAGACCAGTTTATCGCTGGAAAGTTAAACTCACTTAATATATAGACAGTAGTATATGGAATCTTCGTGGTTATGGTGTTAATAGCATCATGAAATAGTTGAATGAACGAGGCGTCGCTGTCTTGAGCGCGATTATCATGGGCGGAAAGGAGGCACGAGAGAAGATGAACAATATTTCAAGGGGTGAGTCAATCTATAAATTAAAACATTGAAGGTTACGATGGGTGGCTATCAGTACACCTCCGCCTCGCCTGCCTACTCGATCGGGGCGGAAAATATCGAAGCTCGGAAAAATGGTCTGCACTTCTTTGTAATCTATTAGTTCATTTAGCCAGGTTTCAGTTAGTACGACGACATTGCATTGGGTGGTGTCTATGAGACTTGCGAGGGCATCGCGTTTAGGAAGGAGGCTTTTTATGTTGGACGTACATAACACATTCCAACAAATTGAAGCCGTACCCCGTAGCGATAACATTACGTTGGCTCAGGGGATGGTGGCTTGTCGAGCTAAGACTTCATGCTCGGCTCAAACGTCCTAGCTTGAGAATGCTCGCACGGCGGCTGCCTGCATTGGAAACCCAGAATGAGGACGTGCTTAAATCATTTTACTTAAATAAATGCTCCCTAAAACTACTATTACGCTACGCATTACAATTATATGCTTACTTGTACAAAAAAAAAAAAACATTTTACTAGAATGCTTTAACAACTTTTCTACTGTAAATTTCTGGGAATTCCAAATAATATTATTACTATTTATTACAACTTCAAAGGCCCCATTGAAGGGGTATTACATGAGGGAGTGGGTTTCAGGGCATAAATTGCTTCAAGTGATGATTTGAACAGTGATGGGTCTGTATGGAGCACGACGTCGGCAGGCGAGTCATTCCAGTCGTTTGCTGTGCGAACGAAAAATGAATATAGATGCGCAGATGCACGGGCGTGCGGAGGATGGGTTGTCTTTTCGTGGTTCGTGCGGCTGGAGGTGCCGCATGCAGGGATGATAACAGATTCGTGCGAAACATGATAATATAATTTATGAAATAGAGATAATCTTGAAATGCTACGCCGGTTAGCTACATTTGATAGAAGAGCATTGCATTTTAGTTTGGTTACACTTTCATGATGAGAATAGGCAGAGAAGATGAATCTAGCGGCGCGGTTTTGTATTGCTTCTTGCGTGTTAGAAAGATTAGGTTGATTATTGTCCCAAATATCGCATGAATATTCTAGCTCGGGCCATACAAATGTTACATAGGCTAGTGATATCAACGATGGTGGTGCTATGACGCAGTGTTCGTGAAAAATACCCCAGAACTCGATTTGCTTTTTTAGAAATTTGTGTTACGTGGTATGTCCACTTAAGATCATGTGTTAAGTGAAGGCCAAGGTATTTATACGTGGTTACAGCTGCAATTTGTGAGTTAGCAATTAGGTACTTAAAAGGTGGCTCAGAGGGACGCCTGTGAAAAGAAAGTAAAAAGGTTTTTTCACGTTAAGAGACATGAGCCATTTACTGCACCAAGTTAAAATGCGATCTATGTCGGATTGAAGAAGCTGGCGATCACTGTGAGTAATTATGGGATGGTACAAAACACAATCGTCAGCAAATAGGCGTATGTTAGAGCATATGTCAGTTGGCAGGTAGTTTATATAGATAAGAAAAAGCAGAGGCCTTAAGACTGTGCCCTGGGGTACCCCAGATATAACAAAGGAGTGAGAAGAGGAGCATTTATTAGCGAGAACAAACTGTTGCCGGTTAGTTTGAAAGTTTTGAAGCCAGTCAAGAATCATTGGATTGAGACTAAGAAGTGAAAATTCCAAAAAAAGCCACTGGTGGGGAACTTTGTCAAATGCATTTTCGAAATCTAAGAAGAGGGCGTCTACTAGAATGTTGTGATCAAGGTTGGAGCTTAGGTCATTAATAAATAGAGCTAACTGTGTGTCGCAAGAAAAGCCCTTTATAAAACCATGTTGACTAGCGTGAAGGAAAGAACAGATAAAAGAAATTTCATGATGTGAGAAAAGATTACATGTTTCATTAGTTTAGACGGGATGCTGGTAATGGATATAGGATGGTAATTGTGACGGCAAAATGAAGGCCCCTTTTTTTGGTACTGGAATGACTTTGCCCACTTTCCAGTCGTGCGCTACAATGCCTGATGAAAGTGATTGCTGAAACATATGAGACAACAGGACACTTGTGATATGTTTTGTATTTTTTAGCTTTGCGTTAATGCCATCAATAACTGCTGATGATGTTAGTTTCAAAGAATCAATATTTTAACAATACCATGGGGTTCGAATGATATATAGTGCATAGCAGGAAAACCAAAGGATGCATAATCCAGTAGGTCCCCATCTTGTTCATGAGTAAATACAGGACTAAAGGTGAGGTTTAATACTTCAGAAACATCATGTTCTGCAACTGTAGCCATGTCATCATCATGAAGTGTTATTGGGTTGCTAGGGTTAGGATTGATACATCTCCAGAATTGACGAGGGTTTGTGCGTAGCATTTCGGGGAGTGTGGTATTAAAAATTGATTGCTTAGCTTTAAAAACATGGGCGCTAAATTGTTTTACGGCTACGTAATACTTCTGCCATGTATTAGGGTTGTTATTTTATCTGGCTGTTCGAAAGAGTATTTTCTTCTTGTTATTAAAACATTTTAAAGTATTATTGAACCAAGAGGTATTAACGCGCTCGCTTAAAGTAGTTGTAGGGATATATTGTTTTAGCAGATTATTCATTTTATTCTTAAAAAGAAGCGAGTTAGTCTCCGTAGACCTTTGCTCAAAGTAGATAAGAAACCAAGTACAGAAATTTTCGAGTCCACGGTTAATGTTCCGATAACCGCCTTTATCATAAAGAGTGAGTGTTTTAGTTACTTTCTTAGGTTTTGGCAGGTGGTTGAGAAACATGGCGTCAATTATTGAATGATCACTAAGTCTAGGAAGATGTGAAAGGGATAACAGATTCTCTGGATGTGACGTTAAAATCAGATCAAGTGTGCTAGATGAGTGTGCAATTTGTCTTGTTGGTAAAGAGATTAGTTGGGTTAAGGCAAAGGATTGACATGTGTTCACAAAATGGCACTCTGCGGAATTTGATGTAATCTAAGAAGGGCAAGACCAGTTTATCGCTGGAAAGTTAAACTCACTTAATATATAGACAGTAGTATATGGAATCTTCGTGGTTATGGTGTTAATAGCATCATGAAATAGTTGAATGAACGAGGCGTCGCTGTCTTGAGCGCGATTATCATGGGCGGAAAGGAGGCACGAGAGAAGATGAACAATATTTCAAGGGGTGAGTCAATCTATAAATTAAAACATTGAAGGTTACGATGGGTGGCTATCAGTACACCTCCGCCTCGCCTGCCTACTCGATCGGGGCGGAAAATATCGAAGCTCGGAAAAATGGTCTGCACTTCTTTGTAATCTATTAGTTCATTTAGCCAGGTTTCAGTTAGTACGACGACATTGCATTGGGTGGTGTCTATGAGACTTGCGAGGGCATCGCGTTTAGGAAGGAGGCTTTTTATGTTGGTATAAAGGAAAGATACAGTGTTGAAAGTCGAGCTGTGGGAAGGACTTGTGGATAGCTGTGAGGAGCCGGGAACTACCTGTTGCGAAGCTCGACCAAAAGTGTATGTGGTGTTTCCTATGGTCAACTTATCATGCCGGAGGGTGAATTTCTCACGTTGGCTTTTTGCAAACTGCACTAGGTTTTTACGGACTTGGCGAATGTTGTGGCAATTGTCTTCGGAGATGCTAAAACTGGTTCCTTTTAATTTCTTTGCTTTAGCAAGAACCAGTTCATTGATTTTAATGTGAGCAAATTTTACCACTATCGGTCTCTGTTTTATTCTGTCGATACGGCCGAGTCGGTGCGCTCGTTCTATGTGCAGGGGTTCAACTGAGACATTCAGGTTAGTATTGCCGAAGTGAATAATCAACGTTTCAGACTCCGCCCAAGTTTCACGATCAGCATCTTTTATATCAAAAAACAGAAGGTTAGGGCGGTGAGACTGATCCTCTGGGCGATCTAGTCGACGCACAATGTCCTCTATTTTAGTTGCATTATCCTGCGCCTGACACTGGACGCTATCAATTTGTTGTTGAAGAGAGCTTAAAGAAGCGCAGTGGTTTTGAATTTTGACAAGTCTAGATTTGCATTATTGAAATGATTTCTCATGTTCAGCCAGCTGAGTACGAATTCCTTTCATTTCGCTTGGAATGGCTGTTTGACCAGCCTTGATATCGTGCAGTGCCACTAACGCATCATTTTTGCTATCGACGCCTGCGCAGGTCCTGGTGTTATCGGCTCCACCGCGAGTCAAAGGCCCGGAAGTTTGTTCGATATCACCGAAAATGATTAAAAGGTCAAGCAATACACGTGAACATTCATTTGCAATGGAAATACAGCAGCGTGGGCTCGGCAGTACAACCAGACCAGCAAAACTAGTACGCTTAGCAAAAAGAGGGTAAATATGATTTACCTGCACAAAGCAAAGGTGAGGCATTTTAGGCAAGCTGGTCGACGTTACGCTGCCGAGCCCACTGAAGTGGGTGCTGATTGCAGGCTGCCTTATATACTGTGACGTCGTAGACGTAAGTGGTCCAGGTGACGTAATGCGCGGAGGTGGTGCGCAGTCTTCGGCTTCCGGGGGTGGTGCTGCAGCGCAAGATTGACGGACAGGTGTCGGTGGCTCCAGAGCTGGTGATGGACTGTAGTGTCTGCTTTCTTCAAGAGCGATGGCCTCTTCCCGTCGCCATGCTTTCCAGGTGATAATATTTTAATATTATCAGCGGTGATCTTAACAGAGGCCTATGCTAATGCGCTAGAGGGTGGGTTGCTTGATCTGTGGGGTGCGGCTAGGAATGTCAGACTACCATTGCTGTAACATGCACGATCTCTGAAATTCGTCAAACTGGCCAGCGTCTCTCGTTCACGTAGCCCTGAAAAACGATAACTCAAGGTTTCCCCAAATATTTACGCGCTATCAAAATATGATATAACCCATTGTAGAGATTATTTTTAAATAGCAGTGGATTCGCTAGTTAGATAGGTTGGGAGGAAAAGGAGGGGAGGCAGGGATGTTGAACAGAATTCTAGCCAGTTAGATGTTCATAGGTACCTGCGGAAAAAGAAAAAAGAGAAAATGGAGAAAACACCCAACACAAATCAATGCTAACTACTGACCTTGGCAGTTCCTGTAACGATTATATCGAATAGCCAAAACATGTGCGTTGTCGATTTTTTACGTGGACCGTGTTATATTACACAGCCTTTTTATTCTCCGCGGCCCTGTCGACGAAAAGGCAAGGGGTGGAGGCAGAGTTGAGAAATTTAAAAGGATTCGGAGCAAACAGTTTCAGGCTTTTATGACTACGAGGGTAAAAGCCATTAAAAAATCAAGGGGAGTGTCAAAACTGCCGATTTGTGTAACTCATGGTAGTTGTCGGTAAGTAAGCCACGTATAGGCGTGTTGTTCATGCACGTATTTTGCCGGGACGCTCCTGAATTCGGTTAACTTTATTTTCGGAAAAACAAAATTTGTTACCTTTCAATTTGCCTCTAGATGAACCGGATTGATTTTTAGCCATCCATGTTTAAAGCATCTACTACAAATGCAAGTTTCTTTACAACAAAGTATTAAGACATCCCAAATAATTTAGAAAACAATGCCTCAAGAGGTACCTGTTTTTTTTTATTTACTTGTGATGGGGGGGGGGAGGGGTATATATATATATATATATATATATATATATATATATATATATGACATTTTTTGGTGTCTAGTGTAAATAAGCAGCATAGGCGCAAAGGAACAGTATCCATACTTCCGAAGTGGTAGCCTGGTTTGATCTTTTTCTAGGAACAAAAAAAAAAGGCGGTCATGTTTGCTTGAACTTTATTATGATATGTGCTATGCGTGAGGAATATGGTGCAAACATGGTATGCTTATTTTTAACACGTTCACGGGTATGGGAAGTTTGCTCTTTTGACCTGACCAGCTTTATATTTGAACTCCTCAAATAACTGCAGGAGTCGGTGAATGAAACTAGACATTCAAAGCACACGCTTCAATACCAGTAAATAGCGAAATGGTTTGGAATTTTGAGAATAGTGTATTTCCATCCGAATTTCTATCCGCAGAGTATTCTATTATTATGCTCACTTTATTAGTTTTTATACAATTGAACCCGGAGGAGATATATTCAGCATAATTTTGAGTGCGGGTAGTATTAAGGAAATCGTTATGAAAAGTGTCCCGGCTAAATGTAGGAAATGTTTCCAAAAACGCGGAGCGTTGTATTGTTACGCTCTTGGCTTGAGCAAAGAATGTAAATAGAAAGTTGTGGATAATCCTAAAGAACCGAACGTCTCAACTGCTTGCAACAATGTATTTTCACAAGAAGGCCTTGAAAGAGTCTAATTAAAACACAGAAATGAAACTGGTAAAGGAGGTCGGCGGTCCTGTACGCGCCGTTACAGAAACTATAAACGTAATCTTGAAGACGTTTTTCGCGACAGGCTGCGACATTGATTCATAAGCTTTGCGCCAGCAAGGCCTAATGCGTCATGAAAGATAAATGCGGCATGATTTTGCACGTAGTAAGTTGGGAACTGGAAAAAAGAATATTTCGGTTTTCACCAAGAAAGAGTTCCAAATAGGCCATTATTTTTGAAGCATTTTGCTGCCTTGCTTGATGTTATTACCAGACAACTGTAGCGTAGAACAGGTAGGGCTTACCGCACGGAAGAGTGGCGGATTCTGTACACTCACTTGCCAATGCCACAGCGGCCATTTATGCTACGGCTCTCTCAAATGCGATCTCCCTCATCGTATATTACTGCTAATGTTCAGGATCAAGTTATTTTCGAACATATAGGGGATCGCAGTTTGCATTTCCTAAATATTTCGTCATAATTTTAAATCTCGCAAAATGACCTAAAAGAAACGCACCGGATTCGGATGATTCGGATCAGTGAAGCCGTTGTATTAATATTTTGGAAGGCGATCTACAGCATTTTTTGATAATTTCTTCCCAGAAACCAGAAATTTTATCTGAGTTAAATAGTTATTGCTTTAGTAACTGCACACATTGAAACAAAACATACATATTAAATTTGCATCGCAAATTTTGTTTCACCCTCATGAGAAGAATACGTTCTTTTATTCATTGGTTTATTTTACCTTAGAAGCACTGTATATTGTGTAATGGGCCCTGGATGTGAATTATTAGTTTTCTTTGAAGTGCTGTTTCACAAACTTGGAACGACACCACGTGTGTTGTAAACAAACATGCACAGTGAAATTTCGTTGGGACATTCAGAAATTAGCGCATTCTGTAACATGATACTACTGTCTAGAATAAATAAAAACATTGAGTGTTGAATTTTCGCAGTGGATGTTCGGACCAGACAAAAATACATAATAAATGCTGATTGATTTTTAGAACACATTCTCTGCTTGTACGTTATAAGTATGCAGACGATGCGTTACGTGGCGTCAGTGATAACACGAACATACGAAGGTCTACAAAGTAAACATTATGTTGCATGGGGAAGTTCCTGGAAGGAAACGAACAGCGTCTGTCGGCGACGCAGGCATGAGCGCCGACCTGAACTTACCGGCAGTGTCAATCTTTTGGGGACGCTACGCCAGAGGCGCTGGCTGCACCAAAGACAACTCAGCACTCTGGGCTCAAATACGGGTGGTGCCGAGCAGTGTCTGTGTTGTCATATGCTAGTTGCTGCAAGAAGGTTATGGGAATTTCTACTATAGTTAAGTTTGTCAAGAATTCAGCAGCGTATTCGATTTTTTGCTTTTGCTAATTACATAACCATATAAAATGTTTTTTTTTTCCAGAAAAAAAAAGGATAATGCCTGAAAACAGTAATTAAATCCGATATGTGTTTCATTTTTGAAGTGTTCTCCACCTCTAGTTTCTTAATGTTTGAGCTCTCTTATGAAGCTAGCATTGAAGCTGCAAATTTAAAAATGCAATGTAACGACTAGTGCGCACTTCCAGTTTCGCATATTAATTAAGGCAAACAGATAATGATGTCATTTCCTAGGGATGTTTATAAATGCGCAAGCAGGCAGAAATTTAATCTCCTCATGTTGTGCATAGCAAGTTTTGTTTTGTTAGCGAAAACAACATGCCTCTTGCCTGAGGTACAAGCAGAAATGTTTTTGCTTGTCTGCGATGATTTCAACAGTGTTGCCGTTATAGCGTGAGTGTGTGTTCAGTTCCGTGTGTGAACGCGTTCTTTGTACGCCTTTGTTTATTAATATGGCTTTTATTACTCACGTCTGCGACATAAAATGGTTCGCAGGTTTTCTTCTATTGCTTCCAGAAACTGCGCCCCATGTGCAAGACAGGCAATGGGTGCATTCAATCAATATAACTTTTATTTATTCAGTTGAAAACGTTCGCTCCCAGGCAATCCAGTGAAAGGGAAAGAAAATTTCTCTCGCGCCTTTTCCCCACATCTTTTTCTCTCGCCCTGTTTCCCTTCCAGCATTGCTTTTCCCGCATCTTCCCTACCTTCTTCTATTGATTTTCGTTAGGTTTAATGTCACATAAGGAACTGAGGCTATTACGCGCCATACACGAAAGAAAGAATTTTGTCTGTTGTAATTATGGTTGTTATGTTTGATTTAAAGGCACACAAGGAACTAGAACTATGATGCGCCAAAACATGAAGTCAAAAGCACGTTGTATTTAGGGGTGATCCTTAATCAAATACCCCATTTGTTCAAGACAATGCTCGCTTCTAAGTAAGCACTTTAAAGAGGATAACAAAGAATTATTAACCGAGGGCTATGGGGATTGCTATGGCTGCTGTCCATTGCAAAACAACGTAAAATGCTTTTTTGTTATTATGTTCAGAGATTTCTACAGAATATTAAAATGGGGCTTATCTGGACATCGCATATTTCACATATTGTTTTTGTTTTGGAGTGATAAGTTGCGCATAACTTGGTGTTTTATGCAAAGATTTTACGATGCCACTTTCTTATTTCTGTTGTGTGCATGACGTCTGAATTTCAAGAACGGGTTTAACAAACATAAATTCTTAGATATTTCCTCGTTTCATAGAAAACCCCTTTTTTAATTGGCAATGCACTAACTTTATGCAAACATTAAAGGGCACATTTACTTTAATTATCTCTTCAATTTGCGCACGCGACTGTTTACCAGTTGCCTTTAATTCTGACGTCACTCGAAGCTGAACAGAATATTATATTAAAGACTTGAGCAGTGGCTCTTAGGCTGTTACATTGTGCATGGTGTCTTCAAGTGGCAGTGTGATTTCATGTCTAGAGTTGAGGACTTAGAGTGCACATACGAAATCTAAGTAGGTAATAGTTTTCTTGATGTTCTCATTTTCTATTTTTGCTACGGTGACAGAGACTACCCTTACAAAAATGGTCGTCAACAGTCTTTAGAATTTGTATTAACACCTTATTGACTCTATCAATATTGTACGTACTTTTAATCTCTATGGACATGTGTATTTAGATCAGTTCATATAAAGTTAGTACATAGCAAGTTGTTAGGCCAATATACTTCTCTGTATATACGCCTGTCAATATACAGCAGGGGCGTAGCCAGGGCTCTGTTTCGAGGTCAAAACACCTTCCGAAAGTTTTTGAACTCCTTTTTTCGGCCTTTTTTTGCAATTTTTTTTTATCGATGCCGTATAACGCCCTCGACAATTATGGCTGGTTATACCACTCATACACAGCTATTGCAATATATTGAAGCAATTTGGCACGTCAGAAAAATGTTCAGATCGAAAGTATATAGTCCCAATTAACTGACCGAGTGCATGCTGTTCATTGCAAATCATATTTGAATTGCTTTTTTTATTTTTATTATGAGTAACATCTGTTAAAAAATAAATGGAAAAAGACAATTGATACGACCAATTTGCAAGAATCATTGATAAAAACGTATAAGTTTATATTTTGAAAAATTTAACTAGTTACAATTTCACTCTTCATCGCGCATTTCTTCGTCAAGCTTCCGCTCTTGTTGAGGACGCAGTGAGTCCTGTTATCGAGCTCGCTCGCACCATTAAAGACTAAAACATCACAAATGGAAGGTAAACGCGGACAGCACAGCGTCAGCCACCGCGCCGCCAACTTTACGATGGCGAATGTGCGCTGTGTGGTGTTGTCGGGTTACATCGCGCGATGCTCTCCAAGAGGCGCACGCCCTGGACGCCCGGATCCACGTAGCCCAGAAGCTGTATGGGCGGGACTTTAGCATTATTTGATGGTATACACACAACTATTGAGTATATGCACATGTTCAGTAAAATACCGAACGAGCTCCCCCCCCCCCCTCCACCCCCTTCCCTTTTCACGCACCGAAATTAATGAAAAATGGAGAGTGCTTTTCCCTGACGAGGACAAAACTTTCACCAGAAAAAAAAAATGAACTGCTCTTTTTTTTCTTTTATCGACACGATCGGGATTAGAACTGTGCGCCCATATGCCGTCGAGCCACCCGACTGTTCACACTACGCCCCTGCCCACCACTCACGGAAACAAATCGGCGTCCGCGTCGCCGACATTTTCTATCGCCGCACTCAATATGTTAGCAATTGTCTTATTCACTTCTGCGCCACAGCTTCCGGCAAGGCAGCGGCCATATCTCAGCCATCAGTTCCTGACCGCGCGCATCGTATGTTTCGCTCGCGCAGGTTATCCGAGACCACACAGCAGCCTTTGGGCATGTGCGTCAACGGAGCGAGTGCTCTACAGGTTCTACTTTTATTTGTTATGTTTTTGCTGGAGGTGGTGTCTGGGTGAGGTGCGTGCCAAGGGCAAGGGTAGAGAAGGGAGGCGCGCTAATGGTAAGAGAAGAGAGCGGAAGAGGGAAGGCGCAGAGAAGGGGGCGGTGCGGGCGAACTAGCACACATAACGGCATAGAATGCGCCCGCAGAAACACGCATATTCGCTCTCTGCCTTCGCATCGCGCTCATTCAGCCTGGTGAACTATATCACCGCGCAACCTGCGGTCCGCAGCACTGACCTTGCTCTGTGCATAAATTAAGCGCCCTTCACAATTAACAGCAATTAACATTCAGAACCACGGAATATGAACCAGCTGTAGCTGAACATATTCATCCTTCCATGTGTTGTGATACATTAAGAACGTTATGCTAGTTCTAGCTGCAGCCACCCTCTCGAGAGGGTGGTTGCAAGGTGTCTCAAATCAATTGCGCGGGGAGGATGCAAGGAGGCGCTTGACCATCGGAGCGCGCGTCTTCGAGCTGGAGGAGGGGGAGCGTCTAGCCGTCCTGCGAGCAAAGCACACAGCAGCACGCACGCACGCATTCTCCCCCCCCCCCCCCCCCCTCTTGAAGTGCGGAAGGTGTGAAAGGAGAAGCGGGCAGGCTTGCCAACGTAGACAGCATGGTATCAAACCTGTGACGGCTTGGAGCTGTCCTCGGCAAATCACAGAGCAGGTTGCCCGCTTTCTTCCTTTCGTTTATTTTTTTAAAGTTTGGTATGGACTGCTTTAGCCTGATCGGCAGCTAGGTATCGCTGGCGATTTGACTGCTACGTTAACATTTACGCGCCCTACAATCAATCAAATTATCACTCAATCAATCAATCTTATTTTCAAATCCGAGGACGGGGGAGGGGGGGGGGGGCTCCTCAGCGAGAAAGCAGTTGCACACTGCTTGAGAGTTTACATGGAACACATTACAGGCATAAACATTGCAGGCATTACAGAGATGAACAGCATCAAAAGTAAAAAAAAAAAGGAAAATAGATATGTGTTTACCGAATAACAGCGCAATTTTATGGTAATACCGCAGTGATGTCATCAATACAGCGAAAAGGATGGCTTCAAAGTTTCACAAAATATTCACGAAGCTGTCTCCGAGTAAAAGTAACTAAATCAGCAATCAGTTTTTCGTGTTTAGCATAAATGGATAATGCTTTCAGTCTTGAGAGCTATATGTTTTCCGCCACTGCAAATCTGCATGTGTGTGAGCGGGCGTGTGTCCAAATAACTTATGCGCAGGTACTCAATATGTGTGACCCCGCATAGGGTCAGAACTCAAGTTTTCATTACAATGAGGAAAGGAAACACACGATCCATGCAGCGCTCTGTGAGGAAGCGGGCTCGCCACTCCGAGTCTCTGCGTCACCTCGAATACCAGCCACCCCACAAAACCACCGGAAGAAAAAGAACGAAAGCAAAAGATTGCGAACGCACAGAACCGTGGCTCGCTCGGCATTCCACGCTTCCCGCTTTTCGTCTGAGGAGCGCGGCAGCGCGACTAAAAAAAAAAAAAGGCGAACTCCACGATACTCGCGTGAGCGGACGCCGAGACTACGGCTTGGCTACGGCACCCATGTGTCACGTGATTGTTCTCAGAAGGCCTGCAAAAATAGAGGCATGCGTCACGTGATTGTGTCACGTGGTCGTGCCCCGAAGACCTGCAAAAAAACTTCTCGGGGAGGCGGCGTTTGGCGACGTCAAGCACGGAAAAAAATACTTGTTTCTGCCAGAAATCTTCAATGTAAGTTGCCAAACGTTTTCATTCCTTTTGTATAAACCCTTTGCGCATACTCACGGAAAATTTTATGTTTCTGAACTGAGCAGTTTTTAAC
Organism: Amblyomma maculatum; assembly: GCF_055883805.1. Taxonomy (NCBI): domain Eukaryota; kingdom Metazoa; phylum Arthropoda; class Arachnida; order Ixodida; family Ixodidae; genus Amblyomma; species Amblyomma maculatum. The sequence continues at coordinate 40,590,168 of NC_139351.1, read as the reverse complement.
CTACACTCGTTTACACATTTTTTAATTTGGTGCACACAGCACGACAAATGTGCTAGGAAGATTTCTCATCGTTTAGCCTTTTTATCACCTAGTTAATCTAAAATGTGATCCTCGATTTCCCGCGGCCTCTTTCCGATCATTTTGCAACAAAGTTCAGATAGTTAAGGCGTTTTTTTTGCGGAGTTAATACCAATTATTAAAACGTAAACAACCGTTGGCCTCGCAGCCATAACTGTCAGCTTCAAATATTGAGGGAGGCCTTGTACTGCGTAAAAGCGATGTAGACGCTATGTTTATCTTCCAACAGATGTGTGCGATCGCTCGCTACCTATTTTTTCTTATTTATAGCGTTTCTTTGCTGAGCTATTTGCAGCTAGAGCCGGTAATTTGATGTTGATTGGAATAGTCCATAAGCAACGACTTTTGCGCGTAAAATTATACTGTTTTTTAAGCTTTCCTTTGAGTAAGCACAGATTGTGATATATCATTTTATTCATGGCAATTCGCAGACTCCAACACATTTGTATCCTCAGTAGGTCAGTACGTATTGTTTAAGTCCCAACGTTTATTTTTGTATTATTTATTGAAATTCCAAGGCCCAGCGTTGTTTTTTTTTTTTTTTTTTTACGGAGGCGTGGCAAGTTATGTGGCTCAAGCTAACAATTGGCTGTGAATTAAGTGATTCGAGCTTTCAAACTTAGTCTTCTGTTTTATTTAATTTCTAAGAACCTTTAAGCTTCACAGAGAAACAGCATATTTTGAAAAGTGAATTTCAACTATGGAAGTTCTTTGTTTTATTAATGTTTGACATTGCTGACAAGGGTCAGAATTGAAACAGATGATAGGATCGAGTTTTTTGGCAACTTATGGCATGTGATCTAGAGCTGCTACTAATTCAATTTCTGAGACAGCTTTTCTTTAGGAGTATAGGGAAAGTAATGGTATGTTATGGATTTTGAGAAGCATGGATTTAATGAAGTCTTTCTTTTACTGCGTTTAGAGCTCGTTTGACAATAATGCTCGCAGTCCAGCTGATGCAATTGTATCGTCACACTGCTTTTGCAGCAGATTTCATCTGCCATCGAGGGAGTGCTGCCTGAATATGAGGCAGACAGCGTCATGAATCTGTTGAGGCAGTTTAATCTATCAGCCGTGGGTGCCCTGCCCTAAAGTATCCTTCCTGCAAAGGAGACATTGAATTGGTAGGTATCACATGGTGATGTTTTTTGCATTCATGTGTTTGCTTTATAACTGTAAAATTTTTACTGGTTCATGCTCTCTTGCATTTATTGTTTTCTTTTGAGAGTATAAAGGGTGGATGTGTAACAGGCTTCATTAAAGCAAAGCTTGAAACCAGCTCGGTGTTGTTATACGATTCTTGCTGTGTTTTTAGCGCAAGACTGACCTGTTCTTGCTCATAGTCTGCACTAAATAAAAATTTTCATGGCCTCTTCAGAGCTTTAAAACAGGAGATATACTTAGCTGTTTTATTGCAGTAGTACCTACTATTTCTAGTTGAGGCAAAATAGAGTAAACCTGTGTTTTAATAGCTCAGTGACAAACATGGCTTCATAATATAACTGACTGCACTGTGCATATGTGTGCATGTTCATGCTGACATTCAGTTACTGTTTATTTAGACTGCTTCAGCATATGTACACATACAGTGAAGCTTCACTTGCACAAAGTTCAAGGGACCTTAGAAAAAGTTTGTTAAAATGAAAGCTCATTGGACTGAAATAAATGCGTGGAAGATTGTTTCCATTAGCTTCAAGAAATATAGGTTGTTTAAATCTTATCTGAGCCCAATTATTTGTCACTGCGCTCATTTGAAAGTGAAGAATGCGTAACCTTTTGCAGCACTTTTGAAAGGACTACAGTGGTTTTGAACTCAATTACTGTGCAAGCTCCTGAGAATCTTGCCTATCACAACGGCCTGCTGAGGAGAAAAGGCTTTCATTTTCTCCAAGTAGATCATGGTTAACCAAAATGCACGCATTTGCAATTCTTGGAGCTAAAGGGCCTAGTAGAGCTGAAGATCTGGCTTTGACTGGCTATGACTGTACAGCTAATTAAGCATGCAAAGACAGCTATGGATTCATCTGGTTACAAGCTAGTTTAGACAGCCAATTCACTTTAAAGCTAAATAACGGCCACTTCACGCAATAATGAAGAGTGCTTCTTAACATAAAAATATGCTACAAAGAGTGCGGACTGTACTTTTTTAAGTGCTCAGTATCACGTTGAAGACACAGGATAGCACCTCGAAAAATGTTCGTTGAACTGAAATGAGCAATAACTGAAGTTTGTTAAAATGAAGGGCGTTTGCATAGTGTTCGATAGAGCTTCAGTGGGGGAACTTAATAAAGTTCGTACAACTGAATACTTCGTCAAAGTGCCATTAGTTCAAGTGGTATTCGGTATTTTTGTGACTAAACGAGAACATTTACTAACATATACACAAATATTTACTTTCTTGCTAGCCACCAAGATTTGCAATTAACTTCCTAACTCATTTTATTCACAACCTAAATAAATGCATCGTTAACCCTAGAGCTAAATAGTTACTAGCAATAACAAAATTAAGTAATATTTTGATATTTATCTGTTTGGAGAACATTTTTGTTTAATTGTTTTGTGTGTTTTTGAGTTCTGCAAACATGAGGGGGCTTGTTACAGAAGGGGTGGGCTGCAAGACGAAGGATAGTATGAGTGTGGCAGCCCTTTTATGTTTATCAAATAATAATGCATCCTAGCATGTAAAACGAATGCCTTCACAGCCTGCTAAAAATGTTCTTTTTAAATTGCATGTTTGGGTTCTGCCTGGATAAACATAGATGGCAGAGAGAGATCTTTCTGCCATGGGGTGTGAACTGTATTTTGTGCAGAAAGCCAGAGGCTGTCGAACATGTGTTTATAGATTGTTGTGATTGGGTTTTTTGGGGTCAATATCCTACAGTGACCTTTGCTCAAAGATGTCCCGTTAAACCCCCATGGAACTTGGCTCTCAGGTGTTGAAAATTACAACAGTGTTCTGTAAGATATGATAATGCTATTAAGCTTGCATAGCGCATGGAAGCGCCGAATGGCTGTTCGCCATGCTGATCTTTATTATCAGACCTATCCAAGAGTATAATCAGGGTATTGTCCAACAGATGATGTTTTCAAAGCTCAGCCATGTGTACCTGTGTTTATCAATGTATTTGAAAAAGTGATCACTTTGAATGTGATAATTAGAGGTATTGTATCTAAACTAGCTCTCGGCCAGCCTGTAGTGTTTGAGAAAAAGCAACAGTGACAAGAACGGTGTTTTGCTAGAGCTTTTAAGGATCTTAAATCTGTGCAGCTCTGCTTTAGTACATGCATTGTCTCCTGCACATGGCTAGTTAAATGATTTCTGTTCATTTTATTACAAAAAGTCATTCTAAATCTTTATATAAGCTTGCTCACCTCTATTGTTTGTTTGCATTGTGTTCACGCCTGCTATAGCTGGAAATGATGCAGTATTAGTTACAAGTAAATAAATAAAAGGAGCAGCAACTACATTTCCTTCGTCCGCACATTTTTAAGAGAAACGTACATGCGCTCATTAGATTTTAGTGTTGTTTGCAACTGTGTTTGATAGTGAAAGATCTTCCTGTCATTGCATAGAAATCTTTCAGAAACTTCTGAAATAGTTTGATATCTGTTGGTGTGGAGGTTGACTTCCCAGACAGTAATGTATTCCTATAGTACCGTATGCATGCACAATAGATAAACGTAACCCCTTGCATATATCACTGAATCTTCCACTCTAGAAGAGAATTTTTTGCACAAGCATTTTACTGTAGTTTGCCTCTGTGGAGCATTGTATTTCTAATTCTGGGCTTCACCTTTTATGCTGCTACTCAGCAACATATGAAGTATTCCTTGTTTGTTTCTGTTACTTGTGCATTTGACTTTTCCTTTTTTTATTATTCAAAAGAACTTTCTTCCTGCTGTTCTGACTAGTGTTCTCGTATGCATATGCAGTCCTCTTGATGCTTCATTGGGCCATATCTGGAGACTCCCTGTTGCCGTGGTCTGTGCCGACAAGTAAAAACTAGGCAACCTGACTTCCGGGACAAGTAGCAGTGGGACGTAGCTGCATGGTTTCTTCAGCATCCATGTGGATTTCTTATAAAAGACAGGTATTTCTCCTAAATTTGACTTTCATATGTGATCAAGATTTTACCTTGGTGACAAGCTCCTGAAGGAAAGGATGGACATGAATGGCACTTTCTTAATTTCTTACTCTCGGGAATACAGTATTACGACTTGTTAACTGCACATGTAGCAAACATTATGTGTGACTGCATATTCCAGCAGTAGGCTGCATGATTTTTTAAGGATGAAATAATTTAACTCCTATTGTCGGTAGCCTACGATTGACGAGCCAAACGGGCAATGCTAGGTACCAAAAAGTGATTATGCGGGTGCCGGGTGGGTTTTAATGAGACAAGCTCTCCACATTTTAAGCCTTTGTACAGGGCCAACGTGTCTCCCAGAATATGTCTGGGACACATGCAAGCCTTGTATCCTCAAAAGGACCTCATCTAAATTTAAACAAAAGTAGCGCCAACCTATTTTGAGTACTACCAGTTCAGCAGTAAGCTCAAAATTGAAGCAAAAAGGCATTCATGTCCTGTGCGATGTCAGTGCACGTTAAAGAGCCCCAGCTCGTCGAACGTTCTGAAGTCCTCCTCTACGGCATCTCTCATAGCCTGGGTTGCTTTGGGATGTTAAACCACATAAACCAAACCAGTCATTTTTTACTACCCCATCTGACTTGTCTTTCCACGTATCACCAAAAGATAGTGCCTACATAAGACTTGCCACTATTCCTGAGATTATCTAGATTATTATGTATTTATCTATTTTATGATTATGTAATTTTCCTCAGTGGAGCATTGCGTTTTCAATTATGGGCTTCTCTTTTCATGCTGCCACTCAGCAAACATGAAATACTCCTCCTATGTTTCTTTTACTTGTGCATTTGACTTTTCCTTTATTATTCATAAAATCTTTCTTCCTGCTGTTCTAACTAGTGTTCTCATATGTTCATGCAGTCCTCTTGTTGCTTCATTCGACCATATCTGGAGACTCCCTGTTGCCGTGGTCTGTGCCGACAAGTAACAAGGCAACCTGACTTCCCGGACAAGTAGCAGTGGGACGTAGCAGCGTAGTTTCTTCAGCATCCATGTGGACTTCTTATAGAAGAAAGGTATTCTAAATTTTGCTTTCATATGTGATAAAGATTTTACCTTGGTGACAAGCTCTTGAAAGGAAAAGATGGGCATGAGTGGCACTTTATTTTCCTACTCTCTGGGAATACACTATTGAGACTTGTTACCTGCATATGTAGCAAAAAGTATGTGTGACTGCATATTGTAGGGTAACTATAATATACTTCATCATTCCCTATTATTGCTCTTGTATTCACCTAGGTGCTTGGTGTAGCTGGTCTCCTTCAGTAATTAGGTGTGTGTGTTATCTTCCTATGTCAAACATAGGCATCACTCAGGAAAAATAGGAGCAAACAGGCATAGTGGCATCACTTGCTGGTAGCATGCACCAAAATGTATGTATACATACTGATACGTTGCCGCTCAACATGTGTATTTGCTTGATGTAGCAAATGGCAGAGGAGAGAGTTTACTATAGATTAACGCTCTGATGACCAAGCATACTGGCGTGTAATTTTCACTCCTTTGTTTCCTGGGCCCCTATTGTGATAAACTAATGTCGAATGATATAGAGGATCAAAAGAAATACAACTAAATACAGCAAGTCTTTATCTCCTGAGGGTGTTTTGCAGGTACTAGTTTGTACAGAAAGCGGTTGGAAACCAGTTAGCATATTTTGAGGAAAAAGAGGCATCTGAGTGAAGAGAGATGTGTGTGATGCTAGCACAAAGTGTGTGAAATTGGCAGAAAAATTTTGAGCATGCATATTTCTTTTCTAGGTGACACCATGATAAATTTTGATATGGCTGCTACATCAAACACACAATGTCGTTGCCATCGGACACCAAGGGTTTCTGTGTCAAGCGTTTGTGCAATAAATGAAGGTATGAATTTGCATCTGTTTCTTTCACCACACTCACTTTTCACGAAATATTACACACATGTGAACAGTGAGTAAAATACACATTATTATTGGACACTTGAAATATAGTTAGCATAACACAAGATATTAATACTTTGTATGAACACGATTCTTTAAAATAACGGTGGCCAATTATCGGAACACAGTCGTTACAGTGTCCATATACGCTATCAATAGGCTAATCATAGGATGTATAAATACGTTCTATGTAAATACATTCTATTCAATCACGGTGGCCAATTGTCGGAAGGGAGATCATATATAGGTCATACGTGTTCTAAAGACTTTCTTTTGATGGTCGATAGCTTCTATGATCATATTGTCTAAAGACATCGCATAAAGTGATCATAGACATTTTTGTAAGGGCATTCAGCACTGAGAATGGATGTGCAGTGTTAATGTGGTGTTCTCTCCGCCCAAGTTTATCGCACTACTGTGCTTCCAATGTAAGCAGCGGTTTTTAACTGTCGGTATAGAGCTGTGAAACTACTATACATATCCAAGGAACTCAACGATATTGTCAAGTCCTGACAGACAGGGACGGTACGGCAGCATATACCTCAGGTAAACGAGGCATTGGGAAGAAGAATCAGCGCAACAGCAGCGGATCCAGCACGCGTGCCAGTCACAGCAGCAGCGTCGTCTTCGTCCAGGATATCGCGCTTCGTCTTTTTTGGGTGGGTACACTGCCTCCCTTCCGAAAGAAGCACCGTCCTGATGCTATGCTCAAAGGATTATGATGATGATAATGATAAACACGTTTATTTAAAGTCACATTGGTTTAGATTAAGGGAAGGCTGATCGGGTCCCTGGTCCGGGACACCGTTGGTAAAAGTCGCTGCCCGTGCTCTTTCGACGAGGGCTCGTTGTTCCTTGAGATCCCAGCTAGAAAACAATAGCACAAGCAGGCATAGTGTCTGCACGCGTTGCTTTGCAATGAAAAGTAGAGCCGAGAAAACGAGAAAGGGCTCTACTAGCGTTGCACGTAATACGGCTTAAGCCTGACTACATGAGCGATTTCGGGACGTGGGGAAGGACTTGATGATGGTCGGCTTCCGCTGGGAAGCAGCTCGCAGTCGAGGTCACCGATGCGACGAACAACAATGTTGGAAAGCAAGGCAGCGCACTTCAAAACACAGACACAGAAAGGGAACTACAATTCAGCGCTGTTCCCTTTCTGTGTCTGTGTTTTGAAGTGCGCTGTTTTGCTTTCCAAAATGATTTACCAACTAGCCCGTTCTTTCACCCTTGCGAACAACCATGTATGGTACAAAATAGCGCCTCATAAAGTTTTCCGACCGGCCTCAACGGCGAACCGGCGCACGAACCCAGACTTTATCACTAGGCCGAAAATCAACGTCACGTCTCCGGAGGTTATAGCGATGAGCGTCAGTACGTTGTTAGTGTTGTATGTGGAGTAGAGCCTCCCCCGTGCGCTCGCATGCTAGTCGACCAACATCAGCTAAGCCGTCAGGAGCTGATGCGGCAGCATAGCATCGATCACTGTAGTGACTGCGGGGGACTCCGCATAGCGCATGAGGCCGGTAGTCTGTCGCTGTGATGATGTATTTGTTTCCGGACTCGGACATGGGATATGGATCCATAAAATCCATTCCGATTTTGTGGAACGGAGCACTCGGCGGTTCGATTGGCTGAAGAAGGCCCGCCGGATGTGTGGGTGGTGTCTACAGCCGTTGGCACTCGCGACAAGTTCTTTTTTACTGCCGCGCGTACTTAGATAGTCTCGGCTAGTAATACTTTTCAGGAATCCGTGAAAGTGTTCGGCTGTAATCAAGGTGACCATCTGTAAGATCATCGTGGCAAGCTTCCGTGATCTCGCTGCGCAGATCTTCCGGCACAAAAAAAAGGTCGATATCTGGCTGCTGTAGAAATTCTTTTGGCATAGGACGCCGTTCCTAACTCTAAATGTGGGTAGGACACGGAGGAAAACAATAGGTACAACATCTTTGTCTCTTTCGAGGTGCGCCATTAGCTGTCCAATCTGTGGATCATGCCTTTTGGAAGCCGCCATATCTGCGTGTTTAATATACCGTAATAAAACTGGCGCGTCATCATCGTGTCATGAGGCCGGCTCCAGGGGGGCTTGATAAAAGCAATCAGCGTCATGATGTTTTCGGCCGTATTTATTACGGTAGTGACATCATACCCCTGGAGTCGAATGCTTCATCGAGCAAGCCGCCGCGTAGGATTTCTGAGTTTGACCAGCCCGCATAATGAGTGGCGGTCGGCGACCACACGAAGATGGCTGCAATATAGATACGGTCGGAAATTGGTTGTTGGCCAGATGACAGCGAGGCACTTCTTTTCTTTAGGGGAGTAATTACACTCTGCCTTTGAAAGAGCTCGACTAGCTACACAGTAACTCGCTCAGCGCCGTCCTGCGACTGCAGAAGTACTGCCCTGAGTCCTTTGTTGCTGGCGTCAGTGGGGAGTTCAGTGTCAGCAGCTTGATCGAAGTGGCCTATTACAGGTGGTATTTGAAGGGCTCCTTTTAGCTGGCTGAATGCTAATGTCACCATTAGCAGTGCTCTTGATTCTCGTTACACTCAAAGGCGACACTATTGTTTGTAAGGTGGATCAGGGGCGCTGACGATCTGGGCGAAGTTGTGAACAAAACGTCTGAAGTAGGCTCACAAGGCAAGAAACCTTCTCACACACTTTTTTCCGACGGCCGTTGGAACGACGCTATGGCTGCCGTTTCTTCAGGATGTGGTGTAATGTCTGCGTGGCTGACGATATGCTCAAACAAGTTTAACTCTCTGTACGCGAACCGTCATTTTGAAGGCTTGCGTGTGAGGCCGGCTTTCCCTATAGCCTGGAGAACCACTTCGAGGCGCTCAAGATGGCCAGCGAAGGTTCTTGAAAAGATAAAAAAAACTGTTTTCAGAATAGCACTTATTTCTTCATTATGAGTGTTTTGGTTGGTAAGAGCACAGCAAGTGGGAAGTTTTATGGTTTCACCCCCAAAATTGCACTCATTAGAATAGTTTCTTGCGTGCGTAACGGCGCGGTTGAAGTTGAGTTTATACGACCTATTACTTCTCACCAGTTTAGCAGTTCATGACGATGATAATAATAATAATAATAATAATAATAATAATAATAATAATAATAATAATAATAATAATAATAATAATAATAATAATAATAATAATAATAATAATAATAATAATAATAATAATAATAATAATAATAATAATAATAATAATAATAATAATAATAACAACATTCAGTATTCAGCCGGATTATACCCCCCGCAGCGTGAAGGCCTCTCTCATACTCCTCCAAATAACACGGACCTGTGCTAGCTGCATCCACTTCACCCCTGCGAACTTCTTAACCTCATTCGGCCACCTGACTTTCTGCCGCTCCCTGCTACGCTTTCCGTCCCTTAAAATCCAATTTGTTACCCTAAGCAACCATCGGCTGTCCTCTCTACCTACTACATGCCGTGCCCATGCCCGTTTCTTCTTCTCAATTTCCACTAGAATGTCAATAAGTCGAGTTATTTCTCTGACCAACTATGCGCACTTCCTATCTCTTGACCTTAAATCTACCATTTTTTATTTCGTAGCCCTCTCACATAGCAAATTTTAAGTTGGAAGTAAAAACAAAAACGCGTTTTGACCGTGTACGAATTGTCGTGTTGCTTTATGGAATGTATACTTTAAATGTTTTTCTCACGTTCGCGTCGTGGACATTATCTACAGTATGCGGCGTGCTCTCTACTGCAGTTCATGGAATGTGGAGGGCACCACATTAGAGTTGCTCGTTGTTTTGAGAATCTCTCCTCACGTTTCATGACCATGGCAATTCTCTTAGCCATGTCCGTAACTTGGTTCTTGGAACGTCATCGCGGTATCATGTAGACCTTTTCAATCACGTAGGGAAGCGTGCATGTCTTGGAGGGGAAAGTGCGGTACTCAACATTTTCTCATTGGGTTCCCTTTTATTTCTGCTCCAATGTATGAAGTTTTGTTCCTTAAGACTCTCCACAATTTCTTGTTCAGGCAAGTATAGAAAGAAAATTTCAGATACCACTTGGCGGGTTGTGTTCGGAGATCGGTGGCATGTAACAGAAAGGGATATTCCAGAACTATATAATATTTCTAAACTTAGGCTGTCGTTCTTTTGTCCCAGAGCTCGAGAAAATATCTCCGTTAGCTTATTTTTTATTGTTAGCCTAGGCTGAAGGCTTCAGTAAGAACTCGAAACTAGAAATTATGCTATGAATCTTGCTGGTAATTCTGCTTGCTTACCTCATGTGTACCTTATAAAATGGGGGGTACATTTCTTAGTGTCCCTGAAAACTATAATGCTACTTCAGGTGACATTTTTATGATATTTTGGGGGAAAGGAGGGAGCATAAAGATTATGTACGGTTCGACCGTGATGCCTGTTACATCAGGGGATGGCAGGCATGGGCAGTATCGAATTTACATGTATCTTTGATAATATTGTTACGTGGAAGATTTACAGTCCCAAAGCTGTCCGCACAACTAACCTTGATGAGGGCACCGATTTCACAACACTCAGCGTCGTCGTCTTCTCGGAGTCAGTTGCACTTCTTCATCCTCATCACGAACAGCGAATACTGCTAACACTACCCCCCCCCCCCCCCCCCCCGCGGGAAAAGCACAGTCCCGGTGCGGTCTATGTTAGCGAAATAGAACGTTGATGGTAGGGCTTTAGACGGGACACATGCACTATTTCGGAGGTTGGAGCTGTGGACGTGGACTTCGGAACCACAGATTCAACTTCGTAGGTGACGTCGATCACGGGGCGCAAAACACGGTAAGGGCCAGTGTAATGGGGCAAAAGTTTTTCACACAAGCCCACTCGACGGCACGGGAGCCACAGCAAAACGAGAGATCCAGGAGTGTAGTGGACATCACGGTGGCGGCTGTCGTACCGGATCTTTTGAGTCTTGGGATGCAGAGAGCCTGGCATGAGCTATACGGCGGGCATCATGAGCGCGGGTGACGGCATCACTGGTGTAAGTACTGGTGGCGTCTGCTGCGGGTAGACAGGTGTCGAAGTGTAGTAACGGGTGTCGGCCAAATAATAAATAAAATGGGGAGTATCCAGCGGTAGAATGGACAAATGAATTGTAGGCGAATGTGACAAAGGGGAGATGAACGTCCCAATCTCGCTGGTCGTCAGACACATACATGGCCAGCATGTCTGTGAGGGTACGGTTTAGACGTTCCGTGAGGCCGTTGGTCTGGGGGTGATATGCGGTGGTGAATTTGTGGCGTACGGAGCACAAACGCAGAATTTCGTCAACCACTCACGACAGAAACAGCGGCCACAGTCAGTTAGTAGTTCGCGAGGAGCACCATGATGAAGAATTACGTTTTCTAGAAGGAAGTCAGCGACGTCTGTGGCGCAGCTGGTCGGGATGGCTCGGGTAATAGCGTACCGAGTAGCGTAATCGGTGGCGACGGCGATCCATTTGTTCCCCGAGGTGGAAACTGGAAAGGGGCCAAGGAGGTGAACGCCTATACGGGAAAATGGGTCAGTTGGTATGGGTATCGGCTGCATATGACCTGAAGGCAAAATTGTGGGCTTCTTCCGACGCTGACACAGTTCACACGCGGTAATGTACTGCTGGACAGAGCGGTAGAGCCCCGGCCAGTAGAAACGTCGGCGCAGGCTGTCGTATGTGCAAGAGACACCCAAGTGGCCAGCCGTGGCAGCATCATGGAACTGTTCAAGGATGGTGGAACGCAGGTGTTGTGGAACGACGAGCAAAAGGTCTGTGCCATCTGGTCGCATATTACGTCGGTATAGGGTGTTCTCGTGGAGCAAAAATGAGGCGAGAGATGGGTCAGGGCGGTCGGAGGTAAGGCGGAGGATAATGGAATGCAGAGAAGGATCTAGGTGCTGTTCCTTGGCAATCGTCAGCGTCTGTAGGACTAGGGGAGTCGACGGGATGACGTGACAAACAGTCTGCATCTTGGTGAAGCCGGCCGGACTTGTAGAAGATGGAAAAGGTGTATTCTTGTAATCGTAGCGTAACGCTGATGAGGGCACCGATTTCACAACATTCAGCGTCGTCGTCTTCTCGGAGTCCGTTGCACTCCTTCATCCTCATCACGAACAGCGAATACAGCTAGGTAACAATATCTTTGGATACATTTTGTGTATCGGTATTAGGTATCCTGTGCGGAAAACGAAATTTTCGGAGTATCGGTATCGAAAATATATTTTTAAAGTATCGTGTATTTTGAAGATACTCTATACTAAGGAAAACTTCAAATATTTAAACCGCCGTGAGACAGGGTTGACGGCACTCGCTCAGACGGTAGTACAGGACCGGAGACATCTCGGCTTGTTGTACCCTTTGAGTTCCCTAAAAATTCCCTGGCCTCTCAGCGTCAACCACATTTCCAGATTCCCTTTTTTTTTAAAACTGAAGGAGGCAACGCTAAGTAGGTGCTCACGAAGTGCTTTACTTTAAAGCACTGATTGCGAACCACAAAGCTGCTAAGCCTTTAATAGACACACAGAGATATATGCAGAAAGCAGAAACGCAAGGGGAACGCGCAGTAGGGATCACGCATACTGCTGTACCAGCTCTTCCTACCCTTTGCCATCCCCCCCCCCCCCCCCCCCCACCCCGTCTCTGCGGCATTTGGTTATCGTCAAGCAGTGCCCTCGGTGCTGTCGGACGCAGTAACTTATGCACAACCCAAAACCCCTGGGCTCCGCGTGCCGGCTCTGCCAGGCGGCAAGAACACAAGCCTCTAATGCCTCAGGCCGCCACGATGCAGCCGGCTAACCACGTTCTTGTAGCTACTGCGTTTGACGGAAAATAAATACATCCTTTGTAACTGCACAGGGACCAGGCTTCCACTAGACGTTTGTTTTTCTGGAAAAAAAATATTACATCCAAAATGTTATAAAATGCGCGACATGAAAAGCTATGAATGCAATTTTCCAGCAGTTAGAATAACAAGTTATGCGTATTCAAATAATTTTTTTTTTGCGAAAATATTTGGGCAGACCTTGAATAAAACTTGTAAAGATGTCTTTAGCTTAATAAAAACTTAATTTTTTGAAATATGCGAATTGATTGACACCATATTAGCCACTTTCTTCTACAGAAGATACTTCTATCTTTTATCAACAAGCAGCTGTAGTTCTCTAGCGGTGCTAGTGAACTTCAAGTTTCCTAAATACCTCCAGGACGATTGAATCAACGCGACTATGGTTCACTCTTACACGCTGATAAAAGGCATCCATCTAATGCAACATTACGGTATGCTCGTGTGTGTATGTACAGAGGCTTTTCTCATTTGCGTCGCTCCTTTACCGGACTGAATAACTTTTAGCCATTTTTTTTCTTGTTTTCCTTCTAGCTTCTTGTTTTTCTTCTGGCTTTTAACAATATTCAGAGCTACGAAAGCTTGCTATTGTACTAATTGCAATATAACTGCTCAGTTCTCCAAACGCACGAAGGTTGCACCTTTGTATTTGTACGTATAGCCAAGTTCTCACAGGTCGGTTCGCATGAACAGCATTAGTATCAAGAAATATTTCGTTAGCCTGTTTGTGGAAGCAATTGCTTAACTGAAACCATGGCTTCAATTCAATGTGAAGTTCTGACAAGGGCAGCTATCCAAGCAATAACTACGTGCTGTCGCATTCGTTAACACCTTTCAGAAAAACTACGCCATTGGAATGCTCTAAAAATTCTAGAAAGCACGGTAAAATGTCCTAATGCCACTAATCGTATTACCACCTTTATTAGCTTAGGATCCCAGTTATGTATCGAAGTATCGACGATACAGTACTGAGCATCTGTATCGAAACTCGATTTCGATCCTGTATCTTGTATCGGTATTGGAAATACATTTTTTCAGGGTATCGAGTATCGGTATCGAAGATACTTTTTCGAAGTATCTTGCCCAGCCCTGGGGGATGGGACCGGAATTTCGAAGCAAGCTCTGCACACTCCGGTCGGCACCACTATTATAACCAAATATGACGTATATGAGGTGCTTGAACATAGTTAATCCTCGCCACCCAGAAAGAGGAAAACGTCTAGAGGAGCAGACAGCAAAGTCATGAAACGATTAGCTTGTGGTTTAACATTGGTTAGCCCCGGAATGAAAAGAAAGCTTCATGTACATGGCTACGCTTATGGCCAAGCTTGGATTGAACACACTGTGCCTTTATCCAAACGTAAAGCCCATTCGTCATCGACCTGTTGGGCACGCCGCCTTTTTAGGGTCTTTTTCCGGCAAGCCTCCTTCGCGTTCCGACGCACTACTGTATCAGGGTGTTCGCCCTCCTCCATCCAACTCGTGAAGTATTGTAAAATAGGCAGGAGCCTGGGGCTCCTATTTGTGCACGTATCGCCCCTATAGCGTCCTCTACTAATACATAAACGAATATTAACAGAAGAGTATACGTTAGTACTAGTGTTCGCCCAAGCTAAGCAGCTTATAGAGTGTGCAAACCATGCGACCGGATTTCGTGATCTAATCCATCAGTAATATTTTCGGGTATCCTGCTCACTATCTACTCTCCCGAAGCAATCCAGGAAACTGTGAGATTCTTTACCACTCTGCACTATCCCTAACTTTGACCACAGTTTCACCCTCACCACCTATCACCTTCCATGCTCCTTTCATATCTGCTTACTAGTAATTACATTGCACGTTCCCTCTCCTGTTGTCTATTACAAAGAATAGAGAGATGAATATTTCTCTCTTCACGTTGCCTTCTCTCAATCGGAGCTTCACACGCCATCGACAATGCCGGACACGTTTTGCGATATTAGGCGCTGTAAAGGTACTGGAAAAACAAAATCATTTCTGTAGCGGTGCTAAAATTTGATAAATTGTTCAGATACTGGGCAGTTCGATAATCATCTGTATATATACAGTTATGATTCTGTATAAGCCGAACTCAAAAGCCATTATTCATAATGAGTCTCGCACAAACGGGTCTCGCTTAGGGAGAGGTTCAAACCGCATGCGGTCAGTTGCAGTTATGTCATGTACTTTGTATTTACTTTGTGGTGTGTTTGTGAAACTTTGTTTTCCTTGTTTACATTTAGCTTTTGGCATAATTACGAATAATAAAAAGCTTCTTCATAGCTCAGCGATTCAAGCTGTTCGTACACATGATCAACGACTGAACTTTATTTTCACTGATAACATGTAAGCTATTAGGGCATGGGCAGAAAAAAACTGACTGAGAAGAGTAATCAAATAGTTTTGGTTTGCCTTTGTTATTTTATAATTATAACGTCAAGTATGCTGTCCTGTAGATACTGTTTACTTGTTGCATAATTTGGAAACTTTTTAGAATTAAATTTTTTCTTTGCGAAAGAAGCCTACGAAAAGTCAATCACATTTTATAATCCGGACCGCGCTAGTTGCGATTGTGTTCGACTTCACAAAACTATATTTGAAAGAAAATTTTAATCACTGAGTGTGCCGACGCTACGAGTTGTGCTTTTTGTTTATCAAATTTAACATGACTTTGGACTGTGAAATCCTCGCTGTTCGATGATTCGAAAACGTTATAGCGCATCACAACTAAAGATGCTAGGTCGTCTTTTACAGAAGCCATGAAGAATACACTGGTATATATATATATATATATATATATATATATATATATATATATATATATATATATATATATATATATATATAATTTCCTTGAACCCATGATGTGTATATGTGTTCTTTATCGGCAGCCGTGGGCATGCGGCCTCATCAATGATTCGATCGCACGGATCAATTCTGTATTCTTTGATTGTTCATGTTAGTTGACGCGATAGGACGCCTTATAATCTCCTTTGGCACGCAAGATGCGCCGACAGGTTTCTCGAAGATTCCAGACACTAATGTATTGCTACAGTGTTCCAGGTCATGGTAGTCACTGTTTGCGGCTTTATCTAGAAGTTAAATTAAACGTTGTCGTTGGCGAAAGGCATTCTTTGTTCGGCAACCGTCAAGCACGATTATTGCAATCGCTGCCGGCGATTGCTTAGTTCTTTTGCGGGCGCCAGTCAGGCTAATAAAGCGTTTATTCAAGTCAAGTTCAGGCCTCCTTATTTATTACCAATGGCTTTATCACTACTAAGGGAAAATATACTAAGGCAGAAAAGGCATTGAGTTTATGCTATAGTGAGACATAGTGTCTTCTGTCCGAATAAAGCATCGGTGACGGATTTCTGTGGCTCTTGGTTTTGCAGGGTAATTTTGGGGTTACAGTTTCACAGTCCGCCTAAAGTGCACTTCAAGACATGAAGATGAGAATGTAAAAAAAACAATTCAGTGAAGTGCTAGTGCCCGCCACAACTCCCCCTCGCCCTCCCCTCCACAGAAAAAAAAACAGTGGAGGACGGGTTTTGTGAAACAAGTGCTCTCCTTTGTCCGGGCTGCAGATGAGGGGAACACCAAGGGTGTAGAGCTTAATATCCGGATTACGCCCCACACCAAGCTATACACATGCGCATCCACTTGCAGGGTGCGCCGCGAAGCGAAATTTTGTTCTTTCGTGTACTCCGTTTTATTTTGGGGGCGCGAGTACATTAGCACTATGGGTCCGAATTTAACCGGCCATCACGGAAAATAAAACAGAGAATGGGGTAATATTTTCACAAAAAGTTATGCTTATTTTTTATCAAGAAAGCGCAGTTCTATATTAGGGCATAGCAATCACTGCCAAAAGTAGTATAAGTTCCCAGTCGAAAAAACCTACAGGATTGTGTAAAAATACGACAAAATATCCTGTAGTTCTGTCGTAACCATCAAATTTTTCTGTAGTTCTCTAGTGCTTTTCGGTAGTTCTGTAGTTCATCTGTAGTATATTTTCGTTGTCTGTGGTTCTCTAGTGCTTTTCGTTTGTAACTAAAGAAATTTCTTATGTTACTATAGAATGTTCGGTTGTCACAACAGGTTTCCCGTCAAAAACCGCACAGAAATTCTGTCGTAACAACCGAAACTTTCCTGTAGTTTTTTCCGGCTGGGTTGGACCCGGAGTCAGTAAAAGGGTGCTTAACGCGCAAGAGTGTTGTGGGTATTTAAGCTCTCGGAATGTGTAAAACGACTCTAGCGACTGAGAAACTATTTGCCAGCTTACCTTACACCACACCTCTGACACCTCTTACTTTCTGAGTTGCGGGATATGCTGCTCATTGAGCTGGTGAAAATAGCAACAGCCCTACAACTGTGCTTGTTCCTGTGCATCAGTATGGAGTGTATTTGACGGGAAGTTTTGCTTTACTTGTTGTGGTGTCGAATCATGGCTGAGTGGCAATCACCACGTGTGGCTTTAGCAATTTCAAAACAGAAGCGAGCCCCTCTTTTCTTCCTTCTGGAGGGTGTGAGAGTTTACAGGCAGACTATCAGATGGTATCAGGTCATGCGACATTTTTTGGTGGGTTCGGTCGATGCTTTTACAGTATCAGCAGTGCTGTTGTAAGTTTAGTACTGCTTCCGTGCCCACAGGTTGTTGAAGTGAAGTTTCAAGCAACCGAAATTTTCTTTAGGGAATTGTACCTGTCTTTCCTATAACTGCTTAGCTTGTTGCGATGATGTTCACTGAGAGAAAAATCTGTTTTTTTTTTTTGTTAGGACATAGCTGCAAGCGCACCTTTGTTTTCTAAGGGCAAGCATTTCACTATTCTGGGCGCTTTTTATCTTGTAATATTAGCTGCCATGCATGCAATCCTTCTTTAGCAGTCAGGCTGAGACCGTCGTTAAGATTTCCTGTGTTAAATGTCACATTTCCTTTCTCAAACTGCACCCTACTTTCATTTTGTGTATAAGTGATGCCGAAAAAGGTCATGTACCTCCTTGTTGCGCTGATCAACAATGTCCTGGAATTTATGGAGTGCCGTAAACGTGCAAGGAGATAGGAAGCGTGCAGAGTGGGTCAGAGAAATTACTCATGTTACTGACACTATAGTGGAAATTAAGAAGAAATGGGCATGGGCAGGACATGTAGTGCGAAGAGGGGATAACCGATGGTCGCTTAGGGTAACCAACTAGATTCCAAAGGAAGGAAAGCGTAGCAGGGGGTGGCAGAAAGTTAGGTGGGCGGATGAGGTAAAGAAATTCGCAGTGGTCAAGTGGATGCAGCTAGCACAGGGCCGTGTTATTTGGAGGAATATAGGAGAAGCTTTCGCCCTGCAGTGGGCATAGTCAGGTTGATGATGATGATGAAAAGAGTAAGCAACAGATTCAACTCAACTCGAAAAGTATTGAGATCGATTCTTTTTCTTCTCTTTTTTTTTTTCAAATAACACGCGTGGTTGCATAAAGAGAGTCGAGGAACCTTAGCGAAGGATAATCGCGGATCCCAAATTAGACACTGTTATCTCTACTCAAGGTTAAGAGGTGAAGAAAGAAGAAAAGAAAGGCATATTCCACCTTGCGGAATGAAACTGTAGTGCAAAGTAAAGTTCTACAAACTGACACACCTTTCTATAACATAATAGCAGCAAGGAACAAAAAAACTGTCTTGTTCAGATTTCCGAGTTCACTAGATTAGTAACAATATTATATCACGACACAAGCACCAGTGCAAATTGAATTGCTTTATTAAGACACTTGCATCTGCGCCCTTCTGCTGCATTCTTTATCAGGACCCCTTAAATGTCTGCGTCCTTTCAAGAATGGTGTGTCAGCATCGAACCTGTTTTAAGTGCTAACTTATCATCCACTTCGCATTGTAGGTTTTCCTGCTGAAGTTAGTTTTTCTTTTTTTTTTTTGCTTTTTCAGTGAACGGGATCACCGATTCCAGGCTCACAAATACACCAAAGGAATATTCTTTCACTCCTTGCCCTACTTTTTCCTCTCCCATCTCCCTCCCAACCACCTCTTTGGCTTTTATTCTCCGGAACTAAAAGCGTACTAACACCTCCGCCAGTGATGATCGCGCTGCCCAGACGAAGAGAAGTCCACATGTCGAAACCCCCGCCAGTGATGATCGCGCTGCCCAGACGAAGAGAAGTCCACATTTCGAAACGTTGGCGCGACCTGCGAACTGAGACTTTCCTCTCTCTACCCTTGTTCAGTGCCTATTTCACACTGAACAGGCATCTTCTTTCTCTCATTCAACGTTTCATCAACGAAAAATTTCTAAAGTGCTGTAAATGTACAAGGTGAAAATATTACTGAGGTTTGCATATCCTTCCATAGATTAAGCCCGAAAAGAGCAAGGACACCAATGATCATTATGATTCCTAAAGATCAAAAGGAAGCCCTTTTTATGTGCGCCTGAACAAGGACTCGTTGATCTTCAGCGGACGTTACCTTGGTTGATTAATTTTTATTTTTCGTTTAAAAAACTGCTCCTCCCGTAGAAGGGAGCGAATTTATTCACGAATATTGTTCTGCTTTGCCAATTATGATATCTAAACTATATAGTTATAATTTTTTCTTGTTAGTTGATACAAGGCCCGGAATTTAGTTGGATATATCCGACAAACAGTAAAAGCCACATTAAAAACGACAATCACTTAGGCGAAGAGCAGCGTAAAACAATTTTTGCACTGTGCAGGCATAAACTATATTCGAGTTGTGTCTGACACCTGTTTTTTAAAATGTCCAACAATATCCAACCCTTCTGAGCCACCCTTCCCCACCTCCTCTGTTGGTTGTGTTGTTGTTGCGGCTGTAGGAAGAAAGAAAAGAAAATGCACGGGCCTGCTACTGGCTCTGTAGCTGAGCCACCTCCGCTGCCTCGTGTGGACAGAAGAGAAAATAGACAAGAAAAAAAAAAGAAGAGGGAGAGTAAGCCGCGCGCCGCAACAACAGCCGTCGTCCACCACAGAAGCAGTGGCGGGTGCAATGACGGCCTACAACAGATAAAATTCGGTGGCTGGGTAGCCCCTGCCGCAAGTGGCGTTCACCTACCGTCCCAGCCCCGTAGGCCACGTTGCAACGCGGTGCTTCGGTGCGGCCCTCCAGCGCGTTGTCGTGCCCTCCAAGACCTAATCAGGCCCTTTAAAAGCGTACTCTTTGCCGCAATGTGCCCTCGCTCTTTCGACATGCCACCGGCAGCCAGGAATCCTGCACAGACCATGGATGCCCCACCAAACTCCTCCACCGCGGTATGGTTCGGACACACCCACGAAACTCCACAGAACTGTGTTGTGAGTCCGCTTCTATCTTTTTGCGATCTCGTTTGATTTAAACTGTCTGGTTAGCTTTTCTTTTATTTTCATCATGACTGAGCTTCGTTTTCTTATCTTTAACGTGCAAGCTTCCTTAGTCCTGATAAACAACTACTACAGCTTGCCCGTTTGTATCACACTGACATTTTATTTTTGCAGGAGTGTAATTTTCGCAGCAGTTTTTTTAACGCGATATCCTCCCCGTCCTTTGACAAATCTATAGTTTCTGATCCTCTCCAGCTGCTTTCTCCCTTTTCATAGTTTCTATTGCTTTCTTAACCTTGTCCTTCATCACTGGTGGAACGTCTGACTGTTTTTCCCTACCGGCAATCTCATTACGATCCTGACTACTTTGGCTGCTGTAGAGATCAATATAAAACTCCTCGGCTACTTTGACTATCTTGTCCATATTTGTGATGACGTTGCTCGCCTTGTCCCTTAGCGCATACATCTGATGTTTGCCTATGCCCAATTTATTCTTCACCGCTTTAAGGCTGGCCCCGATCTTTACAGCATGCTTTGCGTTTATTGATTAGCTTTGATATCCCTGCCGATTCAATCAGGTCTGTTCGATTGGAAGCTTTGATACTCTGGCGATTTTTAATCAAATCGTTCGTCTCCTTAGACAGCTTACCGGTATCCTCTCTAACTATCCTACCGCCTATTTCTACAGAGCACTCAGTAATGATATCTCTGAAATTATTGTTTATTTCTTCTAGGGTAATAGTGTCATCCTGGGTTAGAGCTGAATGTCTATTCTGTAGAGAGATCCTGAACTCTTCTGCCCTCCCCCTCGCCGCTAATTCATTGGTGGACTTCTTTCTTACTAGTCTGTTGCGTTCCTCATTCAGGTTTAGACGTGTGTGTGTATGTAATTTATAATGCGGAAATCTAATGTTACGCTAAGGTGTTTCGGAAAGGAAGGACTGCTTACGGTAGGTAGAGAAGCGTTGTATCTGATGAAGGAATACCATATAACGCTAGGAAGTTAGCGCAGATCCGAACCACTGCAGTGAGATGTCTGACGGGCTGTGAATGGGGTTTATCTCATTTGAGAGGTACTTTGAGAATGCCAATCGCCTGTCACCGGTGTCCTACAAGAAAAAAGAATATAAAAAGTATATAACTAGCATAGCCTTATTGAATCGAAACAACAGTCGCAACAACAACAGCTGCGGAAAAAGAATGCCTATTCACACTCCACGATACTTGGTTTCGTTCAGCAGGCACGTGACGGGGATCCTTTTATTCCTCGCTTGTTTATTTAAGTATAAGTGCGACCAAAAAAATCTGCCAGTGAGGGTTAGTAATGGCGAATTTACTATTGGCAACCTGACGACATGCTTTTCATATCCCCGAATGAATACGTCTTTAGAAAATCTGGAGACTGCCTAGTTCAGTTCAGGTGTTCAGTCGTGTCCGACTCTTCGTGACCCTATGGACCATGTCACGCCACGCTTTCCGGTCTTTCACTATCTTCTTAACATCACATAGCTTCATCTGCAATGCCTCGAGAATGCCATCTAACCATCGCGTTCGCTGCCTACCCCTTCTCCGGCGACCCTCAACCTTTCCCAACATCAAATCTTTCTCCAGCGACTCCTCTCTTCTCATCAGATGACCAAGGTAGCTGAGCTTTAACTTTAGAATTTGACCCTCCAATGAGCAGTCAGGGCTTATGGTCGAAAATATCGACTGATTTGATCTTCTGGCAGTCCAAGGAACTCTTAAGAGTCTTCGCCAGCACCACAATTCAAACGCGTCAATTCTTCGGCGGTCAGCCTTTTTCACAGTCCAACTCTCGCATCCATACATCACAACTGGAAAGACCATAGCACGGGTTATACGGATCTTGGTTGGCAGACTAATGTCTCTGCTCTTTACTAGGCGGTCAAGGCTAACCATTGCTCTCTTTCCCAGAAGCAGGCGTCTCCTAATTTCATGGCTCTAGTCTCCTTCCGAGGTAATCTTGGCGCCCAAGAACAGAAAATCTGTTACAGCTTCCACTTCTTGTCCATTGATGCTCCAGGACTTGATAGGGCAAGACGCCTAGTCCCCATTTAAACAGCTGTTCCGTGTAGTGGAGCAAGAAATTTGGTCAAGATTGTCGGTTGCGAATCACAATAAGCAAATATTTTGGCTTACTTAAAGACAGTTTTAAAGTGCCAAAGCTACTAAGGCTCTGAATGACGCCGCTGTCGAGAACTTCAAAAATTTCGTCCATCTGGTGTTCTTTACCCTGCTGCTTGTGTATCCGGGTCAAAATACACACGCACAACAGCAACGTACTGTTCAAGAATTTACTGTGCTGATATCAGGCGGACGCGAGACTTCGACGTGCAGCAGGCCTGATAAATTGCTGGAAGTACTGGAAGTTTCATTGAGAAGAAACGAGGAGGCTTGAGTACACAATTACCGGATCGGGTTAAGTAATGTGTCGTCTTTGAAGTTAACCAGTCACATCTAAAACAGCGCACTTCAAAACCAAATCGGTAGCTGTGGCACAAAAGATGCTTTGATATATGCACACAGTAAAAGAAAGCTCGAAACACACTCCCGGCTTCCTGATCTAAATATATTGGATTGACTTGCGAGCTCTCAGTACTGGATAGGCGCTTTCTTTATACCTGCGATAGCAAAGAATAGGCGCCTTTTCCATCCGCTATCTGTTAGATAATGCGAGTGCAAGCATATCGATAGCTTTGTGTTTTGTTTTTGGAGCCTTATACGTTAGGTTCATCTCCAGCCCTCCTTCAAGAACTTGAACCACTATGCATCGGAGAAAGAAAAAAACACAAGGAACACAACTGCAAATATCTAGGGCTCAGACCACCACAACTTTGAGAACATAAAAACCAGAATAAATTATTCAGCAACGCAGAGCTATGCCCCAATTTATTGGAAAATGCAAATGAGGGCTTACTACAGAAGACCCATTCGAAGTTCCTCTCTTTAGAAACATTGCTTACTGTTTTCTTGAAGAAAAATTAAAACTTCAGCTGTCTGGCAAGCGCCAGTCTTTTTGTACTCACGGCTTCAATTGTGATCATCAGAAACTAAAACAAAAAGACGTACAAATTTAACTTCTCTGCAGAACATTTATCTTAAACCGCTCGCGAGTTTTTCCATGCCTCAGTCCCATCCACATATTATACATTTTATTTTTCGGGAAGCAAACAACTCTCCAAGGCGCAGGAGGAAATAAAGCTCGGCACAGGAATGAAGGAATCAATGGAACGAACATTCGCATGCATTTTGTGCACACGTTTAGTTGTTTCACATTTTTCGACGACGCACTCCCGCAAAGAGACGCGCACAGGCAAAGCAAGAAATGTCTCCCGCGCATCCGTCCGTCGCTGCCGCCGTTTAGATCCGGGTGCATTTGCGTCCCTATCCACCCCGCACATATCCCTCGCATCTCCGCACTCGTCATTCAGCCGCAAACGCAGGGCAGCGCCCTTGCATGAAGCTGAAGGCTTTACCGTCTTCCCGTGAGCTGCCTTCCCTATCCAAGCACACGACCAATCCCAACTGTCCCCCAAAACCCAAAGCGTTCCCTTAAGCCCCAGGCTTCCTTCCTTTTTTTCCCGACGACTTGCAGCCACGCCATTTCATCATTGTTTCTCCCCCTCCTTAAAGAGCAAGGGTGTTCTTACGTGCACGTTCAGTTGGCCCATTTGTGTTCATCTCGCTCCCTACCAGCCCTTTTTTCCCTTAGTTTTGGCGTGCGTGCCAAAGGGATAACACGGAAAGCGTGCGGGCGCATTTGGAAAATGGCTTTTGCGCCGAGAGCTACAGTCATCCGCTGGTCTTTTCTGTTTTCCTTGAAAATTCCTTCCTTTGGCAGCTTACTATTCCGTTCTTTCGCGCCTGCCTAGAGCTGTCCATCGAGCATGCCAAGGCCAGCAGCCATTGGAAAGAGGAGATATTCCTGGCGCATTTACAATAACAGTTAAAAGTTTCCGCTCGCGCTTCAGTGTTTGGGAAAAACTGAGATACAAAGTTCCACTTTCTTTTTTTTCTGCACAGAGTTGAAGTTTTAAGTTGCTCCATAGGTCTACCCAAGTAGTTGTCCTGATTTTATACGTGCGCAGAAGCAATCAGCATCCTTGAGGAAAGAAAAAATCGATAAGCGCAAGGTGTTTGGGAACCTGTCCAACTTTCTCACACCTGGAGATTTTCTCCACCTGTCCTACTTTCAAGGCAATTTGAATTCAAATGGAAGGGATTGCGATAGTGTGAGTTCCTGGTGACTTAGAAGAAACTTTTATTCTCGTGCTATTGGCTGGAAAGTTCATATGCAAAAAACGCGAACAAACTATACTTGAAGCTTTTATTACTGGCCTTTGAAACTGATGTGCACAGGTATGTGCTTGGAGTGTGGATTTGTTTTTTCATTCTTGGGGAGCAGGGAAGGGGGAAGTGTAAGCATAAATATATGCATAAACACTGCATGTTACGACTCTGCATTGCGGGATTTGAGGTTTTGCTTATATCAATTTGCATTCTTCAAATTGCGACCGTTGCCTGAAAGCACCTATTACCTGACGTTCTCAAAAAAAGAGAAAAATATCCCATTATGACCTTCCACGTGTCAGCAAATAAGCAGTCTTTCTGATGGGAGGGATTGTTCTCCAATTCGAGGCTTAGAAAATGTTTTGTCATTAGACCACTTCAGATTTCTCGAAAACTTTCAGAGCCTAAACGGAACATTTTAAACAGCGTATATTAGGGAACGTTTGTTTTTGTAGACGGTACAAATATTGGCCGAAAGGTCCTTACGTATTTTGATGAAGCCTGATCATGAATAAGGACGTCTTTCTCTTGCTTTTCGCAGCATCACTACACTTTATTAACCGACACTGATGTGAAATGATTATTGATTGGTCGAGAAGAATATATAATGTGTTAATGGATCGCAGCTAGGATATATGCCGTTCTGCTTTTGCCCTAATGTAAACTAGCTACTGTCAGCTCCTAGCTAATAAACGATCGCACTTTATTTTGTGTTGTTCAGCAGTGGAAATTTAAAAACTGGATCGAAATGCGTCACTTTCAGAGCTTTTGAAGAAGTTGAGCCAAAAATGAACACTGTTTCAGGGGTATGGATATGGCTTGCTCTAATAAGAAACACATGGGCCACAATTAGATAAGCGCTGAACTAGTGGCCAACACTACATCCTCAAAAAGGTAGCCGATTGTCGATAGAATTTCGACACGGTGTGTTATGAAAGGGCAGTGAACAAGGGTAGAGGGGGGGAAGCCTCAGTTCTCAGTTCGAGGCATCGTTTCGACAAGTGGACTTGTCTTCATCTCGACGCGGACAAGCCCACTAGTCGAAATGTTGGGTCGACCTGCGAACTAATCCCCCCCTCCTCCTTCTACTCTAGTTCAGTGCTCTTTCATACCATGTAGCCATCTTCTTCCTCTCATTCTACGTGGATCCTCAACAGTGTGTGTTGACACATTTGGTTCAAATTTTCATAGAAACCCAAGCGTATGCGGGCCAGTTATATTTTTTTTACTCTACACTGCGAGGCACACTTTCCCTTTTCACTGAATTGATTGACGGAATTTGACTGATCGTTTATTTCACTCATTCCATTACTCATTCTAAATTTACCGTTAATCGGTACTCTGAATTTAGAGGGAGATATACGCACGAAAACAGTGTTGTTTGTCACAGGCTACTGGCTACTTTCGTGAGGGCGGTGCAAAAACGACCGTAAGAATCGCTTTCATTCGCACAACGTGCCATCACATTGGCGAAATAGGACGTCATTTGAAAATCGGCATGGGCAAAGTAGAAAATACTGGAATTTTGATAACATATGAAATATTCTCAGTCAGAACTGTCTCTGAGTATGCGTAAATGGTTCAACTATGGCGGCACGCTTGCTGAACGCAAGCGCACATACAGAATCACGAACAATAGGAGGAGCTCGTGTGCTTTACTGTGAACTATCTACTGGTTTGGTAAAGTGTGCAGAGTTATCGTCGCGTCATTAGTACGACTATATTAAACGCAGTGCAAGGTCCGAGTAAACTGTTCTAATTTTTTTTGACAATATTTTTGCCGCGAAAAACACAGCTGCTTGTCACCCAATTGTGTAGGAATGCAAATGAGGCAGCAGAGTGCCATCTAAATGGGACATGGTAGGAAGTGTGAACCACTGTAAAGCAAAAGCAGCACGGGTGGTGCCTGACTGTCATAAACGGCACCATTAATACTCCTGGTTTAAGAGGCTCGTCAGACAGAGTTAAAAGGCGCCGCCCGACCAAGCGGAACGGCGCAATCTCAAAAACCTCCAAAGAATGCCATAAAGTCTGCGCATGATAAAAGGTCGCCATAATGAGCGCACAAGCGTCAGCCTCCTCTGTGATCAAGTGGCGAAAGCTCCGACGCCTATTTGGATAGCTGCGCTTTTGGCCTCCTTAAAGCGCTAGACAAAACGAAAATGATAAAACGGAAGCAAAACCACTTCGCCCGCCTCGTTAGCGAGCAGGCAGACAGCGGCTTAACGGGAGCGACGAGACGAGGCTGACAAAAGACAACATTGTTTCAGGAGCGATCAGCGCGGCGCCTACTTTGAGCGCGAGCTCATTTCCCACTTCTATTCATGGAGGCCCCAAGTAACAATGAAGATACGCTCTCGGAGTCCCAAGGACTCGCCGAGCGTCACCGCCATTATTTATGCCGGAACAAAGAGTGCGAGCCGATGCTCTGGGCTCTAACGCCTCCTGGGATATGGACGCGTGTTCTCCACAGGAAACTAAGCGGAGAAATTTCTCGGGACTCAATTTGTCTCCGTGGTTGGCTCTTTCCCGAATATCGCCGAGAGTTCTTGTCTGAGAAACTGCCGGTTATAGGGACAAGATTTTAGATATTATGAGAGAGTGAAAATATTTTGGGTTCGCTCGCGGTAAGGAACACCTACCAGCAATAAGTATTAGTATTCGGACAGTTTAAAATGGCACAAACATGTTTTAACTATGTTTGCTTGCATTAAGTAGCTCTGCTTGAATAAAAAAATGCGCGGTCAATCATCTTAGCATTATCGAAAATGGCAGCATTCTTCTTTCCATTCCACGCAAACTCACGTTACTTATTGAGCAACAGGAGTGCTTATAGTAACGCAGAAAGGTTTTATTGAAAAGGTAGGGAAGAAAAAATTACAAGAGTTCAACACTGCTGAACCAAAAATTCAGCGAAAGAATTAGCTGCGGGTGACCGAGCGTTCTTCCCAAACAGTGAGCGCCGTCTCTCGGCTGTGACACAGCGCTGTGTATGGACTCACCGCCACCATCCGATGGTGCTAGCTGGGGCCCCGTCTCTCGGTATGGCGTGACGTCACACGGTCACGTGAAAGGTCATGTATGGAGGCGCCACGACACGCCAAAGGCTCGAAGTGCTAGCAGGTTTGCTTTCGCAATAAAAGAAAGACGTAGTATCATTGACGATATCCTGGAACGTGATCCGGCAGCATTCAGTTTGCGACCAGCAAACAGAAAACCTTATTTCTGATTCAAAAACATCTATATCAAGTATGTTTTTTTCTCAATATTAGTCATTCATTTGTCTTTTGTGACCAGGAATACTGCAGCCTTGAACCACAAGAAATGCAGGGTGTATCAATTGACCCTGGTTCACAGGCTTTCTTATCAGCCACACATATCGACACCACACTGTTGGTACAAAGATATCGAGAAGTTAGAAGGTTACGTACCTTTGCGCCCACATACAGTGAACGACTGGAATAAATTGTCAGAAGTCCTCTAGCTCCCAATCTTCGTTTGAAAATGTTCGGTCGGGCCTTTGGTTGAACTCATATTTTCCTTTTTATTATGTCCTGCTGTGCGCTTTATAATTTTTTGCATATGATTGTTACATATTACAATGTGCCATGTTTTTTACATCTTTCTTGCTTTTATGACTCTTTTGTTATCAGTTTGCTCCGTATTGGAATACATTGTATTTTGTAATATTATTTTTTTGCAAGTTTTCATTTGCATGTTGATGTATGCTTTGATACTGTAGGTCTCCCAAAAATGCCCTAAACGGGCACTGTAAGTACATACATACATACATACATACATACATACATACATACATACATACATACATTTATACATACATACATACATACATACATACATACATACATACATACATACATACATACATACATACATACATACATACATACATGCATACATGCATACATGCATATATACATACTGACACGCATACATACAGACATACAGACACACACATACAGAGATACATACATACAGACACACACACATACAGACATACATACATACAGACAGACATACACACGGACATACATACATACAGACACACACACATACAGACAGACATACACATACATGCATGCATGCATACATACATACATACATACATACATACATACATACATACATACATACATACATACATACATACATACATACATACATACATACATACATACATACATACATACATACATACATACATACATACATACATACATACATACATACACATACAGACATACATACATACATACATACATACATACAGACATACATACATACAGACATACATACATACAGACATACATACATACAGACATACATACAGACACACATACAGACATACATACATACATACGCACACATACAGACATACATACATACATACGCACACATACACACATACACACACGCACACACATACACACATACACACACGCACACACACATACAAACACACACACATACACGCATACACACACACACATAAAAAGTTTTGGTGACAATAGAAAACAAACTACGCGTCTACAAGGATATGCACCTAGCTGTTGCCTGGAACGTTTTGACGCACGTAGGCACATTTTCACCAGGAATTTACAAAACTCGTTTTCAATGTTACTAGATCTACAAGTAGCATTGCATTGTTCGGTTGGTCCACTTCAGTCAAAGCTATTGAAGTTAATTGCGCACATCTTGAGTAAATGTGTCTATAAATGAATGGGCTACCATTTTATCCTGCCAGTGATAATGAGAACTTTAGTGTCCGCTATACTGGGCGAAGGAATTCAGAACCACGGGAATAGAGATCGAACGAAAAACAAAAAAAAAAAGAGAGACGTAGAACGCGTGTATTCCTCGCACATGCCAGTAAGCCCGGCCTAATTGCTCCCGGGTCTGCTGGCGGAAGCCTTGCTTCGGTGTAGCCTCGGGCATCTTTTATGCACTCTTTGTTAGAACGGCGGATAGAATCCAGTCCCGTTGCCCTTTTTGTTTCTTATCCCACTCGTATTTACCCAGTACCTCTTCTTTACCTCTCTGTACCGACATTTTGACCTCATTTTGCTTCTGCAATCTTTCCTCCCATTCATCCGCTGTGTTTTCGGGGCTCCGGTGCGAGATGAGCCCAGCTTAGGAAGCTGACACAGCGGCCTTCACTGGTGCAGTTCACCAGGAGGAGCTTTTGGGTTGGGGAAACGTGAGAAGCGGGCTTGGGACCGCAGGGGATAGTGCGGTGGGGGAAGAAGTAGGAGTGAGGGAAGGGGGTTGGTATTCGTTGGCTAAGCCAGCGCAATTAGTGCGCGGAGTAATTAAAGCGCATAATTTATGGTGGACTCACGGCTGGCTTGCTAGCGCACCGCTCCGTTCTCTCGTCGTGGTGTTGGTGAGGGGGGGGGGGGGCGGTGCCTGCGCCGGGGCGCCATTCGACCTGGCTTCCTCCGATTATTTTGTGGTGAGCTTCGAGTTTGCCAGACGCCGAGCTTTAGCCGGGGTGCTGATTTCACGGCTACGCAGAATGTTGCGTGACTGGTGCGTCTGCGGTTGCTCGAACTGATGAGTTGTACATGGTCGGTGGCATTAAAATTAGATGCTTTCAGCTTCTGGGTTGTGATATTTTTGTCAGAAATATTCTGGTTAAAAATAGTTAGCGGTTTTAACTATTAATCGGTTATTGCATGCCTGCGTAGTGTTGTCAACAATTCATTCAATAACACGTATAGAGATGTTTGACGTTCTCTTTATTGGAAGTAACGAATTAGCATGAAATGATTGTTCGGGTAAAATACACAAATAATTATGCAGAGGATGTATACTTCGTGCTTTATACAAGAAAACAACGTCGAGATGCTAGTTGTATAGAGGGGAACTTTAGTTAGCATCTTTGACGTACCAGTTGTGTCTCAGTGGTTGAGTATCAACAAATGCAAAATAAAAACACGAGATATGAAATTATTGCTTTCAAAATTATAATCAGCAGTTTGTGAATCATCCTTAAATGGGTCACTTGCATCGAAAAAATCCCAAATCCTGCTCCTGGCAATAATAAAATTTTAGTGAAACTGCAGCACCGAGGGAGGAGAAAACGTTGGGCTGTATTATAAAGCCTTCCTTTTATGATCATGGAAGATTTTATTAAGAAATTTCTAACCACCGCACGCGTCTCTGTGCACAAAACAGATAAGGAGAACCACTAGCAGCAATTTAGCGTAGCGTTTATTATAAATAAATATGTTGGCCAATTCAGTTTCATTTTAAGAAGGCAGGATCATAGTTAATATTTGGCTAGTGAAATTAGTGGACCTCCTTTTTTCAGACATAACGGGATTCTGTAAAATGATGATGTTTTGAATATGACACTGCCAATAGCCATGAACAACGAGGAGCATTTTTTTACACAACAATAAGAAATGATTAGACGTATTGAAACAAAAAATGAGCTGTGATCATCCATTTTTCTGCAACTGACCAAAGCGACTGAAAAAAAGTCCATCGCAATTTGAAGGATAAGGAAATACAGCGTCACAGACATGAAATATGTGCTTTACATGAATGCCAGAATGCAAAATGCACCACCCTAGTGAGACCCGCCGCGGTGCTGTGGTAAGACGCCCGACTACTGCGCAGGAGCACCCGAGCTTGGCCCCGACCGCCGGCGGCTGCGTTTCGGTGGAGGCGAAAAGTGGCATCCGTGCGCTGTGCGATGTCGTTGTTGTGGCTGTAGGAGGAAGGAAAAGAAAATGCAAGGGCCTCCTACTGGCTTTTTAGCTAAGCCACCTCCGCTTCCTCGTGCAGACAGAAGAGAATAGAGAAGAAAGAAAAAGAAGAGGGAGCGTAAGACACGCGCCGCAACAGCCGTCGTCCACCACCGAAGCGGTGGCGGATGCTATGACGGCCTACAACAGATAAAAATTCGGCGACAGGCCAGTCCTGCTCACGCCCCATCAGGGCCAGGAGCAGCCACCCTCCACCTCCTCCGGCCGCGCTGCGCGATGCCAGTGGGCGATAAAGATCCCCAGATGGTAGAAATTACCCCGCAGACCTCCACTACGGCACCTATTTCTCTTTTTCCACTTTCATACCCACCTTCCTCCCTTCTCCTACGGCGCGGTTCAGGTATCCACAGAAACAAGTGAGACAGATAGTGCGCCTTTCCCGTCCTGTGAACTAATTATTATTATTATTACTCTCTTTCCACACTTTTAACATTCAGTTGCTCTCTGTTGTATCCCCAGAGAACGCGCACTTAAGAAGTGATGTAGTAGTAAGTGGGTTTATTATAGAACAAAATAAAAATAATAAAGGAAGGAAAGAAGATTTTTTGCCTGCCCCGATATCTGCTTTCAAAATGAGCTGAAGCACCTGAACTGTGGCGGCGGAAATAAAGGGTTAGCAAGGTGACAGATAGGAGAAATCAAAGAGGTGAGCGACAGGGAGAAACACCAGTTTAGATTAAAAGGTAAAAGAGTAAAATAAAATATTGTACATAGCGAAAAGAAGTGACGTTGAAAAATGCGTTTTTGAGCACCAGGAATATGTCACATTTTGCGATAGTTGTCATGCTACGTGAATTGAGTGAAGCTTTCTGTTGCTACTGCTATTCATAAGGCATTGAGATGTTTTAGAACCTTAGATTATCTCCTTCAAAAGTAAAACCAAAAGGGTTTGGTGGATGAAGAACAACAACGTGAACGATGGCCGGAAATGTGCAGGTGCACTTTCCAAAGATGCACAGTGTTGATTTTTCTAATGGCTTGGACCTCCAATATGCAAGGGACTTTTAAAGCCGATTTTGAATACACTATCTTTCGTTTTCAGTGCTTGGTATTTCAGCTTGAAGGGATTAAATTCGGCTTTCTTTGTTCTTATTCGCGAAGCGTTATAAACATAAGTAGTGATACGTTACAGATGCTTGTACATAAGACACCATAATATGCAAACTATGATCACTCCGACATAAAACAGTTACTACAATTACTTTGCTTTCTAATGCGAAATTTGAGCGCAGCTCATCAGCTGCTTCACCTTTTCGATAGATTAAGGCGAAGAATTCGAGCAAGACACGTATGTACATTACAAGACAACTTTTTTTTTTAAAATTGTTCACACGTATTCCTTCAAGAAACATGCCACTAACAGTTCTTGGCTGTTATGAAAAAGTTTTGTGGTCGCAGAAATGAAGAAAGCAATTAAGTTATCTGGAGGTTGCTGGAGGCAGCGCTTGGCCCATAGGAACGTTGCACGACGAACAGATAGCAGCGACTGACTGCTGTCGCTGACGCCGCTAGCGAGTGAAGAGAACGTTACTCTGCGTTTCGGTTTGGGATGCACGTAACGTGATCCGCTGATAAGGAGTTGGCGTTTCGGTAACCGGAGAGCACCCTCGCCGCCATGCAGGAAGAGGGAGGAAGGGGGGGGATGCATAAGCAGCGGCGAACGGTGGAGCGCGCGTAGCAATCAGATAACACGCGTGATCTGCGCCACGCAGGAAGAGGAGGCTGAACTGGTTACGAGGCCCACGCCGACGGCGACGCCGACGCGAAACCCAAGAACGCGCGCCAAAGAGCTGCGCTCTAAAAGAGAAAACGTCGATCATCTCGGGTGAAACCTGCGCAAGGAACCTCGGTTTTGCAGAACTTCAGGAGGCTGTGAGCGAAAAAAAAAGTTGTGAAATGGTATTTTGAAAAGCTTTCTTCACCTGATACTAACGCTTCTCGAGGAAAAGCACACCCCGCATCTCTATTCGTGTTTTTGTTACTGAGGCACTGAGAAAATTTGTTGGAGGCTCTTAGGTCTCTCTCAAGTGCGGTAGGGAGAATGCCCTTCCTGCGACTGCTTGCACTCATCTGCTAATTTTCGCTCATTTGCTTTTTTGTTTCTCGTTTCGAAGCGAAAGTTTCACTGCGCCACGTAGTACGAGAGGTTTGGTAAGCACGGTTTTCACCTCGAAAAAGATTCAGAGGTCAGGCTTCTGCGTTAAGCCTAGTGGTTGCCATGTGCCTTTAGGACATAATCACGTAGGTTACCATGTGGCCCGTACCACTGTCAAGGTCACGTGAAGTCACTTCAGTGTGACTTGGAAATAGAGGTTGCTAGAGGGGCAATACGTGTATAAACGGGAGCCCCCGGGCTCCTGCCTAGGTTACAACACTGCGCGAGATAGAGAAGTACAAACACCCAGCTATTTTTTTTTCATTCTTCTTTGCCCTTTTTATTTTTATTTTTTTATTCTTTCTACTTTTGAGGAGGCCTTACATTAAAAGTTTGCAACGCTTTTGCACGTTTTTTGCGCAATATCTACGTCCGTGGCTGTTTTGACATCTGCAGGCTATATCGACATGCATGGCTATTTCAACGTCTAATTATCTTATCGGCTATATTTCATTAACTATTTACTCCACATCAACCGAATGTTTTACGTAGAGACATTGTTTCACTTGCTACCTCATGAAATAATTCTTTCACTCACAAATCATTTCATTCTTCGGCACGGACTCTGTGAACCTTTCTTTGGGTGGACACTTTCTGCGCACATCCATGAGATTATAAAGGCTTTCGCTTTAAAATGTGGATTCGTAACTTTCTTCCTTAAGGCTTTTGAAAGTGACACAAAAGCAGCACATAGCGCCGTGGAAGCTTGCAGGCTTGTTTCTTTTTAGCTCGAATGATGACCACAGTTGCGGAAGCGGTAACTCGCTCTTTCTGGCCTTGGTTAAATTTTTTACAAACAGTTAAGCGATCTAAAAACGCGTAACTCGATGGCCTTTTTTGGACCTCACTAGAAAAGAGTCTTTAAAAAGCATCTTGAGAGATGTGTATCGGTAGAATTAAACATCATCGCTAGCTCCAGGTGGCCGTAGGGCACCCGAAGTGACCTGGTCTAGGAATTTAAACAATGGTAATTCTGGTCATAATGGAATTGGTCCACTATTGTCGCAGTTTCGCGAATCGTGCGGCAGCCTGTTGAATTTCACTCACTAATTTCGAAGAGGTATTCGTGCACCTTATAATAAACTGCAGAAGATATGCAGGAATCATCGCTTTTAAACGCCCCCGGATAAAACAGGAAGGGATCAATATTCGACTCTTTTTCTCAGAGTTACTTGCTGTGGTTCCTGTAGGTTGAGTTATGAGTTATAACAGTAATACACAAACGGACGAGTAGATATTTTAACCAGACAATGCCCGGCTCACTGAGTAGTAGTGGCTATAGAGATGTGTAAGAGGAATAAGAGTTAAACCGCAGTATTAGTCCCAGCCACACTTACGATTACAGCTAAGACGCAAAAAGCAGGCAAGACGTCTGTAGGCATATACGCAAGCTTCTGCAAGAGGCGCCTTGGCGGCTTTTCTTGGGGACGAGAGTTGCTGCCCAGGCCACAAAATTTTGGCCTCTTTTCAGGGCCGTCAATCCAAGCGGCCCTGTCTAGCCTTTGCGGACATACGGATGAAGGAATGATTGATTCATCCTCTTGGGCTTTGGCTAAATCTCTCCCTCATGAAGTTTAGGGAGTTTATCGTCCAAAAGTTAATCACGTTATGAGTTGACGCTGCAACGTTATGATGAATGAGTTGCCTGTGTGTTGGCCATAGGCCTCCTGCAGTCAAACTGAAGAGTGCGAATGTATACACGTTGAGAAGCAATAGATTTAGTGTACCTTTCGAAGCATTGGTCAATCGTGCCTAATGCCTTGTGAGCGCTTCTTGGATTTGAATATTTCGTTTTAAAAGGGAAAGTTGCTTATATACTGCATTTCCACTTTCAAAGCACGCAGTACAAAGAAAAAGTTCATAATAGTCGTTCTTCTAGCAGGAAGAAAATAAGCAAATATTTTATGTTTACGCACAACTACACATTTAGAGAGTGTTTTCTTGTGGTAATTAGGACGGCGTGAAGAATTTGCAGAAATAAATTTGGTGTAACTTTTACTAGAGCTTTTGTCATGCCATTTACTGGATAAGTTCAAGAAAGGGACAAGAGCCCTAGATTTTAGTGGTTTCTTTGGCCTAATAGTACAGTACTTTGCAGTAATTTTACCAGAAATGTTTTATCTTGGCTTTCCAGCCAGAACATGGTGAGCAGTCAGTGACCTTAGCTTGCAGGGATAATCAGAGACATGTATAATAAAATAAATGCCCTGTATCGTGTATATAATACCCCTCTAACTCCACTAGCAGCAATCTCCTCTACTCCTGCATTCAGGTCCTATAATCATCGGTTTCCTTGCGGGGTGTATACGCGCAGTATTTCCTTCAGGGGTCATTACAACTGCTTCTGCCAGAATAATATTGAGTGAGTACGACGTACTGGACATTTATTGGAAATTTGCACTTTCTAACATTTCTACCATTTCAAGCGACGTAGTTATGCTCAGAATACAGCCTGGGCGGCTTTCTTCCGCATGTCCTAACTTCTGTGTCCGAGCGTGGGTGCGTGTATTTGTCATGTCTCTCGTTCCGATAAACGTTTGTGATTGCCTGGCATTAATCTACAAATACGCAGCAGAAATAACACGCCATGCTTGGGTGTTCACGCGTTTGTACCACGCAGCTAGAAGAACCACAGAAGCAATGCTTCACAACAATCGCTTTCCCCATCTCGTTCTAACTCAAAGGCGAGCCTACAGATTCCGACTCAGCACATTGGAGCTCATCGCTCCTAAACATTCGCCCCACTGAAGAGGCCATCGCTGATTGCGCCATGTAAGGGTTTCTCTAGAACGCCGCCTTTGTTTGTTCTTTGTGGAAAACCAACGATCGTCAAAACAATCCCTTCATTCCTTCCACGCAGCAAAGCGGCCCATTTGTGTGACAGTCCGGAACCCCTTTTCAGCGTTTTTCACGACAATTCTTGAAGAGGGTACGGTCAAGCGGGAAACAATGACACCGACGGCGCCGACAAAATGCGTTCGCTCGCTCTGGCCGCGTTTCCATGGGGACGGCAGTGAGTCACTTCAGGTCGGCTGCGCCGGGCCGATAAATCGACCTTCGGATCGGCTACGAATTGGCCAGCGGATTGAATGCGGATCGACTCCTGGCGTGCTGTGTCTGCCTGCCACCGCCTCGCAGGCGCTTCCGCGTCCAAATTCGACCGGCCAGTCATCAGTCAAGCGTTGCGCGCGGAAGGCGATCGAACGGCGTCTAATGGACGGATTTTCTCCCGACTCGCCTCGCTTCCGCTCTCTCTTCAGGCGCCTCGTTCATGGAGGCGCAGACAGTGACGTTATCGGCTTCAGCTTCGAAAAAAAAATGGTTCAGGGTGTAGGGGAAGCCTATGAAGGACGAGACGTCGTGCATACGTCATCTCGTTGCGTCGCTAAGGGCTCCTACTAGCAGACACACGAACTTGCTGAGGAACTAAAGACACACCCACGCAAAAACATGCCACGCGCAAGCAAGCGGACAAGTAATGCGGACGCATAGCTATAGAGGGCGCTGCAAGGGAGCTCGTTTGTCGCGGAGATGAGGCGCCACTTCCATTCTGGATGAAATTGTTCGTGAATAATGATGCACGCTCGTCGCGCCAAGTTTGCGGATAGCCCGGTACTTCTGGTGACTGGGCGCGCAATTTGCGCGAGGCGCGTCGACTGCCGCTTCCGTTTTAGTCGTAATATGCTCTGATGGTAGCACAGGCTGCTTTCCGCGTTTTCAGCAATGCGCTAAAGACAGTCTTTTGTCACCAGGACATTCTCCGAAGGAAATGACGTTTATTTAGAAAAAAAAAAAGAAAGAAATATTAGTGCCATTTTATTAGAAGCACGTTATTTATAAAATTCTAAACAGGAAAAGAGGTTCAGCGGAAAGGCTTTAATGTGACATTTGATTTTACGCAAGTAAAACATGAATAAAGCTTGTATGATAATAAGAACATTCTGGTAAATCTTAGTGCAATATCAAAGAAAAATAATTTCGTAAAAAAGTAAGTATCTGCGGTAAAAAGAAAAAAAACTAGCTTCAGGTTCCACATCGAATCATGAACTACTGACAAGACCAAATTACTTCCTTTTTTTGTCAGCTATGTATCGCTCTGTGAATGTTCAGGAGCTGTTATGACAGGGCTAAAGGTGATCAATAATAATTAAAACTTCAAAGGAGTCATTTCATCAGAGGTTTGAAACGTTAAGCTCGAGATCTTTGCTTAAGTTCTTGCTGCAGCAGTATAATGTCCGAGGTATAGAATGAATTGTTAGGATAATGTACTTTTTATGGTTTATAAACGTTTTGAATAAGCACCTAAGATTCTTTTTTCAGATCAATTAGCTCCGGAGCAGCTGCTCACCAGGAAGGGGAAAATCCTGCACCCTTTGAAGGTCTGGGGGGTACCCGGCAGCACCAGGGACCGAACCTGGTACCTACCGAATGGGAGGCGGGTGCTCTACTACATGCCACCGATTCAGTCCTGTCTAAGGTACTGACGCTAACAATGAACATTTATGTAACATAACGTAACTCAGAGTAGAATGAGAGGAAGAAGGTGCTTGAACAGTATGAAAGAGCACTGAACAAGGATAGAGGAGGAGTCTCAATTTAGGTGAGGCTCTCTCTACAATTGTCCAGTGCTCTTTCATGTAATGTAACTTATACCCCTGTCAAGCGCGCAAAATAAAGTGCACTTACGGCGAGTGTCAATTAAGAAAAGTGCACTCTACCGCTGCTAAATAGCGTAACATAAGTGCACTTGCCAAAGTGTGCACTCAGGTCGGAGTGCGTTCGCAAAACAGACTTCGAGGGCTGAGCGCGTAGCCTCGCCGGTAGAAATTTCTTCGTCACAAATGTATTATGTAATAAGATATGTATACAAGTTGATTTTACGTGTTTTGTACATATTTTCATTTGATGAAATGTTTTATAATAGCGACGGGCAAAATATCAAATAACAAAAACGTGATGTAACCACGTACGCAACTTCCACATGATGAGTGGTGCGCCACTGCGGCTACGCCATTTTCAGTTAGGGGGCGGTCGTTATTGTTCATGGTGCTCGTTGATAAGGGGTCTATGACATGGCCCGGTGTTAAATTTTAAGCATTTTTAAAATGTTTTACTACTTTCAAAAGCAGTTCCCTGAACTTCGCGCTTGGAGGTTCCAATTTTTTTTTTAAACATGTTTTTCAGTTGCTAG
Source organism: Amblyomma maculatum (assembly GCF_055883805.1). Classification (NCBI taxonomy): domain Eukaryota; kingdom Metazoa; phylum Arthropoda; class Arachnida; order Ixodida; family Ixodidae; genus Amblyomma; species Amblyomma maculatum. The sequence goes on along the minus strand of NC_139351.1, from coordinate 40,551,435 downwards.
TTTTGTACCAATGAGTGCTTATGCGAGTGCACTTCGCTTTCCCGTTTAGCACTACGTAGTGTAAAGTCTCTTTCAAGCTGCGAAGTGCACTCCGCGTAAGTGCACTTTAACTTGCACGCTTGACTGGGGCATTAGAAAGAAATCGAGTTTTATGTTCGAAACACTCATATAGCTTCCTACATAAACCGAACATTAATGCGAGGATCATGCACATGCGTTACATGGCAGCACATACCGCATGTAGCTTGAACCATAAACAAATTATGCTCAATATCGAAGTAGCGACTAGCTTAATAGAAGTCAATACAAAATTTCTCATTAAGATTGCGAGTATGTTTCAGTAGAATTTATGGAGCCCTTGCTTGTAACGTTATGAAAACGTTCCTAACACTTTTAAAGTGTTCCAGATTATTAAAAGCTCGCTTACTTGAATAACTAATTTTGCACTGTTCCAGTACTTTTCTCCTATTTTGGACAGTAACGCTAAACGCCAACTAACAGAAACTGAAACTAGATCTATTGGTTGCATATCATCCGCTCATAATAAAACGCTTTCCGTACGAGGCATCGGGGTCAGTGCTGCTTAATCGTGACTTCAAATGGTTCTCTTAGAGACAGAAGTGAAATCACAGTTGTTTTTAAGTGCCCTTAATTTACTCAAAATTGCATCAGGTCAGTTTTGGATGGTTCACAACGACTTTTTGACATTCGGACTCAAAAATATGGGTGCAGAACAGACGTGTTCTGCGAACCTTTCTTGAAACTCAGTAGCTTGCGTCATCAAATGCCCAACCCCGCCATTCCCCATACCACACACCATACTAGATGCAGATGCTCTCCGCTGAATCGTGCACGCCAGTGTTGCAAAAGCTCGCGTAAGCCCGAATACCTCATCGAGGAGTATGTAAAAAAGGGAAGTTTTCGGAGGAAATCGTGGATTGCGGAACATTCCGCTCATTGCCCTTGAAGCTCATATCTGCCTCAATGACGTCAGCATCTGGCCTTTGCTGCAGTATTGCAATCGTGAAGTATACGCGTAAACTCTGAAAGATCCTAAAAAGTATACTTGAGGCTCAAGCCGCGCTCTAACGCATTTCCTTCAATAGTTAGTTGGAGTGAGAAGTTGCAATTGCAGTATTTACAAAATGGTGCGCTGTGGTGTCAATTATCGCAAGTTATTTAACTACACAGTAACTATGATCGCAGATCAGCCTTCTGATGAATTCTGCTCTTGTTGCTGTGAATTTTACCTTTCGCGAATTTATTCTTGCTGTTTTTATTATTCAATGATCATAGAACCCTCTGCACAGCGTACTACTCAACCTGCCGGCTGTGGTTGTTGAAACGAAATACAACTAATGTTGACGAAATTGCTGCTGAGACGTGGTACCTACAATGACAATTTAGATGGATCCGGATAGTGCTTCTCTACGCTGGAGCTTCGCCGTTCGAAAGCAAGAAATGTATTGAAAGGGGTTAAAAAGTGGCCTTACGTACCGGAGCCCAATTTAGTGCGGGCAAGAAGGCCAGTGCTAGAAAACATTTATTACGGAGAAAGCTTTTCTTTAGGTGAGGAGAAAGTGTACCTGCACGCGTGGTGTGCCCTATTGCTGCACTTGAACGAATAGTTATTAGAAAAACAGAACAAACAGAACAGGAGAAAATGAACCGAGAAGCCAATGTCGATGACTGTAGAGTAATTATTTCATTAATGAGAGCCACAAATGTCAATTTTACGCCGAAGTATTTCCTGACGTCGATATTGTCAGGGGATGCGAAAATAGCTCGGATGTCGAAATAGTACTAAAATCGTAAAACGTGGGTTAGAAACGCTGATTTCTGTCGACTTAACTTAGGAATGCGTAAATAATGTAATTAATTTGTAAAATCGCCGAAGGACTATAATTTGGATCAAAAAACAAAGAAACTTGGATGATGACGCTACATTCAACGAAAAGAAATTGATGAAAATGACGTCAGCAAAGATAACGATAAAACGGTGGATTTGTGTCGAATCAGATAGAAAAGTATAATTAAGCATAACAGAAATGAAAACAAAACAAAAAAAAATGATGAAAATGAAAGAAACAAATGACTACAAACGAGGACAATGTTTACAAAGAGCCGCATCAGGGCTTTCGACTCCGCACTCAAGAGGTATCTAGTGCTCCCAAAGAATTTCATTTTGTAATGAGGCGAGGTAGAGCTGATAGTGCTTGAACGTGGTACTTTTCAGACACATAACAGTATGAGTTTGCTATGATATTACTGTGACGTGATGTGATGCGGCGTGTCTGTTATGTGACTGTACTAACTTCAACTATCCCTCTCTCACAACGTTAATATCCACTCATCCTCTTTCCCCCAGTGCAGGGTAGCAAACCGGTTGCTTTTACTTGTTAACCTCCCTGCCTTTCCTCCTCATCTTCCTCCTCCTCCTTGATATTACCACGAACCTTTACTTTCAACAGCCGCCAGCATGCGACCTTTATCACTGTGATTATAGCGAACGGGCCATATCTTTGCTCTTTCTTCATGCTCGGTATCGTCATAATAACTGATTCACAGGAAGGGAAAAGCACAGTATCTGTCACACTTGTCTCTGCGGAAACCTGAACCGCGCTGTAAGAGAGGGTGGAAAGTGGCAGTGAAAATGGAAAGAGAGATAGAGGTGCCAAATGGAGGGCTCCATAGTAATTTAGACCCCCTGGGTTTCTTTAACATGTACTGACATCGCACAGCACACGTAAACCTCTTCGTTCCGCCTCGCCTTTATCACTTTCCTTGTAACGCATGATGCACTGTGCGGTGTCAGCGCACGTTAAAGATCCCCAGGTGGTCGAAATTACTCCATAGGCCTCCACTATGGCTCCTCTTTCTCGCTCTCCACTTTCACTCCCACCTTCCTCCCTTCCCTTATGGCGCGGTTGAAGTGTCCACAGAAAAACAAGTGAGGCAGTTATCGCGCCTTTCCCTTCCGATAAATCAGTCAACCAATCTCAATCAATCTATCTAACGCATGATGCACCGAGATTAGTTTGGAATGATTGCAGTCCAGTACAACTGTTCGCTATTACTGCAGACCTTTGCAACATCCCTTGGCTGGTGTATTCCGCGCCAACTTTAAATTGAACACTGCCGAATAGAACGCGCATTCTTATTTTCCGAAATATTCTTTCCCGCACATTTTTTCGTCCCTGTTTGTTCGCGCTGTTTTTTTTTTGGGGAGGGGGGGGGATGTGACACCAACTCGCCCGCTTAGCTATCCTGTGCCTTCTTAGTTCGATGACCGACGATCACGTTTGCTGTTATCGCCGCGGCTTAATTGCTTACTTCTTTTGCTGGCGCAAATCAGGCAGCACCAGTCTCCTTGTTTGTCGCTTCCGGTGTTATCACCACCACGTGATAATATCTCAAATCACATCTGCTTATCTACTACGCTAGAAACGCGGATGGCAGAGAGCTGACAGTGCCCTTCCTGCTTTGTCGTCCTGGATGCGAGCGCTTGTCTGTATGAGGGCATAATAAAATGTAAAAAAAGCACTGCGATTTGACAACGCCTGCAACCTGCACAGAGTAGCCGATTCAATGACTGAACTTTGAAACTAAAATGTTCCGACCACCACCGAGCAAACACAATAAACCCTGAACGCTCTTGATATGCGAGGTTTCTGAACTTTTGCGCCTCCGTCTTCCCCATAAGATAGCGCGTCGAGAAGCAACGTTGCAGTGCCGTTTATGGCTTGATGTTGCTTTCACGAGCTAGTATGCTATCGATATTGGAACGGCCGACAGCCCTGCGTGTAAAAATTGCGGCCGGGAAGAGACGACCGAACACCTCCTATTTGAATGCTCTACACTTGTGAGTGAGAGACATGAGCTGCGCTGTGCGCTGGACCACCTCGATCCTCGCCATATAAAAGCGGAGGAGATCCTTGGTCCGTGGCCACGGCAATCGATTGCCCACAAGGCATTCAGGACACTGTTTAGTTATCGAACAGCCACTGACATGAGTGACAAACTCTCACTGTGCTTCACATCTCTTTTCTTTTCCCCTCTTTTTCCCCTATCTCTTCCCCTGTGTAGGGTGGCCAACCGGAGGCTTTTCTTGTTAACATTCCTGCCTTCTCTCCTCCTCCATATTGTCACGCTAATGACGACGATAAGGATGGTGATGGTGGGACAGAAGAGGAAGACGAAGCGTTGGTGCCTGGGGCTAGTAGGCTTGACCTTATCCCACTGCCATATCACTGTAAATAAACACACCTTTGCTATTTCATCGTAACAACTTGGTGGAAGGTGCTCCGTTCGATCCCCAAGTACGGCGCAGCAAGAACAACTGGAGTTTCGACGTAGTCGCCGCCTTGCTGGACTGCCACCGCTTCCAAACATCATGGACCACACCGATTCTGACCGTGCCGGCCGCGACGCTGCAAGCCAGGCTGGTGACAGGCCTGCCCCCTCCATCTCTGTTCCCTGCCAGCCTTACCGGGAACCACGACCGTTTGCAGGAGAGGAAGGTGAGGACGTTGAGAAGTGGCTACTTCATTATGAACGAGTTAGTCGGTACAACCGGTGGGACCCTATCACCATGCTCACAAATGTCGTCTTCTTTCTAACTCACACGGCGATGACATGGTTCGAGAATAACGAGGACAATTTGACAACTTGGGAACGGTTTGCCACCGAGATCAAACAGCGTTTTGGTGACTCTGTACCGAGCAAAAAGCGGGCTGAGCAGACCCTTGCCCAAAGAGCTCAATTGCCGGATGAAACTTGTACCACTTATACAGAAGAGATCCTCAGATTGTGCAGATGTGTCAATTCCAACATGCCCGAAGAAGACAGAGTCGGCCACATTTTGAAGGGTATCGCGGCTGACGTGTACAACTTTTTAATCGCCAAAGACAGCCTTGAAACCGTCTCCGATGTCATTAAACACATCCGCACTTTTCAAGCTCTGAAAACGCGTCGTATTGTGCCAAAATTTGGGCGGCTGGCCAACGTGCCTACCGTGGCCAGCCTTGATGACCACGCCCAACTAGATCTTCCGTCGACGATCCGGCAAATCGTGCGGAAAGAACTCCTGCGGCTCAACCCACTTCCCCTGCACGAATCTGCTGAGGTCTCTGACCAGAGGATATCTAGACGGCCGGCTTCACCACCACAAGCGATTACCGTTCAGCCTTTCTCACAAGCTCCTGAAGTTGCAGCTTCCATGGACTATCCTCCTATGCATTTCGCCAACCGGAATGCGTCGGTGCCTGACGCCCCAAGGTATGACGTCGCCTCAAGTACACATAGATCTTCCATTCGATCTACCAGGATTCCTGAGTAGTATGAGAATTCAGCCAGACCTACGACGCACCCAGCTGTTCCCTGCTCTTATTCGCAACAGCATTTTCTACCTTTCCCGCCGATATGCTACCGCTGCGGCGTCGAAGGTCACATCGCCAGATACTGCCGCAGTAGGTTCCCACCTCGCTATAACCGTCCGGCGCTTCCAACAGTACCCAACAATCGGCAATACAATCCAGTTTTTCAACAATCAAATACTCAGCGTGGATATTACCGCAACATCGATAACCAGAATATCCGCGACCACTCCCCTGCATCTGATAGAAGTGTTACTCCACCACCCGCCTTCCGTGCGCGTCGTTCTCCATCACCACGACGGCGCCCCATGTCGCCTCAGCATCCTCAGCAGGAAAACTAACCAGCGCGACCAATGGGGGTGAGGCCACTGTAAATGTGCTGTGTGCCAACATCCCTCCAACTATAATGCTCAAAAACAAAATTCGTGTGTTTATTGATGGTGTGTATACATTAGCTTTGGTGGATACGTGTGCGACTGTGTCTGTGATGAGTAATCAGTTTAGGCGCTTGTTGGGACGCAAAGTGATGTTTGAATATGACCGTGCTTCAACGTTTTGTGGTGTGAGTGGAGAGGCGTTGCGGCCACTGGGTGTGTGTAGTGCGCAAGTGTCTGTGGGTGGTGCAATTTTTCAAGCCGAATTCGTAGTCTTACCCCACTCTACGCGTGACATCATTTTAGGAATGGACTTCTTGAAGTTTTGTGGCGCTACCGTGGACTGCCGAAGTCAAGAGGTTCATTTTGATGGCTCGCATCTGCCGACACTTTTTGAAAGTGACCGTGATGAAGAAACAGCTTTTAGTATTACCGAAGACACTGCATTTCCACCCTTGTCTGCCATGTTCGTCCCCGTGTCCGTTCCACTTCTTGAGAAGGTTTCATTCCAGGCCATGGTGCACCCAGTTCACTCAGCATGCCTGAAGAAAAATGTAATTATCCCTCACTGTATGATATCCGTGCATCATGGTAGTGCCTCGTTATGGACCATCAACCCATCGTCCGAGCCCGCAGTTTTACCAACGGGATTGAAGCTTGCCTCCTGTGGACCCGATGCGCCCCACGTCGTTGCTTTGGTCACAGATGCTACGAGTGCCACCGTACCTTTGCCTGCTGATGAAACTTCGATCTTCCGCATGATCAGCGCCGATCTCAGCTCACCTCAACGCCGTACTCTTGTGGATATTCTTCTACCTTTTTCGCCTATGTTTGACTTTTCTGAAACAGATGGACCAACCTCTCGCCCTGCACATCGGACCCATCATAGCATCGACACTGGTTCGGCTCGTCCCATTCGTCAAAAGCCATATCGCGTGTCCCCATCTGAGCGCAAAGTCATTCATGAGCAAGTGGAGGACATGCTACAGAAAAAGGTGATACAGGAGTCATCTAGCCCCTGGGCTGCCCCTGTTATTCTTGTACGCAAGAAAGACGGTTCGTGGCGATTCTGCGTCGATTATCGGCGTTTAAATTCTGTTACGAAAAAGGACGTCTATCCTCTTCCTCGCATAGACGATGCCCTCGACTGCCTCTCTGGTGCGTCCTATTTTTCTTGTCTTGATCTCAGATCTGGCTACTGGCAAATTCCAATGGACCCTGCGGATAAGAAAAAAACAGCCTTCGTAACGCCAGATGGCCTTTATGAGTTTAATGTTATGCCATTCGGGCTGTGTAATGCGCCAGCTACATTTGAACGCTTTATGGACACAGTTTTGCGCGGCTTAAAATGGGACATTTGTCTTTGCTATCTGGACGATGTCGTCATATTTGGGAAATCCTTCAAAGAACACAATGACCGTCTAGTACGTGTCTTGAATCGCCTGCACAACGCCGCCCTAATTCTGAACTCCAAAAAGTGCCGCTTTAGAGAGCACCAAGCGCTGGTGATAGGACACCGTGTCAATGGTGATGGTGTAATGCCGGATCCCCAGAAAACTGCCGCTGTTGAGTCTTTTAAACCCCCGCGGACAGTGAAGGAGTTGTGCAGTTTTCTAGGGTTGTGCTTGTATTTTAGACGCTTCATACATCGCTTTGCTGACGTTGCTTACCCATTGACGTGCCTTCTCCACAAAAACTCTACTTTTAACTGGACACCAGACTGCGACGCGTCATTCCGTCAACTGAAGTTTCTTTTAATATCGAAACCCATCTTACGTCACTTCGATCCTACTGCAATGACAGAAGTACACACGGACGCTAGTGGAATCGGTCTTGGTGCAGTCCTTTTCCAACGGCACAATGAACGAGAGCATGTTATCGCGTACGCAAGTCGTACCCTGAGCAAGCCGGAGCGAAACTACACAGTCACCGAACAGGAATGCCTAGCTGTAGTTTTCGCTGTGCAGCGTTTCCGTTCATATTTGCACGGACGTTCGTTTACTATCGTAACTGACCATCATTCACTCTGTTGGTTGCGGAACCTTCGAGACCCATGTGGTCGCCTCGCACGCTGGGCCCTCCGGTTACAGGAATATGACTTTGCCGTGGTTTACAAAAGCGGGAGGCGTCATGCAGACGCAGATTGTCTTTCTAGGATGCCAATGGCCACGACTGGACCTGAAAGCGACGATTTCGACAATTATATATCGACCCTCGAACCAGCGTTCCCCGACACGAATGTTTTCAAAACGAAACAGCAAAATGATACCAGTCTGCAGCCTTTCTTTGCCCAAGCCAACGTACCTACAAGCCGTTTTTGTGTGCATGATGGCCTCCTATGGAAAAAGAGTTATTCGCCTGTCGGCCAGCGATACCTACTCGTAGTTCCCAAGACGTTGTGCACGGACGTATTGCGTGTTATGCATGATGATCCAACTTCTGGGCATTTGGGATCGGTTCGAACACTACACCGTGCTCAAGAAAGATTTTACTGGCCCAGAATGCGCTCGACGGTTGAACAATACGTTGCCAGTTGCAAGCAATGTCAACGCCACAAACGTCCAACTGCAACTCCGTCTGGCTTGCTGCACCCTGTGAAGACCCCGACAGCACCGTTTGATCAAGTAGGCATTGACCTCGTAGGTCCGTTTCCGAAGTCCGTGGATGAAAATCGCTGGATTGTAATCTGCGTGGACTATCTCACACGTTACTGTGAAACCGCCGCTCTTCCATCTGCTACGGCGCATCAGGTGTCGCTTTTCTTGCTGCACTCAGTCATCTTACGACACGGACCGCCACGAATTGTCATCACTGACCGGGGCCGACAATTCACCTCTGATGTTGTTGAAGAGCTCATGCGTTTATGCGCCGGAACTTTCCGACACTCGACGCCATACCATCCCCAGACAAATGGCTTGACTGAGCGCGTCAACAGAACGCTTATCAACATGCTAGCCATGTATGTGGACGCAGGGCATAGGAACTGGGACACCATACTGCCCTTCATCACGTATGCGTTTAATACCGCCACGCATGAAACGACTGGATACAGTCCATTTTTTCTGCTTTATGCCAGACCGCCACGCTACTCTCGGGATACTATCCTGCCCTTCACAAGCCGTGAAGACCCCTGCCTGGCTGAGACCCTCTGTCTCGCCGAAGAAGCTCGGAGAATCGCCCGATTACGGTCTGGTGCTTCACAAGAACGTTCTAAAGTGCGATAAGATGCCAGTCACCGGCGGGTCACGTACTCTGTAGGTGATTTAGTCTGGCTATGGCGTCCAATTCGGCGCCGTGGCCTACATCAAAAACTCTTGGCCCATTATGACGGCCCATATGTGGTTATCAAACGCCTTAGTGATTTAACTTATGGAATAGCCCGCCTGACAGCATCGGGTCGTCGGTCTGCCAAAACCGAACTGTGTCATGTTGCCCGCCTGAAGCCGTGTCAGCCTCGCACGACTCACGAACACGCCCAGAGGGCTTCGTCTGAGTAAGGGGGAAATGTCACGCTAATGACGACGATGAAGGATGGTGATGGTGGGACAGAAGAGGAAGACGAAGCGTTGTTGCCTGGGGCTAGTAGGCTGGACCTTATCCCACTGCCATATCACTGTAAATAAACACCCCTTTGCTATTTCATCGTAACAATATATATCTATCTATTGAGTGCAACGAAAAAATAAAGACGCCAGAATGCGCAGAAACAGAGGCCAACGACTAAGCATCTGAGTCTGCCTGTAGCCTTTCTCACCATCAGCGTCTTCGCGTTATTTACGATATCTTTCACGTTCTTGGTTGAGCTCGCCGTACTCCATTATTCTTATTTCTGCCATAACCTTCCTTTTTCTCCGTTTGTTCCCTTCCCCATGTGTAGGTAGCCTACTAGGAATTGCCTATTTAACCTCCCTATCTTTCTATTCTCTCTCTCTCTCTGTCTGCCATAACTACAATATTCACTGAATTAGAAGTTCTAAAGAAGGCACAAAAATGCGTAGACACTTCGCCGGCCACTATTTTACGAATTAGTTAGTGGTGGGATCATGCGCGTTTTACTCTTCAGCGAGATATGTGCATTTTCATATCACCTAACGTTACCGAATCAATGCAAATTGTTTTTGTATCCTTCTTAGGTTCAGTATTCTTTGTAACCAACTAAAGAAGGTAGGAAGAAACGAGAATTATGCAGCACATTTTTTCCCGATGGTTGAAAAAAGTAAACCCCAAAGTTTTTACCATTTACAAATGTTCAATAATGAATAAAAAAAAAACCCAAATCCAAGGGCACGCTATGGACACTGTGTGTAACTGAAGCATGTGCAATTTCCAATAAAAAATTCACGACGGCATGTAATTATATTCTGCACCTTATGTAATATAATAATTTACAAGAACTTTCCTGTATAAGGTAAACTATTTGTCAAACGTTTAAAGCCCAGAAGGCTTGCTTTACTCGCAGATCGATTGGTTGGTAATGCATTACAACGCTTCCAAATATCGTTAAAGTAAGAAGAATATTTTGGCCTAAATGCTCAAAAAAGAAAAAGGTTTTCATGAAAGCTAACGGAGCACTTCTACGCTGCTTAGAATCACAGAGCCTTTTTACAAAGACTGTACATCGTTCTCCTGCATAGTTGGCTTTGTTCTCAGTGGTCTTGGTCCATTGCATCATAGGCTAGCGTAATCCTCCTAAGAAGAATGTCGTCATTCGATCATGAAGAATCTTTTGTGCCGATTCCCAAAGGTGTAGATGGGAAACTGACGACCTGGTAAATATCCTTGAGCGGTCAAAACAGATTAAGGCCGCAAGGAGCAAAACAGAGCTGGGCTTTAGACAGCGTTGTTTCAGTGCCACAGAAAACTATAAATAATTGCAGTCGTCTTTACACCTTCAGGCAAGATAATCGAATCAGTGTTTATCGATGTCTTTCCATGGTCGTGTTCGTCGATGTCCTCCGAGACTGAGAGGACGTATCTACGCGGCGGTAAGTTGGCTAGTAAGTGATGAGTGACAGATTAAATTGTTCGCATTCGATGCCATATTTACTAATCGAACACGTGCATGTGAGCACTCTTAAAAGCGTAGGCGCATTCATTCGTCTCAGACGACTTTATAGAGAGATGTGCGGAAAGAAAAGCAACAGGGGGTTCATGATCAACTGTACACCTTATTTCCGGCAGGCATACGTGAGTCTAGAACCAAGTTGATTGAAATAAAAAAAGCCGAATGTGCAGAAACATTGTGCACATCTTATGCACATATCTTTGTGCGTATATATTGTGGAACTGCACGTGCTTACTTCTTATATCAAGATTGTGCAATAACTTGAGAGAGCCAAGTACGCGTAGTCGCTTCGGCCTCTGGGTTGAACTTGAATTTATAAGTGCGCTTGCATATATTTACTCTTTGCTACACTAACTGTAGGATGAGAAGACACACTTTTCCATTTCCTTTAGTTTCAAACTGAAAAGAGGAGACAGCTGATAGACAGGAACATAACATGACGAAATCACTACTCCTTTACAGCTATCAAACTTTTGCGTTTTTTCTGCAGGCTACTTTAGCGGTAAAAAAATTGGTGAAATGACAGATAAGCACATTATTTATTTCGCAGCACGTAGGGCTCATTGCTTGAGATTAACTAGCACCGCATGTATTCTGCACCAGCGATTAGGATGCCCGTATTCGTTGGGGGCGGGATAGGAAGGGAGGAAAGTTTTTCGCTTATATTCAGCTCCACAAAGTTTTGAACGTGGTTAACTATTCGCACATATTTGTATGTGTACATATGCAGCCAGGCAAGTAGTCAGGATGGTCTGAAAGGGAATCCCTAAGAGCGGGATTCTTGAATTGCCACCCCTTGGATCGTCCATGGGAAAGAATGGGAGAACGCTTTCCCATTGACCTCTCCCGCTCTCAACAATATCGTCCAAGTTCTGCCTCAAAAGCGGCTCTAAGCGCGAGAGAGCCCGGCGTCGGGAAATAAGCGTTTGCAGCGGTGTGGCAACCGGCGCCACTGAGTACAGGCGGGTGTTGGGGATGGAGGTGGGGAGTTGGGGATGTGCAGCGGGGAGCTCTTAATATGGAAACGAGATGGCCACTGGGCGCCGCTCGCCATCTTGATTTATACCGCCCCGGGCCCTTTTCACGCCGCGGGAGGCACTGATGCCAGAGGACCTCGGCGAGAAACGACCACTTCTTCATGTGGCGCCAGAAAACGACCCTGCAGCACCCCCCGCTCCCTCTGTTCCCCATTTCCCCTCTCCTCACGGCCGCCTTTACTCTCTGAGCACCATTGACGCCGGCGGGTGGTCTCGCTTCGTCCACTGCGGACGATCGAACGAGCCTAGGAACGGAACCGACGAGGGCCAACAGCCGGTTGGCGCATCTGCATTGACGCCGCGCCTCTAACGCACCCTCTTTTGGTTTATTTTTGAACCTTGTTACTGCAAGATTTTCTCCTTTGTTTCCTTTTCGAAACACCAGAGCTCGATACGAGGAGGCGCTTCGAGGCGGCCGAATGTCTTCGGTCATCCTTGTTCCTCTTGGCTTGCCAACGATGAACACTGAACGAACGGTTCGAAGCGGTGTTCGTGTACTGGTTTATATATCACAATTTGAGTAGCTGCAATCTTTTTGTTGCAGTGATGGCGCGGCGCAAAACGTGTAGGGCAACGGAAGGGCGTCTAGACACTCCCGTCGAGATCTCAGCAATTTTCTGTTTGCAAAATCTGCGTCTCAAGATGTAGTTAGCCATAGGACGGACTGACAGCAGGAGAGGGCGTCACTGTTTTATGCTGTCTTAAAGGGCTTGATAAGCGACGTCGGCCCCAGCCAGCTGATAGTCTTTTTTTTTTACGCTTTCGGTAATTGCAGTAGCGTTGGGTACCCCGTGAAAAGAGTACGTTTGACTTTTCGCTGTCTTTATGCTCTTGTCTGGATCATGCCAGTGAAGAAATCGTTAAATTGAGCAGAGTTTAGCACTAAACAGAATTGTTTGATGTTGGCAGAAAAGAGCTCTATTACTTGAACCTGCGAATTAAGTGATATGTTTTGGTTTTGTTCCTTATTAATAATATTTACTTCTGGCCCGTCCTTGCTCAAAAGCAGCCGGGATAAATCTAAATTCTGGCATGACATATTAGAAGCTTATGCCCAAAACAGGTTAGGCAATTTCGTATAACTTTATGAAGGCATTTGTTAGACCTTGAAGAGCACCTTTCATCTCTTTCTCGAGCTGAGCTTTTTGTTCGCGCTTGTTTAAAGCTTTTATTGAAAAAACAAGTATCTATGCTACCTAAGCTAAAAATAAGCTGACGATTTCCTATTTCATGCGAGGCAGGTAGGTCCTTTTTCAGCACGCAGGTCATGGAAAAATAATAGGTATAGCAAGAAGCCGAACAGAAGTACACCAATGGACAATAAATTTTATTAGAAACGTACTGATTATTACTGATGATTATGTCGTTATTATAACAACTCCGGTAATCGCTTCTGTATTCCGGGCGTTTACGTTAAGGGAGAATATTTCAAGTTAGGCCTCGTTTTGTTTGTCGCTGTGTCTTTGTGCTTTTACCTCGCAATTGTTACATGCAGACGAAAATGAAGCAACGGTGATTTTCACTGAAAGTTTTGTACCCGCCAACATAATGACACTGATGCGAAAACAAATTTTGAAAGCAGTTTTTTTTAATGCAATAAAATATTTTTAGAGCAATATTAGAAAATTTCAAAATAACGGCTTGAGGGGCTAGTTGGTGCTGCATAATATCCAGAAATGTGGCGCAACAAACACAAACACAAGCGAAGAGACACAACACACGCGCACACTACCAACTGTAATATGGATCTGAAAATACTTCCTCTTCACCACTCCTCTTCTTCTACACTCAAGTACATCTTCTCATCTTCCTCTTCTTTGCTAAGCAGGGGGGGGGGGGGGGTGTTTATGTTCTGCGGGGAAGAAAGTGCGAATATCCCCTTACCAAAGAAGAGGAAGATGAGAAGATGCACTTGAGTGTAGAAGAAGAGGAGTGGTGAAGAGGAAGTGTTTTCAGATCCATATTACAGTTGGTAGTGTGCGCGTGTGTTGTGTCTCTTCACTTGTGTTTGTGTTGGTTGCGCCACATTTCTGGGTAATAGAAAATTTATGCTTTTTGTGTAACTCACGTAGTTGAGTGAGAGGTTTAAAAGTTCTCTGCTTATTATATGCCCGTTTCACCGACCTAAAGAGCAATTTTGAACTGCTGTGTAGTTCCTTTGCTTCGCAACGAGCCCGGTGATAGCAAATCAAAGGCTACACATTTGTCCTAATAAATGAGCTCAAGATGGCAGTGAACATTTAATATGAGAACATCTTTATCTGTGTCATGTAACAGTGGACCATTTGATTAGAGCGTGCTGTTTTAAATTGGACACCCTTAGCCGCCACCTGCAGAGTTTAACTAGGTGTCTTTGCAATGTGTGTCGCGAAATGGACTGAAATATCATATCGAATGAAATGGACTGAAAAAACAGTACATTTTCTATTTTCAGTTCGCAACGTGACGAAACCGTCATTATGACGCATAAAAATTTGCAGCAAATGTATTTCACTGAACACTAATTGGGATAGTTAGTGGTCCTTAAATGAACCGCCAAGACACATTTACTAAGGGTACAAAATGCGCACCACCAATCAGTATTACACTGGTTCTCTTAGCAACATCAGGAATTATTAACCTAGCTTTACTAAGATGAAAGTTAATGGTGATGAATAGTGGTGCCTCTTCACTCCCTCCTCATATTAGCGTGCGCGGTCAAACAAGAAAAAATAAAAACACTACAGTTCGCAGCTGCGCCTCAATCCGTCCCAACTCCTCTGCGTCATTTGGGTGCCCTTAGTGAGAAGCCTTGGAAAATACTAAGAGCCATGATAGATCCAACAAACACCAAAACTGAAAGCAGAAAATTCATGAAAGAACTAATAAATACATTCCATTGAACGGAACACAAACTAACACAAGCACCGAGGGAGAAATGCTACGGCACATCCAACCTCCCAAAGCAAGGGCAGGTAAATACAAGAGAAGAAAACCCCGAAATGGATAGACAAATCACCAAAGAACAAGTAAGGACAGCCGTAGGGGAAGCCAAAAAGAATACGGCGTTCAGAAAAGGATGAAAAAATTAAAGAGCACTGCAGAATCTGCATTGGAGTAATGCGAAAGCACGGATGTGACGTTTGGTTGCTTCTGGTTGCTTCTAGTTGCTTCTAGTTGCTTAATTAACTCCTTGTGTACCCAATTAGTCTTTGGTACTTGTGATTGCGCACCAATTCTTTCGTATGCCCTTCTTCGGCTCTACATCCGGTTGCGTGATGTCACATTCTTGACGTCACATAATTTCACTTCTTGCTTATACATTTTAGTCTTCGGTGGATACTTTAAAATTGCGCGCCAATCCCTTCTTATGCCCTTTTTTGGCTCGACTTCAGATTGACTTCAGATTCAGATCATTGACGTCGTCCTTACTGACTGATTTAATGAACTAATTAAGTATTTGATACATTGAAATGTGGCTCCAAACCATTGGCTTATGCGACCATTTTCGGCTTGACTTTAACATGTTTTGCCTCATATTATTATCTAAACAACTTATTAGCCTAAATATTTTTTCGGACACAACATTACGTCTTCCTCTATCGATTGAAAGCACTCATTAACCTCTACCACTTCTCCATTACTCACAACTGTTGCGGACACAATTTCGCTGACGCAGTCTGCGCGGACGCAGCCTGCGGACAGAAATCTCTGAACATAGCGCAGTAATGCTTTTGCATTAATTAATAACGCTACAATGAGAGGCATGGGAGACACGGCCGTCCCCGAAATCACCAAATACCTAAGTGAAATTTTTGAAAAAGGAATCATGCCGACAGAATGGAAACATATGCAGAGGTAATTATGATACCAAAGCCGGGTAAAAGACTGCAAATCGAAAACTTAAGACCAATATTCCTAACCTTAAGGAAGATATACGAGAGAGTGGTCAATAAAAGGAACACAAACTACACGCAGGACAGCCATATTTGGCTTCAGAAGAGGACTACCCACGAAAGACGTGCTTCTACAATTTTAAGAAGTCCTCAGGGAAATAACGTGGGGCATGCGGCTGTCGTGGAAGGTTTCAATGATATAAACTGTGAAAATAGAGCCTTCCGCTACTTCAAAGGCTTCTTGAGAGAGCGAACTGCTATAATAGGCATCGGAAACGTAACATCGGAAAGCGTCATGGCGCTAAGCAAGGGAACCCCGCAAGGCTCGGTAATATCACCCCTACTATTCAACATAGCGATGATAAGACTCACAAAAAAAAACTAAACAAGATAAAAAACATCTCGTACGCAATGTATGTAGAGGATATAACAATATATGGAAGACAACTGGCTTCATAGCACAAAAAGAAGAGCGGCTTCTAAGGGCGATTGACAACACTGAACAATACGCCAGGACCAAAGGACTATCGTCAGAAAAATCAGAATACATAAAAATCAAGAAAGGCACTAGAAAATACGGCTCCCCAATCAAGCCAAAACTTGTAAATCAGACGATAACTGAAAGAACGGAAGTAAGAGTACTTGGAATGTCGCTGCAAATCACAGGGCGCTGTAGCAAAACCATCGCCTCCCTTCAGATTACAACAGATCAAGTCGCCAGAACCGTGCGTAGAGTCACCAGCAAAAAGAAGGGCATTAGAGAGCAGGACACACGTAGACTCATAGACAGCCTCGTCACAAGAAGGATAACTTACAGCCTACCTTACTAGGAACTAAACAAGCGCGAGGTGCTACAAACTCGCACCATACTACGCTAAGCCTAAAAACTCCGCTAATTGTTTTGAGAAGTTAATGGCACTGGGTGTATCGAACAACTTCGATGAGCTATACGAGAAGCGCAACGTAGCGCTCGAATGGACAGACTCACGCAAACAAGACCGGGAAGACACTTATTGGAGAAATTAGGGATACCCATGGCCCATAAAAAGACGAGAAAGCGATTAAGGATGAAATCAGAAATAAACATAAGGGTACGACCCTTATCAAGACACATGGACTCCGATATGCATCATGGCAGAAGCAAGTCAGAGTCCAACCAATCACCATGGAATTCATCGACAATCCCAGCAAAGTCTACACGGATGGAGAAAAGTACCGATACTAACGCATATCGGCCGGCGTGGTAACGGACGCTGGAGGGAAAGAAATATGCAGCGCAACAACAAACAGTCCAAGTATAGAGGCAGCTGAAGAAGATAGAATCGCCCTGGCAATAGCGCACGGCGAAGGAACGGGACAAAAACTCCCTATAGTGATGGACTCCAAAAACACGTGCCGAAACTACACAAGGGGCATAGTTGACAGAATCGCCAATCGTATCCTACAAACGATAAGACATATAACAAACACTAAACACCGTGTAGTATGGGTTCCGAGACACGAGGGGATGAGGGACAACGAGGCAGCAGACGAGTTAGCTCGAGGGTACGTCGACTGAGCGGACTCAACAATTGGCACCACGGGCACCTTTGACCTTGTTATCTCCACATACTCAGATATACTAGATCATTACAGAAGCCAGCGAAAACGGTACGCAAAAGGCTCACCCAAGAGGAGGCAGTAGACTGTCACAGATTACAAAAAGACACTTATCCACTCCTGCACAAATTGCACAAGATTTTCTCTACGCAATATGAAGAATAATGCCCATGGTGACATGGTACACCGACATTCGAGCACGTTACATGGACCTGTCCTGAGGAAGAATTGGACCCCAAAATAGAAATGCCGAGTGTGACGCAGTGGGAGCACTTGCTGGCCAGCGAGGACGGGGAAGAGCGGAGATTTCCGTACTCCGAGCCACAATGGCAGCAGTGAAGTGAGACATCCTGGACCGAGGATCGACCACGGCACACAAGGGACCAGCAACAGTGAAAAACACAACGAATCTGTAGAAAATAGTTTTTTTTCCATACATCCATCTATAGCACACGCATAAGGCCCTGCTCACATCAAGGACAGAGTTGGCCATGAACGCGCGGTACGGTGTCACCTTATAAGTATACCGGGCGGTGGCCAGGAGGATTAGTCAGAATTATTTCTAAATTATAGGATCTGAGCAGAGATTTGAACTTTCATCTGAATAGTCACAAAAACTACCGCGACGGATTAGGTAATTTAGAATATAACACTAAATACTTTCTTTACGTTCTTCAGCCAACAGTTACTCTCTCTACTCTTAGCCTTGCGGTAAAAATAAAAGTAAAATAAAAAGAGTTCGGATGTTAGCTATGAAGATGCGAAGTGACAGAGAGGATGGCAGACGAAAACAAAGGAAATGTATATATGTATATATATATATATATATATGTGTGTGTGTGTGTGTGTGTGTGTGTGTGTGTGTGTGTGTGTGTGTGTGTGTGTGTGAAGAAGAGAACACAGTAGGTAATGCGCATTACAATTACATTGCACCTTTTAGAGCGCTCCTCAAATGTTCCCCGGATTTTTAACATTACTGCATGAAATAGCAACTCTGTAATTAACTGTGCTCTGTACTTACTACAATTGATCGCACTGTCAGAACCTGCCATTTTTCTCGCGCGTTGGGCGGACTTACACAAGCATTTAGATATCATTTTGGCGTGACCACATAGTTCGTATTATGAAATTGTCCTTTATGAAGGATCTTTATATTTGGTTCCAAAAACACCTCAGTAAACAATGCAAAATTCAGACTGTTTTATTTACAGCCTGTAGCAAGAAGCCAATGGAGCTTTAGACTTTTCGCAAGCCATTTATTTTTCTCCCTAAAAAAGACTTTAATATTAGATTTATCTTCTATATAGAACCTTGCAGTTTAAACTTTGAATGGTCGCGAAAAGAATAATTTTTGACGAATGTAAACGCCGCTGCCTATGAACATTATCGTGACGCTGGGACTAACTCGACCCGGTCTTCACTTGGTAGCGCCCAGGGACTTCGAGCTGAGGTAGGATTGAAGCTTCGAAATGGGTAAAACGAAAACAAGCGGGTTTAATGGCCCTTTGAGAAAACTTATTTACATGGCGAAAAAGGTAGAAACAGCAAAATGGCAAGAGTTAAGAGTTCATAGCGAAAAAGCGCCTGGATGAGCAGTTTACAGAGGCTCAGAGCGTGATTTCGTGCTCTGCACCGTCCTTAAATCCCCTCATGGCCAGCCCCTCTCTGAAGATACTGACCAATCAATTCCAAGGCATATCCCTCAGATATCGACAACCAATCGAACACATTACAGCACTGATGGTCTGAGGCACTGATTGATCCAGTATTGTTTCATCGGGCGTGGTCACTTGTGTAGTGTGGGAACGACGAAGAGAAAACTCTGCTTCTTCTCCAAAGATCGGTGCAGGTGAGTTTTCCTCTCAGAAGCACACGTATACGAGCGGCGCAAGAAGACGGCTCCCAGCATCGTTGGGTTTCCAACTCTTTTCTGCGGTCACTGATAGCGGCCTCTAATTGCCGTAATCCCCATGCTCCTTTCTTCTCCCGAACGTCTGCGGACGAGTCGCTCCGATCGTCCCTCGCTGACAATGGGCGCCCCTCGACGGGAATGGTCAACAGTCGAACGAAGCGCGGGGAAACACCTCGGGCCGTTTCTCACGGGACAGCGTTTCTTTTTATTTTTCTTGAAGTTCACCTCGTCAGATGAAAATGTCTAGACATCAGGCCACTCAAGACGGCACCGATCAAAAAAGATGTACAATGCAAAAACCTTGTAAAGATTTCGTCGTACAAATATCATAAACGCTTTTCAACAAAGTGTTCTCTCAGCATTTTAAATGTAGTCGAGATTATATTAGAGCAAACCACTATTGTGGACTCTTTTTTTCATTTTCTATTTCACTTCCTGTTCCATTATTTTTCACTGGGTGCTTTTTCCTGACAAAGTTTGTCACCTTCTATATATACATGCTTCGTATTTGATCTAGGTAGCACCAAACGTTTATATTGTTACGCGGCGGCAAGCGATGACAACAGGAGAACAGAGGACAGAGAGAAGATGCTCGTTGGTCGTGAGATGAGGGTTAATGAATCTGTGTGCGGCCTAGCGCGCGCGCTCCTGCCCACGCCACCGCCCTCTTCTTCCTCCATCATCCGTAACATGACCCGGGGCCACCAAGCGATCGTCCCGATCGTAGACGTGTAAGTTTACCGATGATGATGCCATGGCATGATGATGGGCGTGTCTAGACGCTTGAAGAAGAGGAAGAAGTAAGAATAGAACGGCTTGCCGGTACGATGTCTGATGCGTGGGTGATCCGCCTCCCCTGGAGCTGTCAACCATCCGTCACCAGAGTCCATGGGACCGATGGCTCGAGGTCACGTCGGGCAGCTTGGGCGAGGGTTGCGTGTTCGTGTCCAACGGTTCCTTCGGGTCATTCGGGTCTTTCGGGTCCGTGTCTCGGTTCTGATTTGTCTGTCTGTTCTCCTTGTCTTTAGGTCCGGGTTGGGGCTGGACAGTGGTAGTTGGTCAGATCTGGGCTTGAAAGGCTGGGGCGAAGCTGCTCGGCGATGTCCAAGGGCCCTCGGTCAATGGTTCCGGATTACAGATGTCGTCGATGCTCCAAGGCGAGGATGGGGATGACTCACCCCGCACCTCCACCAAATGTTACGTGGCGGCAAGCGATGAAAACAGAACAGAGGACAAAGAGAGGATGCTCGATGGTCGTGAGACGAGGTTTAATGAATCTGTGTATGGGCCAATTAAGCGCACGCGTTTCTGCCCGCGCCACTGCCCTCTTCTTCCTCCTTCGTCTGTAACAATATAATGTTATAAGGTTTTATGTAGGGTACAGTATGACTACAATATTAAACCAAAAATAAATTTAAATCATGATAAATATTCTATATATTAAATCATAAACGTTTTTAAATAATTGTGTTACAACTGAAAAATAAAGCCTGTATGAGGGCATTGCCCCACACAGCTCTTTTCACAGATATAACAATGAAAGAAAATAAAAAGATTATTCTATACGCTATACATTAGGCAGATATCTTTATCATTTTTGGTTTTTCGCGCCTAGCAAACCATTGGGATCTACAGGGTACTGATATTATTACACAACCCGATGAAGTCGACTGAGCTGCTTCAACATACACACCGTGGTAGCCTTCGTGAACACGTTGCTATAAAAAAATTCATGCACACAATTGTTTATGAAAAGATACCCTTTCCGCGGTAAGGCAGATTTACTTGCAAAATAGAAAGATTCGCCCGAAATTACGCAAATGTTATTTTGGTCTCCATGACAAGAACTAATTGCGATTCAGATAGCAGCTGTTTCCGCGTAGTCTATGAGGTGGTTAGCGTGCCCACTCTTCGATCAAGACGTACCTTGTTCCTGGAGATCCGTATAGATTTGATTGAACTGCAGTTAGTGACATGAAATAGGTGGGTGTGAATTACATCATCATCATTATCATCATCATCATCATGAATTATATTATTACCATTTTTTAACGTCACCTGTTTCAGAGCGGACGGTAATGTCGGCTGCTTGATCAAGCATAAGAAATACCAGTCCTGGTTGATGCAACTTTCGTGATGTTGAGTGTGGTCTTTAGGGTGAGTTTACCGTGATTGTAGAAAGCCTTGATGAGAACCAATGACATTCAGGAACGCAGTAGGTAATCTGGCTATGGAAGGCTTAATTAAAAAATAGTCACGACGAATGAGAGTGTCATATGGCAAATTAGTTCTGTCATGCTGTAAGCCTTGTCAATGTATTCAGGATGAACGTTTCGTGTTGCTGAAAACAGATACCGCCGATGAGAGACATTTAAATAGGTCTGACAAGATGGAGAGCATGCGCTTGTATATTCTGGAGATATAAGTGTTTACTCCGTGTAACGTGTTTCAGTATGATAAGCCTATGCCGCGGGAAGCCCAAGAGTATCGAAATGCAGCTGCTCTTGCATTAGTAGATGTGAAGAATGCAGAGAAAGTTTTGTCGCATAAAACTGAACAAGCCACAGGCGTAAAATTTGCCACAGTCTAGGGAGTGAAATGGAGGCTTTTGACATACCAGTGGTAGCTCCATTATTTCGCCAAATGAGCTACCTTTGCGAGTGCGAGAGAGAGAATCTAACATTTATTGCCGCCATTCAAAACCGCAAATCAGAAGTATGCCTCTGTATCCCGTCTATATTTGTTAAATCTGTTCTTGCCTGTGTTTTAAGCGATGCTTCGGCTATTTCAGGAGCGAAATCATAAAACCGTACAAGAAGACCAAAGTGCGCCAACACTTTTTTTTGTCCGTAACGGGAAAGTAGAAAGGAAGCGTTTTCCACACAAAGGGTCTTTTGGGGCCTCCCCTCTATGCGCCCGGCGATAGGGCCGCAGGGAAGCACCTTGAGGTGAAACGACCTGTGTTGTGAGCTCATTGACGAGACGACACTATCGCCCCCTCTAAATCCGGCTGCTCCTCTCAACGTTTACACTCAATCTCCGAATCTTTGCGCAAATCCCCACCGAGGGTTCTCAGTAGGTCCTCCCCACAGCCTGTCGCACAAAGGGGAAAAACAGTGTAAATGAGCATCGTCTTCACGACCGATATCGGTCGTGCTGATGACAACGACCATAGTTTTGCTATTGCATCCTGTTTCTGCATAGGGAATGGGATACGCAGAGGGTGTGGAGGTGTATCCATAGCGCTGCCGCTGTTTGAGTTAGAAAAATAAAGGAAAATAACGGAGGGGATCGCGAGGCTGAAAGGGAAGAAGTAGGCATCTACGTCGTTGACTGCACACTGGTCG
This sequence comes from Amblyomma maculatum, assembly GCF_055883805.1. NCBI lineage: Eukaryota > Metazoa > Arthropoda > Arachnida > Ixodida > Ixodidae > Amblyomma > Amblyomma maculatum. The sequence continues at coordinate 40,528,851 of NC_139351.1, read as the reverse complement.
TTTTCGCGGAGGGAGGAAGGCGCGAAGGGAGCTGTGGGAGATGGGAGCTGGAAATAGGGAGGCGGGTTGGAAGGAGGCTCCCTTTATGGGCGCGTTATTATCGGACGTTATTATTGGCTCTCTCGTCGGGAAACGGCGAGCAGCGGCCGCCGAATGATCGGGACGCGCCAGGTGGACCGGAAGTCGTCGTGCGCGCGCGATGGGGATGCGGCCGTTTTCCCTCCCGGAGGACTAATGACGGCGATAAGCGCAGGTCCATGTCGTCGTCCGCGTGCAGCCTTTCAATGTCGGCGCGAGGGAAATGCGCGCTCGTTGTAACAGCTTAGCACGGCAGCGACTGGAAGCGATATTGCGGAGACGAGCTGGAATGTCGAATTACCTCTCTCGTGGCGAGCGACATTCGCACGCTTCCGTGCCCCCTGATGTTTGATGAGGGCCCATGTCGGGTGGTTCGCCTGTTACTTTGCGTGACCAATATTGCTTCCTTCCTTTCTGTGGGCGTACTTGTTCCTCTTCTTCGCCGAAACTCTCCTCGTTAGCTCGTAAAAGCAAAAAAAAAAGCATAAATATGTATGCTGCGTTCGTGCTGTCCTGTAGCAGGGATCCGGACGTTATTATGAAGGAATCCAAATTAGCACATGAATAAACCATCCCTAGATGTGAAAGCGAGGCCTGCCGTAAAAGTGAAATGAGAAACCTTAATGCGTTGCTGGAGGAGGGGGGACGGGGGGGGGGGGGGGCGTTTCTTTTCAAAATATATGGTTGGTCCTTCAACAAAATGCTTCCTGAAACTGATAGCTTCAATAAAGAGGGCACGGCTTTACTGTCTTGCAGGTATAATCAGAATTCAGCGAGAGAAAAACATGTTTACTACAGGTTAAGCCCACTCGTTTTATTGAAGAAGTGTTTTGAAGACTCGTTCATTTTAATATGCAGCAACACACAAAGGTACTTTTTCTTCATTGAAATGAAACTATATTCCCCCTTTAGAATGCAGAGTAAATAGCATTTATTTTTGGTTATTATGAAGGTCCCAAATTTTCAGCCCACTCTTATCATATCTTTTATTTTATATGGAGAGCAGTATTTGTACGCTTATTATCCTACCACTCATATTAGAAGTCACCATTAGTAGCCTCTGCCTGAGGCTCCTGCGTGTCTGAAAATCGCGGAGGCAGCCAACACACTAATGTTTTGCAGCATTAGACGTTGTCGCATAAGCCGGATTCTACGCGTATTCGTCAATTAGTAGAAAAATAGAGAGGGCACACGTGCATTCTGCCGTTCTGGAAGAAAATAAGGTTGATATGTAAAAAACGAGATCATTTAATGCTTTCTCGGCCTGCGACTGCTACTGAATAAAATGAACCTTTTAAAAGGTTCCTCCTAACAGCGTACACGCAGAGTTAAAAGGCCTCAAAAGAGAAAAAAAAGGAGCAAGTTTAACGTGTTTGCAAAGAAGATCCGAATACCCTGAAAATGCAGCGTAGTCCTGACAGCACGGGCGAAAATATATGGCTCCACCGAAGAGCTAGCATCTTTCTCGTGGCCCGTAAAAAAAGCGGGAAAGTTCTGTCTGCCAGCTTAGGCTTACGTTGAGCGATGTGCACGATACCGGCACCGTACTCTCCGCCAGCTAAAGCCCGAAAACTCCTTGACACTGCACAAATCATTCTTTATCGGCGCCGTACTTCACGGTATACACGCCTGGCCCGTTCGAACGGTTGTAACTTCTTGTTCGTCTTCGTAAACTCGTTTGCACCGACAAGAAGGAATGTTCCAATATGCTGCAACTTCTTTTGAGGCTTAACGCACACAAACTGAAAACAACTTGCTCTCAGCTAAGCACTTTCGAAATATTTAGCCAGGGTGCCGCCAGTGCTAACTGTATTTTCTGCCTAAGGAAATGCGTCGGATCTTATGCATACGAAATGTATTGAAAGCTGTCAAAATCGCTCTTTGATACAAAACGAAAAAAAAATATGGGGAACAAGCTCTATTTTGCTCGTAAGTACTGGAAGCATGTGTAACTGTATCTTGTTCATGTTAGCGCTGCTGGCCATAGGCATTAACATTAAAATTGCCTAGACATAGAAACTTATTTACGACGACCATAGCGTTCTTTTTCGGCAGGTGCGTGCTGGAAAATAAGTGAGTTGGGAATGACCAGAGACAAGTTTGAAGTGAACAAATGCAGGCTCAAAGAAAACAGCCACAAGTTTCGCATGCATCAGTCGTCATTGCCTTTAACTCCCTTTTTGTTTTATTAATGCCAGAGCATGAGGCTATCCCTGTTTTTCTGGAGCGGATGAAGCAGTTCAGTATGTCGTGTACTTTGAATTATTTAAATCATGCGAGTATAGCCAACACTTCGTCATTTGAGTCCGAACTGCGGTTTTTTCACCTGTGGTAGGCTTCTTTAACTGATATCTCCTAACAAAAGGACGCAAGTAATAAGAAACACGCGTGTTTTAAAGGCTAGCCGAAGCGAAATTGTACTTTGACTGCAATGAATCCAGTTGAGTTCATCGCATGGTAAAACTAATCCTAGTAATGTTTCGTTCTGTGTAAACGATTATTTCTGCAGTTAAAAGCACTTCGAAAGCGGGGAACAACACGACGCCTGTACCTGGCGATGTGTCACCGAGTTGGGCAAGTTGTCGGTTATGACATAGAAACAGGCACGCGAGAGCCGCGTTCGAAGCGGGCACATTTTGAGTGAAAGGACCGCGTACAGTGCAAGGTCAAAGGCGGGATGTTGAAATTTGGCTTGGTCAGTCCTAGGTTTGCACAGTGGTGGGTATTTCGTTTCTTGAATTTGAAGGCCGGTCACCAAGTCTGCGCATAGTGCAGGCGCCAGAGCCGGAGCGTGTTACATGCGTTACATGCATTTCCAAAGAAGGAGAACAGCTGGTAGAACAAGAATTCTTATTCCATTTTCGGAGGTCGTTCATGTGCAGTCCTCTAAATACATGGGACTGTCGATGCGTGTCTAAGGGGGACCGCAATTTAATGCGTGACAATTCACTTAGGTTTCTATAAGCAGCACCAAACTGCCAAATCCCGCCAACTGCGCCCGCAATGTTCCGTTATTGCACGTTTATACGTTACGTTCTGCTAATATTAATTTTCGCGCTCTTTACAGTTTCTATTAAAAAACAAAACTACAGTTTTTAAGAGCAGCTCCAGACGTGTTAGTATCTGCTAATAATGTTACATTTAGGTTGCGGTGGTCGCACTTGACGTACAACCTCGTCCACTTCTAGCTATAACATGGTCACTGCTTTCAAAGCGTCATTTCGTCCGATCCGGCCACGCAATGAAGCTAAGTAGCAGACCATGTGAAGCAGCACGTCCGGGTTCTTCTGTGTTTGCACCACTTTACATCGATATTGGCCTGCATCGGACACAATGTTGACTTGAAACCAGTGGCCGTGTTATAGCTAGAAGTGGATGGCCCTGTACTTCTATTTGCTTATTTAATTATTCACGATACCTTACAGGCTAAATACATATGGAAGCACTGACTAAGAGGAGTAACAGCAGTAAGCCTGTGCAATGTCGAAATCAACATAAAATGGGACACCCCAAAAAATACAAAGAGCGTAAAACAGATAACTGTTCACAAATAATCGAGAAACACAGTTAATAACATAACAGCTTAGCTTGCGAAAATGAAACTCCGGAACACAAACTGTAATAATCAAACTCAACCTAAAAAATCTGTTTGAAAATTGTTTCCGATCAGATGTGAATGCTTGATACATTACTTTTATGGAGCGAGCAATTTTATTGCAGTGGGATGTTAGGAATATTTAGGCTATCTTGGTGCGAGGTTGCTTTATTCCGGCGGAAACGCGATAGTACGCACCACCTATACTGTATCGTTTGGTAAGAAATGCACGCAGTATGGAACGAGTTCTAACTAAGGTGAAAAATATGCACTGAAAAACAAATAAAAGTAGCTGGTATCTTATAGAAAAATTCTCGAAGCAAAAATTGCAACTTTCCCTGTTATTCATTAATTCTGTTTGTTGTAGTGTTGATTAGGAAGAAGTACTTGTCTGTCAGGAGGAAAGCTATAGGGAAACATTCTGGGGGTTTAAGCATGGCTTGAACCTCTCAAAAAACATAAAAGCACAGTTGGTTTTAGTCCTAAGCAGTTAAGAACCTACTTTGTGCATATATAATCTATTCATGCATGTGTTCTTTAAATATCATACACACCTTTACGAACTTTCTGCATTGAGCTTGTTCCACTGTTTTCATCATTGATGAACTTTTTTGTTTTGTTTCAATATCGTGCTGCAGAGATATACATTGTATAATACTTTTGATGTCATGGTCATATTGTTAATGAACTTTTGGAATCTGCTGTTTGCTCCTGCTCTGTTGTGTACCGGTTTCCTGGGCCTCTGTCAAGCTGTTTGTACAGCTTTTAGCCCAGGCGACCATCCACTTGTTGGAAAATAAATCTGATTTGATTTGATTTGATTTGATACAGCGAAAGCTGTGAGTGTTGCAGCGATATCTTTTTTAACACCTCCCAAGAATGCGGGGTAGAATCAGTGCACGTTAAAGAACCCCAGGTGGTCGAAATTTCCGGAGTCCTTCACTACGGCGTCTCTCATAGCCTGAGTCGCTTTGGGACGTTGAACCCCACACACCAAACCAAACTTTTTTAACACCTGCTTTTCAATCCGCGGTTTCTTTCATAATTTTTATTTAAATCAGGTTTTGGGGAAAGGAATGAGCCTTATACTTTTGAGTGGATGCCACGGAATCGGGGACACTTGCACTTAACCCGGTGAAGATCATGTTTTCATATGATTTTCTATATTGTACATTGTCTTCTAGGGAAAGGAAAGACATCGTGTCTGTCAGACTTGAAAGAAGGAAGATTGCAGAGGAAGCCAAGAGAAAAAGATCCCATAGTGCAAGGGTACGGAGTAATTTGGCTGCCTCTTGGAATGTAATGTGCACATACATCGCATAACGCCGGGCTGCATCTCCGTTTAAGTTAGGTATTTAGGAAACGAAGGTGCAGTATACATTTGGGTGAACACCACGAAATCGTGGACACTCACACTTAATTAGGTCAGGGTCGCTTGAAGGCTAAATTTAGCGTCGCATGACGCCTGCTGTAATTAGCGTAGTGAAGCTTTCACTTTCGTTGTAATTTTGTTTTTAGAAAAGGAAAGACGCAGTATCTTGACGGTAAAAACCTCCGTTACGCTGACGACTGGAAAAGCTCGGGTAGTGAAGCTTTCGCTCTAAAAAATGACGACTGATAAAAAAAGCTACGCTTCATGAATAAACGGGACGCACTGAAAGAAGTGTTTAATTATTACTCCTTTTTAATAAATTTTCAGCACTGCCTTATGCAGAGACCATCATTCTTAGATGCTAAGCCACGATGAAAGTCTTTGGTCTTATCAGGCATTTTCAAATGTGCACCACACAGAAATTGCGTTTTCATTTGGTTTGCGCATATCGTCCTGGAAAGCAAATCTTCTATGATCGCCTACGTGTACCGCTGTCGTCTCGGCATAGGGCTGAATATATTATCGTGCGCATGAAACGTCAAACACACTCAAGCTTCTTCATCAAAGGAATGCGTGATGCACATGCACTGCGCACCACGCACCTGCAAACTAAAAAATCATGGGAGTATCTGAGCAGTATATCCTAGCATCATGGAACGAAAGTACACGTGCGGACATGAATGCTGGCTCGGCGTAGCCGGTGGTTATTGCAGTCACGTCTCGGCAGTCCGTGTTTGAGCTTGAAAAAAACGATCACGTGCTTCTATCTCATGAATCCTTCTGCGCATCGCCATCAAAGCGAAAATGAGCAGTCGCAGTGGCATTGCCACTTTACAGAGAATCCAGAGGCCCGTCGGTTTCTTGAACATCAAAGACGGGCTCGGAGACGTACATGACACGTCCGTGGCAAAACTGCACCGTTCGCGCGCTGTCGCAAAAGCAACCTCATGGAAACGTGACTCGGATCCATAAGGCTTCGCAGAGCGATCTAAACAGGACATGGCGGGAAAAAGAAAACAGTGAGAATGGTTTTCTGCCCTCCCAAAATACACAGAGAGAATTCGTTCCAGCGTAATAAAGCTATGAGAACATTGCCAGGGACGCCTTATGAGGAGGCCAAGAAGCGGTTGTCGCTTTCTTTTTGTAACGGCAGAGAGGGAACTCAGAGGTTCTGTCCTTCAGCTAAACCACTGTTTTCCGTAAAAAGAAGGACATCTTCGCCACTTGCTCGCTTTTTTTTTTGAGAAACGTCAAGTTCGCTCTTCTGAAATGACACTTTTGTGGCAAATGGCGTGTGCCTCTCATACTTACCCTGTTGCGTAAGTGCCCAGTGCCGCAGAAAATCCGCAGTAAGCGTTGCGGTTGGAACGCAAAACTACGCACGTGATGTATCAAAACTGCAACGCAATTGCTCTTTTGGAGCGTTAAGGGTGGTGTCGCACCTTTTCGCTGCCCATTTGTCATCCATTTGCTATCAAAATTCTAGAATAGTTTGTGAAAGTGATTTGCATCGATGATAGATATGGATGTACAGCCTTTGTCAAAAGTTTAAAGCCCAAGGCGTCTATTTCTGAGCCATACTTTGTGGCTTGTAATGCATTCCCAGGATTGCAAACTTGCTTAAGGCAACAAGATATTTCGTTCTACCCTCTCCAATGGCTGGTACTTCCACTTTTGTTAGTTATAATATATGGCTTAAAAGCCACATATGGGGTCTAAACTTTTGGAAATGACTGCACCTAAATGTGTATCTTTCATTGCATGAGTAGTGGGCCATAGAGAAGTGGGAGAGATACTGCGCACCGCATTATAAGGGAAGTGAGGAAGGTGGGACTAAAATAGAGTAAAATAGAATATATATATATATATATATATATATATATATATATATATATATATATATATATATATATATATATATTGAAATGTGGATTTAATGGTTGGTTGGAACGTCTAGCGCTGGCAGTACTTTGGGCACAAGGGATCGAATTACCAGCCGCAGGGCACAGCTTCAGCGCGAGCGAGATGGGCGCCGGAGACAAGCGATGGTGATGGCGATGCCGCAGCGTTTTCTGTTCTTTGTCTTCTTTACATTATATATATATATATATATATATATATATATATATATATATATATATATATATATATATAGACATGTATATATATATATATATATATATATATAGACATGTATATACATATATATAATTTCGGTTGGGGATATTTAACGTGCAGGGATATCACGAAGCACATGGAGGCTTTTGCGCTTTCCCCTCGGTTGAAATGCGGCCAACGCGGTCGGATTCGAACCGGATTTTGCAGGCACGCATTCCGTATCTCAAACACGAATTTAAACAGACAGCGTAAAAAAGCGCGGAGTGAGAAAAATGAGACGGGGTTTTACACGTAACGCAAAGTCTACGCTTGAGGACTCCCTAATATGTTTTTTTTTTGTTCCTGCCAGTTGCCACGTTGTTCGTGTTTCCTCTACCGTAGTGAGCGAACCAAGTAATAGGATGATTTAAACAGGGTCTTTTTTTTAAGCGTTTCGTGGTTATTTAGCTAATGAGGCAGAATTCGTAATTTATAGGTGCATTTCTATTTTTCAAGAGCGTAACTTCTTACTACTTCTATTTTGCATATTTCGCGACCGGCTGTTTGCCCGATACACCACGAGATGAAAGTGCCACATCATTTTAGTCTAAGTGAAGCCGCTGTAGTCACGTGACCATCGTACGTACGACGTTGTGACTTCACTTCTTCGCGTAATTGGGGTTTGCATATCACATGAATAGGGTAGCTATGTTGTGACATCATCGCGCATATCACACCACAAGATAATTCATTCTGTGACGTCATCATGTAAAAGCTAGTCGCCATGAGTAGCTGTGTTGCAACGTCATGACACATCTAGGTTATGTATACCACTTGTCTTAGTTGGATGGAAAAAACTTCATTTTCTACAGGTTCGATGTGTTTGTGACTGCTGCTGGTCACTTGTGCGCCGTGGTCGATCCTCGGTCCAGGGTGGCGCACTTCACTGCTGCCGTTGTGGCTCGGAGTACGAGAAAGCTTTGCTTTCCTCGAGGAAAGCAAGTACTCCTACTGCGTCACACTCGGGTTGTCTATTTCGGTGTCTAAGTCTATCTCAGGATAGATGCATGTGACGTAGTCGAGTGTCGGTGTGCCCTGATACCAGGGCTTTCATCTTCATAATGCGTAGGGAAAATGTGTAATTTGTCTAGGAGGCCTTTTTGACGTCACCAGAGGTTCCCCACTCCCACGAATGCGGCTGCTCGCGGCACCTAGTACCCTCTATGATTTTGTCCCGCTATATAGATGCCAGCCGAACTGGTAACGAGATTGGGCCGCTTAGAACTACCATTGCTGTCAAAAATTCCATGAGTACTGGGGAATCTACACTGCAGAAATCCGAAAGTGTAAGCGCTGCTCGTGAGCACGGGGCATCACGTTTGCTCTCAATATCAACTAAATTGCACCGTCATTATCATTGCTAATCTTCCTTGTCATTATCACTAATTGCAGCGTCATTGCGTCATTTTCATCGCTACTGTCATCCTTAAGGTAGACAAGGAGAATTATCATGTGCGTTTCACGATCCCGGGCGGTGCGCATTGGTAAAGTGCTGAGATAGAGATCCAAAGGATGGAGCTTCAATTCCTGGTGGAGACAGGGTTTTTATTTTCCTGGTGACGTCACTTGATTGACAGCTACAGTGTGACTGAACGAATGAACGCTGACCGAATGGGCCAATAATGGCTTTAGCCTTAAAATTGAGACCCGGTAATTTGGCGCCCAGGATTGAAGTTTGCAGAAGATTTGGTACAATATGGAGCACAAAATTAGTAGTCGAGCTAAGATTCAGTATAGGCGCGATGTGTGCACCTACAGCCTTTGTTCTTCGAAACCGAAATGGGGGCGACCTCCGCAGGGCAGTGGCTGCCGAACCAGTTGTCACAGAGGGACGCTACTTTGTCAGAAAGACTGAGCTAACCATCTTCAGTCAAACTCTGAATCGGCGGTGCTCACTTATTTAATTTTTGCTGCTTTAGAAAGCTGCTGAGAAGTCTACAATCTTTGAAAAAATAAACAAAACATCGGCGAAATTTCGCTTCTTTTAAAATGCATGGTTTTTTAGCATGGCAGTTTAGAATTAGGCCGCAGAGTTTGGCAATTTGTTAACTATCATTATTTTTCGTGGTTTTGAGGAACTGACACGCGCAACATGCCTCATTTTTCTAATGTGGCCTTCGCTTACAATTAACGGCATAGAAATGGAGGTAAATGTACGGTCTTTTCAAATTCACAACTAAAACAAACTTCCTATGCAACTCACCAATGCATGCTAATTGTGAAATGGAATGAAATTATACCACTCTAATCGCTTCACGAGAACAAGGGCATCAAACTTTTGATAATAGATCAGAATATATCGGAAAGACACCCATATTACAGAAGACAAATGTTTATTCGACGCCCCGGTGCGGCAGCTCAGCGGTTAGGACACATTGCCACTAAACAGGGTACCGTGGCTCAAACCTGATTGCCGGCAACTGCATTTTGATTGAAAGCGAAAGGGAGAGACGTCCGCGTGCTCGGCGACATCAGTGTGCGTTAATGAACCCTAGTTGGTCTAAATTTCCGTAGCCCTCCAATACGGCGCCTCGCATAGCCTGACCGTTTCGGGACGGTAAGCCTCATAAATCAATCTAAACCGAACCAAAGTATGGGTATTCATGTCCAAAACAGATATGTGAAGTGAACGTATGCAAAATGCGCAAATGCGTTAATAAGACATGGCCTATACAGAAAGTATATATAATAAAAGGGTCACTACTTATCTGACCGACCAGAGGTAGGTATATATATATATATATATATATATATATATATATATATATATATATATATATTTCCTTTATACATTTATAAAGATATATATATGTACGAACGAAGGAAGTCAACAGTCAGCGAGGCCAGGAAAACGTAGTTCGTTAAAATTTTATATTTTCTATACGCCTGAAATATTACTGTATACTGTTATCAGTATGTACGTATGTATGTATGTATATATATATACAGTGTGATGAAGCGGTTTAGAGGGTTCGCACAGCTATATATTTATCTTACGTAGCAGCTACCAACATAGCTAGCAACGTTGGCAGCTACGACGGCCAGCGTTCACAGCGATAGCTCGAGCTTCGTCCTCTTTGTCGTCTTCACTTCTCTATCTTCGGCGCGCGACGTCTCCAATTTCCTCTTCTTTCTCCTTTTCACGTGTCATGCGTCTCTTTTACAATACCCCCTGTGAAAAGACGCCATCCTGCGGATTAAGCGGAGGTCATGATGGCAGGGTGATGGTACGGTTTGAGGCGGTCAAGGTGAACAATTTCATGTCCTCTTCGGCGATGATCTGTAGATGGCGAGAGGGGCTCTATTAGGTATTTAACCGGAGAGGCTTGCTTAAGTACACGATAGGGTCCCTGGTATCGTCTCAGAAACTTGGGCGACTGGCCTGAAGTAGAAGAGCCATATCAAAGAGTCTGGACGATAAGCAGGCGGCAGACATGAGGATCCGGCGCGGTTGTTTTTCTGGTGGTACTGATTTCAAGCTGGGATTTGACGTGCGATCTGACGGCACTCTTCGGCATAGGCAGCGGCTTGAGAAATGGGTGTCAATTCGGAGGTGTCGAGACGGTAGGGTAGAATAATGTCCATTGTGCAAGAAGGTTCCCGACCGTAGAGAAGGAAATAAGGCGAGAAACCGGTAGTCGCTAGCGTAGCAGAATGATAGGCGTAGGTTATGAATGGTAACACACGGTTCCATTTTGAGTGGCTGGATGAACATACACAGCCATCATGTCTCCGAGGGTCCGATTAAATTGCTCGACCATTCCAATTGTCTGGGGACGGTAGGAAAACGTCGTGCGATGAACACTGCACGCCTAAAGAAGGGCTTCTTCGACATCAGACAAAAACACGTGACCACGGTCATTAAGTAATTCCTGTGACGCACCGTGACTTAGGACAAGGTTGTCAAGGATGAAATCAGCTACGTCACGAGCAGTTGCAGCTGGTAATATTTGGTGAGGTGGTCGATGGCAACAGTGATCACCGGCGGAAGAGCAGGGAAGAGGCCCGTGAAGGTTGATTCCAATACGTGCAAATGGCCGAAGTGGACACGGTAGAGGCTGCAGGGGAGCTGTAGGGCGTGGTGTGTTCTTGCGACCCTGACAGTTAATACAAGAGCGGACGTACTGGTGAACAAATCGATACATACCCTGCATGTAGTAGCGATGACGTAGGTGGCTGTATGTTTTCAGGAATCCAGCATTGGCGCTCTGTGGGTCATCGTGAAAGCTCACGCAAATGACTGATCGGAAATGTCGGGGAATAACAAGTAGCCATTTTCGACCACCAGGGAGGTAGGTTCTGCGGGAGGTTGTCACGGATAGTGAAGTGATGGGCTTGACGTCGGATAGCTCGAGAAGGGTGGCATAGTGATTGGTTGGCCAGAACGTTCATGAGTGAAACAATCCGGGGATCTTTGCGCTGTTCAGGTGCCATATCCATGGTTTCAAGGGAGAAAGGCATGAGGCCTGCGACAGCGCGTGGTCCAGAGCCAGAGGCCACAGGGGAGCGCGAAAGGGTGCCTGCGTCGGAGTGCTTGCGACCAGAGCGATAAAGGACACGAATGTCATTGTCTGTCTTGTAAATGGAGAGCCCAGCGGGCGAGGCGGCTGGACGGATCTTTGAGAGACGACAGCCAGCACAGAGCATGGTAATCGGTGATGACATTGAAGGGCCGACCATATAAGTAAGGACGAAGTTTAGTGATGGCCCAAACAATCACCAGACATTCTTTTTCTGTTACTGTATAGTTGCTCTCTGCTTTGGTCAGGGCCCGACTGGCGTAAGCTATGACGTACTCAGGGAAACCAGGTTTGCGCTGAGCGAGAACAGCACCGATACTGATGCCGCTGGCGTCCGTGTGGAGCTCGGTAGGAGCGCACGGGTCGAAGTGACGTAGTATCGGCAGGGATGCCAGAAGTCGGCGGAGCGTAGTAAAAGCTGCGTCACATTCAGGTGACCAGGCCGACAAGTGGAGGCTTCACGCAAGAAGCTAGGTCAAGGGGGCAACAATATTGACAAACTTTTGACGAAGCGGCGGAAGTACGAGGAAAGCCTTATAAAGCTGCGCAGTTCTTTCAGTGAGTTGGGCCTGGGAAATTCCGCCACTGCACGACGTTTGGCAGGGTTCGACAGGACTCCGTCCTTGGACACGACGTGGCCGAGTATCACCAGCTGTCGAGCACCAAAGCGACAGTTCTTCAAGTTTAGCAGCAAGCCTGTATCGCTCAGCCATCGAAGAACGCTCTCTAGGCAAAGAAGATGACATGGAAAATATTTCGAGAAGATGACATCATCTAAGTAGCAGAGACATCTGTATTTCAGCCCGCGGATGATGTTGGTCATCATGCGCTCAAATGTGGCTGGAGCGTTGCACAAACCAAAAGGCATGGCATTAAATTCATATATACAGTCTGGCGTTATGAATACGGTTTTCTGGCGGTCGGCTTCAGCCATTGGCTTTATCGTCTTCGGCGCGCGACGTCTTTGATTTCCTCGTTTTTCTCCTTCCCATGGGTCATGCATCTCTCTTAAAATATATATAAATCTTTCACCTACAAACTGATTCAGTCAGCAAAGAAATGCATCAAATATCCATATATAAATTGTTGTGCATTTGTTACTAATCAAGTTGTTGGAAGTTAGCGCTGTGTGTGTCTACTCGTTCTTAGTCCTTTGTCGTTTTGCGATATGGCTCCCAAGTTTGAGCCAACAAGCCCCCATTTTAACGTTGCTAAGGTATATGTCTAGTTCAAAGGGCCCTTTTCAATGTGCTTCCTTGGATTCTTCTATGACTGTCACGCTTTTTGCGGTGGCCACCTGCTATGCCAGGACCCTTTCATTCTGCATTTCGAACCACATCTAGCCGAAAGACGTCATGAAGCTATTCAGTGGCTTCCTTCTTTCATTTGGTCACATATCAAGAGTATTCAAGATCATGAAAGTTAAGTGCAACAGACAAGCCATGCCCTACAGGGAACTCTTGGCTGCTTAGCTGTTCTACCTTTGTGCCGTTTCGGAAGCCTCTCTCCGTCTTCAGGATTTCCTCCGCATCGCTGCTTGCACCACCGAGTTAATCAGGACCACGCAGTTGCTCCAGCTTCGAAATGGTGTCAAGCTGAAGTCGTAGTCAGCAAAGAACCAAGTTCATGTCCTAGAACCACTGGACCTACCACCCGTTGTGCATCGTCTCTTCTCCCTTAGGGCCAAAATGCGCCGTTCAGCCTAAGCGCTCGCCACCGGAACTGCTCTTCTTAGTGCACAGCATATCGCGGCATGTACCCCCTAGTGAGCATGATCGCTGAATGTCGGAAGCGCTGGCGTTCTTTCCCGCTCCAGGTAAGTCCCATCCAGACAGCCGGTCAAGCGGGTCTTGACCTTCCTTCAGGAGAGCGGCCTAACTGTGATCCCTGGCGGTAAAGAAGGTGGTTTTGCTATTTTATTCTCTTAACTCTATAAGTCAAAAGCTGATAGTACTGCGTCTTCCGTGTTTGCTTGCCCTGAAAACAGTAAGGTAGCTAAAGTTAAGAGGCAAGCGATAAAACTATGTAACGATTTCAACCTGTGCAGTCTCTCTAAGAGCATTTGTGCAAAACCCCATAAGCCGGAGAGGCGTTTTAGACCTATCGTGTCCGAAAAAGGTTCGTGGCAAAGACAGCTGTCACGGTCCTTGCAATGTAAGTTCAGCCTGCTTAATGTAAGCAGCGAAGTCCTTGATTTTATGCAGTCGGAAAAATGTGACAGCCTTTGCGCTTTTCCTGTCGACATCAAAGACCTATACTTTTCACTGCCTCATGATCAGCTACTTAAATATGTTCAAGATTGCGTTGAAGAGTTTGGAAATGTGGCTTTTCAAAACTCAGCAGGTGTTAACGTTAGCAGTTTTTAAGAACTTTTATCCTTTTATCTCAGCTCTATCTTTATCTTGTGGAATGATAAGCCTCATCTTCAAAGAGAATGGATTTGTATCTGCTCCTGCATTGCCCTCATCTTAAGTGACCTCTTTTTAATAAAACTTAGCAAGTACGTTATGGAGAAATTAGACAACATGCAGGTCGTCAAAGTTTTTAGATATGTTTAGGATTTTCTAATTTAAACTGCCTTTCTAACTTTTCAACTACCTTTTAATGACGAGATTTCTGGACATTAGCTTCACCTTGAACCCAGGTCATACCTGCTGGGCATATGAACCTCGCAAAAACAAGCCTCTCCTGCCCTTCATTTTTGCCCACTTTAAACTGGTCAAAAGAGCGATAGCGAACCTTTGCCTTCAAAATTCCCTTGGAAAATTCGGTCCGCACTTGAAGTATCAAAGTCGGGAACAACAGTGCAGAAGGCTATCGGATGCTAGCTATCCTGGTCACCTTCTGATTTCAGTAGTGGAAAGTTCGCTCAAAAAGCTGAACACTGAGCTGCATTCTCATGCGAGGGTGCCCTTGAAACCAAAGAAAAATTTGTCAGTAATTCCATATCTGCATACCATTTCTCAAAGGCTAAAGCGCAATGCAAATTTAATAGATGTGTCAGTGGTTTTTCCGCCCCTGAAAAGTCAAACAGCCTGTGAAAGATAAATAAAGGTGTTCGTCCAGTCTCCAATAAATGTATTAAAAAACATCAAACTCCGTTTGTATAATGCATGTAGGTGCGGTGTACCAGATTCCGTTCTCATGCGGACCTCAGTATGTAGTGCAAACAGGTCGCTGCCTCAATGACCGCTTCCGTGAGCATAATCGCAAATGTCATTAATAAAAACGAACAAGACGGTGAACTTGTCAAACAATGCATCACACGTACGAATTGCAGGCTATTACTCGACAAGTGCTTTTTTAGCTGGCAAAAGTAAGGACCAGCGCACCCGTGAAATTATCGAAGCGGAAAAAGCATCCATATTAGGAAATGGTTGTGTAATCCCTCCTTCCGTCAGACGCTCAAAAAAAAGGGATTCCCTACCTACGTTCCCGTTGATTATCGCATTCGTTTGGATGACACCGCAATGATGCATGTAGTAATTGTGCATTTGTTTCCAATACATTTGTTGGAATACTGTTAGTGTCTACTCGTTCTTTGTCACTGGTCTTTTTGCGCTATTGCTCCGAAGTATGAACCAACGAGCCCAAATTTCAACGTGGGCAATATTGTTTACTGATACCTGAAAATGTCAAAAGTGGGGCTGGTTGGTTCACAGGAAGGGAAAGGCGCAGTATCTGTCACACTTGTGTCTGTGAACACCTGAACCGCGCCATATGGGAAGGGAGGAAGGAGGGAGTGAAAGTGGAAAGAGAGAAAGGGGAGCCGCAGTGGAGGGCTACGGAGTAATTTCGACCGCCTGGGGATCTTTAACGTGCGCTGACATCGCACAGCACACGGACGCCACTTCGTTTCGCCTCCATCGATGTCAGCGCCCGTTAAAGATCCCCAGGTGGTCGAAATTACTCCGCAGCCCTCCACTACGGCTCCTCTCTCTCTCTTTCCACTTTAACTCCCATCTTCCTTCCTTCCCTTACGGCGCGGTTCAGGTGTCCACAAACACAAGTGTGACAGATACTGCGCCTTTCCCTTCCTGTGAACCAATTATTATTATTATTATTATTCGCCTCCATCGAAACACAGCCACCGAGGTCGGGTTCGAACCCGGGTATTCCGGACAGTAGTCGGGCGTCTTACCACTGTTGGCGAAATATGAGGAAACAAATTAGGATCGAAGAAAGGCATCATCAGCAGCAGGTTGGTTTGCTGAGTCACCGTCGCCGCTTTGATACATGTGAAGACAGGAGAGCAGTCTAGTAGCGTTTCTCGACAACCATACGTGGTTGGCGGTTTCGCCACCTACAGTAATTTAATAGTGAAGAACAGCAGTCAAAGGGACCAATTGAGCGTCTTACCTATGCAGACCTCGTTTTTTGAAACCAAAGGGAATTTACTAGGCTCTACTTTGGGGAGCAGGCACCTTCGCAATACATCCGAGAGCCCTGCCGGCGCCGAAAGGAGGCTTTAGTCTGGCGCGCACATCAATTGCATTAGTTAACTAACGCCGGATACGACAGACACTTTCTGGTTCCTTAATCGACCGCCTTTTGACATCGGCGAAACGCTTCCTATGCCTGTAGCCCACCATATTTAATTTCTTCTTTTATTTCTTCCACGCCTCGAGAAGTAGTGATAAAACCAGAAACAGAACGCTTACAAGAACCGTAGCTGGTACGTTTACAATACCCTTTTCTGGCTGTAATAATAATAAAAAAAATAAATAAGCAGGGCTGTTCTCTTCCGTACACTCGTTCGGCAAAGAAGAGTGCGGCGATAGCTGCAGAGAATTTTGGTTTTGTTCCTTGCTTTCAGAAAAAAGCCACGAATAGAATAATGATCACTCTCGTGTGCCGGTGCCCAGCGTACTGGTGTCGTCTGCGCGTCTCGTCGCCGCCGCCTCTTTGCTGCGTCCTCTACGACTTCCACCACTACTTACACACCCTCTTCCCCAGTTTGCCCCTGCTTGTCCTCGAAGAGAGAAGAACGCCTTGCTGCTTCCTCTTGACGAATGTCTTGCCTCACATAGGAGGCGCCAGCTTTCACTGCTTTTATTTCTCTCTCTCTCATTGATTTGGTTCCCGCCGTATCACACCCAGACGCCGCCGGCACGAACGCAAGAAACTCTTCGTTCTGACGTCGTTCGTCGCCCGCTTCTTGACTTGAGACGCTTCGGCGCATAATAATTCGCCTGCTCGAAGGCCGTGTATAATACAACGTTAGCCCGGTGTGCGTGTTCCTGCTCCTTTTCGTATGCTCCTCTCAATGAATTGCTTGGCTTGTCTTGGCTTGCTTTGCTTTTTCCTGGATTTTTTTTTTCGTCTGTGCACCGAGGGCTGCTGGTTTCTCTTGTTCTTTCTCCTTCGTCTGCTTCCGAGACGCTTTGATGTCTCGCTTTCGCCTTTTGTGTGTCCGGAACAGCAGCGACACGAAGCAGGGCCACCGAGAGAGGGAGTGGGATGATTAATGGCGCGTTTCTTTGTGCGTACGGCACGAAGCCTAATTCAATTCCCTCCCTAATGTTATCCGTCGCAAACCGGAATGTCGGCTGTGTTGTGTTGTTTGAGAGAGAAATGGCACCAGCCTCCCATATGGGCGTACTATAGAGGCCCATGTAAAGCCATCTGCATTTGAACGCGACGCAGTACGTCAGTAAATGCTTTAGTTTCGGTTCGAAAATGTTTCTGATCAGTGTTTGCGCTGAATTTGAACGCGCCTTTCATGGTTGTTTGCGGCTGGATCTAAGCACTACTGGCTTAATGTGTATCCTGGATCGACGGGCAGGGTTGCCTGTGGCGGGAAAGTGTAATCATTTGATTTAGCGGATGTAGGTTTTCTGGAGAGATCCATCAAATGCCAAAGCGACCACGTACGCGCACACACACACACACACACACACACACACACACACACACACACACACACACACACACACACACACACACACACACACACACACACACACACACACACACACACACACACACACACACACACACACACACACACACACACACACACACACACACACACACACACACACACACACACACACACACACACACACACACACACACACACACGCACACACGCGCACACACGCGCGCACACACGCGCGCACACACACACACAGACGCACAGACGCACAGACGCACAGACGCACACACACACAGACGCACACACACACACACAGACGCACACACACAGACGCGCGCACACGCGCGCACACAGACGCACACAGGCGCACACGCGCGCACACAGACGCACACGCGCGCACACAGACGCACACGCGCGCACACACACGCACACAAACACACAAACACCTCTGCACAAGGGATGTATCTCCCTCCATTTCTCTGCCCAAGTCTTCGTTCATAGAAGGCAAGGACTGGAAAAATAGTGCAAATAAAAGAACTCTTATATGTTAAAAATAAAGTGAGTTCATAGCTGCATTATACTTCACTGAATCCGTAATATTATTTGCCTCATTACAGAGCAAAACAACTCACGTAAGAAACAGTGCTCAAATTTCCCATTATCGAGCACTATAATTTATTTCTTTTTCAACAAACGCATTTTACTGCCCCTTACTGCTCGGCTAGCGGCGAACAAGTATGTAGATGTTGATGCAGCAAACTCTTGGAGTGGAACGGCTACCACTGCTTGGAAATATTTTTGCAGAAAGGTAATTTGCTTCCAGAATTTTCAACTGCACAATGTGATGGAATCTTATGACGTCACATAACCAGCTGACCAATCATGGCCCGCTCGTCTGTTGCCAACTGCCGCCTGTCAGAAGCATGTCCGAAATTTTTCGGCTCCAGCACAAAACGTTTTTTTTTTTTTTTTTTTTTTGAGGAAAGCCTATAACGTTTCTTTTGGGAAATTAGTCATAAAGTGGACATCGGCAGAGGAAATGAGAAAACCTGTCATTTTAAATTAGGTTTTATTGCGAAAGCAAAACTATTCCAGGTCTAACCGCTCGTCGCTGTATGCCGTGTCCGTGTCCGTGTCCGTGGTCCCTCACAAAAAAAAAATCAGCTTGCATGACGTTTGAATTCACGTTACCCTTATTCCCCGGGAAGGAGCTGCCAACTCAGGTCGCTCCTTTCGTTTGGGAGGGTGATATCAGAATCAGCCTGCCAGAAACATTTGCATTCTCGTCACCCGTACGACACGCCGGCACGTAGGGAATAATGCAGCAGGCAAAAAAAGCTTCCGCCATTGCTTTCGCAATTCAACTAATGTTAACCAGTGCTAAACCAAAGCTATCTTTTTATAATAGAAACATATACAGAATCAGGATATGTCCTCAAAATTCGTTATTTTTTAACCCTTTTTTTTATTGGATTCGTTCGTTATCCCAGAGTCTATCTCTTTGCACTTTTACTACCTCTCCCCTCACAGGAAAGGGGAGTCTTCCTTCAATCGCAGTGGGTCGCACTTAATGTACCAACGGCAGTAGGCAGCAGAGGCTTCACAAACGGAGGGCAAATTTTGCCTTCGTTTCAATGTAATTCGTTTGCACTGAAATAACAGCAGTGAATGGTGTAAACCTTGCATTTACCCGCACACCAAGTGAACCCTAATAATGTTTCCCCTATGCATACTGTATTCAGAAATGAAAGCAGGCTTAAACACTGCGTCCTAGCAGCCAAAGCAGCAGGCATTGCGTTTTGTTTTACTTTGAGGTATGACGTTTAAAAAGTTCAAAATTAACGGACCGTCCTTGCGGCTTCCAAAATGCGCTGTTCAGTCGCAGTCCAATCAAAAAAAGTTAACCCTCTCCAAGAAGCGTCCTACCAGCTAGCCGTATTTCTCATATGCACGTATTCAATAATACCTGCCAGAGAAAGTGCTTCGCGGCAGTCCATAAAACAAGGCGGTGAGCGCACTGGAGCGACAAAATGAATAAAAAGGATATTTTAAATTATATTCGAAAACAGGAGTACGAAGAGGACTGAATCTCAGTTCTTTTTTTTTCTTGCCCTGAAATAGAAGAGATGGCAGACGGTTAGGATTTAAAGTTCGTGACTATAAATCCCCGGGAGAAAGTAGTCTATTCATAACAAAGTAGCGACATGTTGCAGCACGTGCTGTCAGCACAAAACATACTATGTCTTGTAGTCCTTGTCGCGCCATTGTGAGTCTTGTCAGCGCGATTGTAATAAACCAGTGTAGCTCCCACTAAACGCAGCAATATGTTGATATGAGCGACAGGTTTTTTCGCGATGTACGAATTGGGCTGAGATGACAAGGTTTGTATTTCTTAACCAATCGCAAGCAGCGCTTTGTCGAGTTTGTGTTAATGGTCTCGCCTCGAAAACCCTAAAGATAATATACAAAATATTACCAGTAGTCGTCTTGTGACATTCGAGAAGGTTGCGTTTCCAGTATATTCGGTGACGTTAGCCATAAAGCAGTTGTCTACTTTGAATTTCCAACCTCACATTTGCAGGTTATACAGGCAACAATGCGACGTATGTTCATGTAAAATCCTGCGCTCAGTAGTCCGCCCATGTATCGAAAACCAGGCTGCTGTTGCTGCCTGCGGCGTTTCCAGCCTCGACGCAGGGGCAGTCACGGAAAAATCCCGCTGTGTCGTTTTCTCGATCGACGAGGGAACAGGGTTCAATAATACATCGCGATGGCGGCAGCAGCCCCGCATAGGGATACGAGGCTGAGTCACCACCGTGTTTGGACCTTGAAGGCGGCGGCGGCCGTTATACGCGAAGCCCGGGGAAGAGGTTTACGACCACAGTTTCTCACCGGTGTAGTTTCCGTCGGGATGCGGGGATCACTTTCCAATCTCCCCATTCGGCCCTTGTTCCATCTTTAGGTTCCCTACGTGCGTTACGTTCGGCGGGGTTTTTCTATCCGAACACACCGTAGATCGGCACGCGGCAAGCGCTTTCGCAACGATTCTTCACTTCCTTTCTTTTCCTTCACTCACTTTATCCTGCACTTTCTTTATCTTTCATCTTCACTTTTTATGTTTTCCTTCCGAAGTAAAAAGTGGTAAGAGAAACATAGGTGCGTTGCTTGATGATAGTGCTTCGTTACCAAGTAAAACGCTTATTTCTTTTTTTTTTTCTTTTACTGCGGTTACTCTTCTGCATTCGTGTTCCTCAGGTATAAGACGCAAATAGAAGAAAGGGGAAGCGGTTTCTGCATGATTGTTCTGCGCTGGAGGTTTGCCACTTTTTCGTCTCTATCCTTAACGGCTCCATACAACTTCAGTTTTATGGCCCTAGTTCTGCATCGTTCTCTTACCGCAAGCGTTTTACCGCCTCCGAATATAAGGGAGGAATTCTCGAGCATCTTGTCGCTGTAGTTGTTATGGCCGCTTGCAATGCACCGTGTTACACCCGCTCTATATTCTCATAATTCTCGTAACGTTCTTTATGTGGGATTCGTTCTTTTATCACCATTTCCCCAAATATCTAAAGCGGTTAATGCGTAAAACAGCTGCTTTAGCAAGACTTGCGACCATTGCGAGGAAACGTTGTGTTCCTTAACATGAAAGTAACAGAGACGCATTTTTCTTGGTAAACGAGCACCATGGCATTTGGCCAGGAGGAAAAGGAAGAATGAGCTGGGCTGTTTTGCTCATAAAATGTGCGACGAACTCGCTGAACAGTACGTGTTGCAACACAGGTGTGCTTTAAACGGTTGGTTTTTGTCGTCACTACAAGGAAAGTTTGCTTCGCCCGTCGCCTTGGAATGTCTGCGCTACATTGCATTAACGTAACTCAAACGTGTTCAGCTTGCGAGGTGCTATACGCACAATGTAGAGGGAAGGAGATTGTTTCCACGACATACAGAATGAGATGGCGCTTATGGGATTTTGTGTGCTCCTTAGCTCTGATTCAGGAGTGAAAGTCCTAATTACCAGTAAAGGGGTGGTTGTCCACCTGGTATTTGCTTCTCACGAGCAAGAATGATTAGTGTTACTTGGTGCTCCCGCGCGCCAGAGGTATTTCATGCACTCCGTATTGATAGAGGGGGGAGTGGCATGTCAGAGAGCTACTCGACAAAAAAAAAGGGGGGGGGGATTGCTCATCGGGTACTTAGTTCCAAATGTTCATTTAGGGTTCCGACAGTAAAAAAATATCTATATGAATATATTTTAAACCGAAGCAAACTTAATGCGCCACTATGACTTCCGAAAAAAAGGAACAAAAAACAGTTTATCATTTCAGACCAAGGGCCACAGCCTCCAGATCGGAAGAATATTGCTCAAGAACATGTTTCTAGCTCACTGCTTAGGTTACCACTCCGATATATGAAGAAATCTGTACTTGTATTGTTTTGTGGGGCTACAGGGGCGCTGCTGTTCAGTGAAGGTGCAGTTGGTGAGGCCCCAAGCGTCGCACTTCAATGGATTTGCAAAGTTAGGCAGAATAATGCATTGTTTCCATATCGTCAATCTCCGTGTGGGTGCTACTACGCCGGGACGAAGTGCTGCCAGGACGTGCGGTCGAACGCCGTTGAAGGAAGAAAGCGTCGGCTGTGTTGTTTCGAGTTTTCATTGTGATTACTATGTCAAGCCGCCTGGTCCTGCCAATCCTGCGCGCGCGTGTTATTAGTGCCGGTCTTAACAGCGCCCTAGGCATATTCCGCATCATGCCACGCAAACGCTGTCCGCATGTGTTCAGCACTAACGCAAGAAAAGGCTCGCGATGCACTGCTATGAGTTCCGTGCGATTCACAACGTCAGGTAGCATAGTTCAAGATCTTTGGACGACACTTAAACTTTGCTTTTAAGAGTACGATGTCACATAGTTAAGTCTCTTACATTCGGTTTGGCTTGGAGATAATCGTTCGCATACATGCACCTTTCTGTTTGCCTAATCAATAAAGTCTCTTCATGTTTGCTTCTGTTATCTGACACACAAGGTTTCAAAGATCACCCGACACAGATATGTAATGGCGTTATAAACAAACCGTGCAAACATGCTTGCCTAGTCTAGGAGACGCGTGCCTGACGCGGGACGCAAGGGTCCAGGGGTGAGGTGCCAATTGTCGTCTCACCCGTCCACCTCAAAGTATCAACGCATGCCACATGATCTCGTGACGTCATTGAGCTTGTCGACCAATTAGTGCTTGCAGATATGCCACCTGTCACCTGCCCAGGCATGTCCGTGACTTTTCGCTTACACCGAATTTTCTCGACAACATGGCCTTCAACGTTCTCAGGATAAAGCAGTTCCCTGTAGGGACCGGGAGGTAAATGAAGGAGGTGGGAGCCAGTGATGAATGGGTAGTACACACACTGCACTTGAAATCAAATAACTATACAAGTCCCCTCCCACCTCTAGCTGTGTTTCCGAACCATCAGCATACATCGGACATAATAACCAGTGAAGAAGTAGGCAGAAGTCACGCATGCTACCAATGGCAAGGCTCTAATAACTCCAGCTAAATTCTGTTGGTCTAAAGAGCACCCAAATATATATATATATATATATATATATATATATATATATATATATATATATGGATATTATGTGAATATGGATACCTGACATATCCAAAAATGGAAGCAGCGGGTCTATGAAAACTTCCGTATAGCCTCCATTTGTTATTAAGAATATGGACTTCATTGAGATCGGATGAGGCCGCAGGAGATATTGCGTGTTGATTTCGTGCCTATAGCGTGTTCGCTATAGGCATTCGATAAAAGACTAATCTTAATTACAGAACGAAAGCATCTGCGGAAATATCACAGGCATTGAAACTCTTTCATTTATGCACTTGCACATGTCTTTCTATTGATTATTGTTCTTCGCATTTCGAAGAAGTTTCCAACTTTTTTACACCTACCATAACTTTGAAACGAAAAGGAAGGCTTGGTTGAACTTTTCACCTTGGTGAATGACTCTATAGCGTTTTTTCTTCGACAGCTGCTGTGGACTAATATTGTAACGCCGGGGGTATGACGTCGGAGCGCTTAACAGGTCGAGGAGGCAGAGTCCGGCACGGGCACGACAGTCTCCACGTCTTTTTCAGTCTTTGTCAATGTGTTCTTCAATGTTTTTCCTCCTCTTTAGGATAGCTACATTTCCCCCCAGGACCGTCAGAGCCACCTTGGGCCAGGGAGTTTAGTCGTTTCCACAGGATTGGAACGACTTCACCCGGGAGACATGAGGTACTCTTGTTATGGCTGAGCGACGACCACTTGCGGTCATGCGCGCGATTTTGTAGTTCAGGTCACTGACGCAATCGAAGACAACCTAAGGGCCAGCGTAACGTGCCAACATTTTCTGGGCTAAACCACGTTTGCGGAGAGGTCGCCAAAGCCACACTAAGTCTCCAGGTGCGTAAGGCACATGGCGATGGTGTCTGTCGTACCGAGCTTTGTAACAGTCTTGCGAAGCCAGAATCCGCAAACGGGCGAGACGTCGAGCTTCTTCGGCCCGACAAAGAGTTTCGGCGATGCAAGGTTCGTCATGGACAGAATATGGAAGAATGGTGTCGAGACAATACCGCGGATCACGGGCATAGAGAAAAAAAAAACGGGTTGTAGCCGGTCGTGTTATGTGTTGCAATTTTGAAGGCAAAAGTTATAAACGACAGTGCGGTATCCCAGGTCTTGTGGTCTGAGGCAATGTACACAGAGACCATGTTGACCAGTGTGTGGTTGGCGCGCTCTGTCAAACCATTGGTTTGAGGGTGGTATAGTGTGGAGTGTTGAAAATGTGACGAGCACAAACGGAGCTCTTCCACGACATCTGCCGTAAACTGACGACCTCGGTCACTGATGATAACTCGCGGAGGGCCATGACGCAGGATGACGGAACGGAACAAGAACGCGGACTCTTGGTGAGTGGTGGCTGAAGGAAGAGCGGCATTTTGCAGTAGCGGGTGAGGTAGTCGGCACAGATCACAATCCAGCGATTTCCGTCGGAGACTTCGGGAAGGGATCCATAAGGTCGATTCCAACTTTCTCGAATGCACCATGTGGTGAAGTCACAGGATGCAGCAGGTCCTGTGGCGTGGACGTAGGACGTTTGTGTAGTTGGCACTCTGTGCCGCTCGCCACATATCGCTGAGGCGCCTGGCGCATATTCGGCCAATAAAACCGGTCGCGGGCACGGTGAAGGATTCGTGCAGAGCCCAGGTGACCGCAAGTAGGGTCGTCGTGCATGGCACGCAGGATGCACAAGCAGAGGTCTATGGAACTATACGTAGAAAATTTGTGCCGATGATTGAGTAAGCGTTTTTGTACTGAAGATCATCACGGAGACAAAATGAGCTGGAAGCTGTGGAATCCCGCGCCGCCGGAAGCAGTGGCTCGAGGCTTATGTCGGTCTCTGACGTCGAAACAAATTTGCAGATTCTCTGCCGCCGATAAGCCAATACGCTGATATCTGACAGGGGAAGGGTAACGAGAGCATCCGAAGTGCTACCTCTGAGTGGTGAGTGACAACTGACGGAAATGACGCGATCGCATTACTTTGCACTGGTGCAGACTATTCAGTGATGAACCACGCCCTCGCCGAGGATCTGAGCAAAGTTATGACGATGTAGTTGGGCCTTAGCATCCGCACGGCTGGAGGTCACCTCATTAACCCGACTGGAAGGTGCACAGCTCGAATTGGTATCCGTGGTTTCGTCTACGTCATTGAATTCGTCGTCTTGCGCGAACGTTCAAAGAAGTTGATTCTGGGCCTCGACTTCCTGCAGGCAAACGATGCTGTCATCGACGTATACGAAGCACGAGTTAGGTTCTCGACGAAACAGGCCGTGGCGTACAGTGAACAGATGATCCAGGAATCAGCGCTTTGCGTAATGTCGAAGACGACGAAATGCTGCCACCACGGCCTAAGTTCCTGGTCCTAGTGAATGACAACTCGCTTCGCGATTACGTACGTATTGCGGACAGACATCATTCGCTGCTTCTCGAAAAGGGAATTGCTATCATACATGGTCATGTCGAAGCGCAGGATGACTGTGCCAGTATATTTCCGATGAACTTCACCAATGAGATTCAGCATCTCTTCAAGGGAACGGCTATCGCCTTCCTCCACTATGAGGATGGGTTGCTGAATCAATGCCCCGTGTGGACGAATTTTAACGATAATTCCATGCAAGGCTCTTGAGAAGGTTGAAATCAATCCAGGCTTGTCATCTCATCAAAAGATTCTTCTGTCGTCCCTGCCGGTGATTTTGAGCATTGCTTCGCGAAGAGCTCCAAGGTAGGACATGCGCCTGTAGCCAAACATCGCATCGTCAACTATACAATCACGCCACCAGTTTGTAAGCGCTCATATCGTGTTTCACCTAAAGAATATTAGGTGTTCGAATAAAAGTCAACGAAATGCATGCAGACGAAGTTGTACAGCCGTCAACGAGACCGTGGACACCAGTGGTCGTGGTGAAAAAGAAAGACAACACTTTGCGGTTCTGCGTTGATTATAGAAAACAAAACAACGTTTTATAAAACGGGCGTATACACATTCCGCAGGATTGATGATGCACTTGACCGGCTGCGCGAAGTCAAGCTCTTCTCTTTTTTACATATAAAGCGGGTATTGGCAGGCCGAGATGGACGAGCGAGACCGCGATAAAACTGCGTTCGCGACACCCGACGGTCTGTACGAATTAAGGTGCTCCCGTTTGGGCTTGGCTCCGCTCCAGCACCTTTTGAACACGCATGGCGGACATCGTTTTGGCTGGTCTGAAGTGGCAATCGCATCTTGTGTACCTGCACGAAGAGATCATTTTCTCGTCTAGCTTCAATCAACAATTGGAGTGATTTCGCATTGTATTTGAACCTCTCAAATCGGCGCAGCTAACCTTCAATCCAGAAAAGTGTGACTTAGCCATCGAGGAGCTTTGTTTCTTAGGACATGTTGTCAGCTCACAAGGTGTACTTCCAGATCCCGAGAAGACTCTGGCTGTCCCCTGTTTCCCACGACCAAACGGCATGAAGGCCCTCCGACGTTTTTGGGGTCTTTGCTCATATTACCGACGCTTTGTTCACGATTTCTCTCGCATAACTGTGCCAGTTTCAGCTCGAGATAGCATACCTATCTATAGGGGTGGTGCCCAAGATGACATCGTCAAGGAGGTCCGCCGCCGCCTTCAGTACCCACCGCTACTAGCTCATCTTCACGAGAATGCAGAAACCGACGTCCACACTCACGCCAGGAACGTCGACCTTGGGGCGAACATCATACATAAAAAATCATAGCCTATATGCGAGCCGCACACTTTCTCAATCAAAATGAACTATTAGACGACAGGAAAAGAATGTCTTGAAGTCTTCTAGGCTGTTATCAAGTTCCGACCAGATCTCTGCGGACGACCGTTTCGTGTGTTCAGCGATCACCACTCGGTATGCTGCAAGTCAGCATTAAAGACCCTTCTGGCCGGCTGGCCAGATGAAGCCTCTGGTTGAGTAGTATGACGTGACGGCCGTCAACAAGTCGGGCCGGCAGCCCCAAAACGCGGACTGTTTATCGCGAGCGCCCGCCACACCGGCTTCGCAAGACATCACCAAAGATTGCCCTTTGCTTTGTGCCATTTGCGGGCTCCGTAGGGCACAGCTTCAATACATCATCTCTGATTTGGCGCCACTAATTGAGTTGTTGGAGGGTTTTATTGCTAGCGTACGGCGTGTGGTTCGCCATGGGCTGCAGTCATTATTCCGCGACGCAGAGGCCTCTACAAGCACGCGCCACTTTGAGAGCAACAAGGAGAAGTTTCTACTTGTTCTGTCATTCCTGTTGCGCTCCGAAATCTTGAGTCCTTGTCAGGATGCACCATCCGTTGGCCACTTAGGGGTCAGTCGTACGCTAGCAAAGATTCAACTGAAGTATTATTGGCCCTGATTACTAGCTTCAGCGCGTAATTACGTTAGAACGTGCCGCCATTGCCAACGACGCGCCTCCTCCTGTCAAACTAACCGGCTTCCTGCAGCCCATAGCGACACACCCAAGACCCCTTTCCAACAAGATGGCATGGACCTCCTCGGCCCCTTTCCGAAGTCGTCCACTGAAAAACAGTAGACTGTGGCCGCGACGGATTACCTGACACGGTACACTGAGACCCCGTCAGTTCCAAGCGGTACTGCTGCTGAAGTCACCGAGTTTCTTGTGCACAATATTGTCCTGTGTCATGGGGCTCCTGCGGCTAGCATTATAGACCGTTGAGCTGCGTATACGGCCCGCTTCACTCAAGCTGTGCTGAAGCACACGAACATCAGCCATAGACTTACAACAGCCCACCAGCCACAAACAAATGGCTTGGTGGAACGCCTCAACAGGACCTTGACCGACATGCGTTCCACGTATGTTGATGTCGAACACAAAATATGTGATGGAATTCTTCCATACGCATCGTTCGCCTTTAATACGGCGCAGCATGATACGACGCGGCTCACTCCGTTCTAACTAAGCTTCGGTCGCCAGGTTACTACTACGCTGCACGCTATTCTGTCCGTTGATCCTGGTAATTTTTACCTTGACGTCGCCACTTGTGTTCAGCGCGCCGCAGAAGCGTGGTAGCTAGCCAGACAATGAATAGGCCGTCGACCGCACATCGATACTGACCGCTGCAACCTTGTACGCCGCTCGTTACCTTACACACCATGCGAATATGTGTCAGTCTGGACACCCGTTCGTCGCCGCGGGTTGTCTGAAACATTACTGCACCCCGTTTTTGGCCTTTACCTTGTAGTGGTGTAGTCCGCCGCCTCAGCGACATAACATACCAAGTTGCACCAGCCTCACCAGCCCACTATTTGTGCACCAACGAGCACTGCGACGTTGTGCACTTTGTGCGAATGAAACCCTACTACGAGCGACCTCTCACTGGCTTTCAGGCTGACTGCGGGCTTTATGGGGTGTGTGACCCGTGGCTTAGCTCCTGTGGGCGCTTTCTCCGCTCTTCTGTTCGGCAGTAACACCGAATCGGGGCGATGCTGCAGAGGAGGCAGTGACACATATGTTATATTTATAGAAGAAGAAAAATAGCAGAGGGAGTAGAGGCGGAGGACGTAGTAATGTAGGATCATTCCGGGTGCCCTCGTTCGGGCGTTGCGGTAGTTCTTCTCTCTTGTACTGTACGTACGTGTAACAAGTGTTACAATATACTATAACAACATAAATAACCTAAGGCGACAAGACAAGGAAACAAAAGGCTTTTATTTCGTATGTGCAAAGGGAGCCAACAGTGAGGGAAGACAAGCAACATATAGAATATTTCGATTTTGATGATAATATATTGTACGTTTTTCTTATACTTCAGAATCAGCTTTCGGTCAACAATTAATATTACTTTTACATTATTATTTCGCTTCAGTGTCACAAATAGAAATTGACGAGGATGCCTAATCTAGTTTTAAGATTTCCCGCAGCACGTCACTAATTTTGTAACTTTTTCCCGTTGATATAATTACTTTGTGATTAATAATACTGTAACATAAATACATATCCGAAATATACCTTAGAAAGTGATAACAACTCAATGCATTGAGTAGGTGCCACTCTAAGGCACTTGGCACTAACAACCCTTTGTGGCCTACGCGTTGCGTGCGCCTGGCATGCAGACGCCCGGCTTCGAACACCAATGGCGATAAAGTCAATTTATTGAATTACTTCTCTTTTCTGAACATCCGTTAGAGGAAACGCCTACCAACGTCTGCTTCATTTCGACCCTTCCTCTATTCGGTAGCTTTATTTGAGTGTTGGGTGTTTGAAATTCCTGTAACCTAGATCCCCTCCCCTACTTCTCCTCTCGAACCTGAAGACTTTTATTTATGGCACCGCGACCCTGCCGAGCAATGAAAATTTTCTTCCTACCGCTGCCTACTGCGGCGGTGGCTTTTCGGCGCAATATTATCTATAAGCTATCTCGCAAAACCGTCACCCATTGCTCTCCTGAGTCTAATTCAGTGTTGGCTCCTTCACGTGAACGTCGTCAGTTCCACAACGAAACCCTTATTTCAGCACCATTTCTGGATCCACATCATTAAGGGAGACTCAGTATTGGCAATCATGATGACAAAGATAGATAACAGGGTTACCGCCTGTCCTCGAAACCTGAAACTCGAATTTAAAAAGGGCGTCGTACATTCACCACTGTGACCAGCTGTGCGTTAAAGAATTACTTCTGAAGCAAAAACACAAAAACTAAGCCAACCAAAAAGCCCGAGAAATACAATGTAGAAATCATTGAAAACTATGATAAGGAACGTCCGACAGCACTGAGCCGGCTTCTCTTCTATCTGAAGCTCCTTGTATGCGCCAAGATACCCTCGGATGTAACCGGTGAAAAACAAGCGTACAGAGCAGACTCCACAAGAATATCTCATCTGTGCTTTCGCGGGGCAGATGGGTGGTAGAATCTTGCCATCATCCCGGCAACTCTATCACCCGGCCAAGTGAGGAAGCCTGTGAGCGGGCGTGTATGTTTTATTACCGGCCGCCTCTGAACTCGAAGCCCAATACACTTGGAGGTGCCAAGGCACCGTTGCCCCAAAGGCCATTTCTCGCTCTTTCCCAAGAGTGATCTCGGTCTCTTCTGGAAAACTCGTTCCCGAAAGGCGAACGGCTTATGGCGGTGCAACAACATGCTTCGCTCTTATCCGGCCCTAGACGGACTGAAGTCCGGGCCCGTACTTTTCCCTACCCCTTCTTTTCCCGGGGCGTCCTTCGAATCTAAAAATAATTCTGTGCAGCAAAGTTAACAGCTGGCTACAGCGTCACAGATATTTCGGATCGCCCAGAGAAGCATATTGATTTCACGCTCTGCTTCCTCTGTCTTTAGTTATCGCAAATTTTAGCCTGATCGTGCATTACTATAAACAGTGTTATGAGCTCTAACACGCTGTGTGCGTCTAGAAAGATATCATGGTTCTCATTTCTTTAGCCACGCTCGCAAAGTATAAAACAGTCTTTTCAGGTCTCAGAAAAACGTCAGCCGTATGAAAAAAGACAAAAGAAAACCGTAACCTTCAAGCTGCGAATTCTAGAAAAAATATGAAAAAGCGAAAATGTGGAGAAATTGACGAGGATGCCTAATCTCGTTTTAAGATTTCCCGCAGCACGTCACTAATTTTGTAACTTTTTCCCGTTGATATACTTACTTTCTGATTAATAATACTGTAACATAAATACATATCCGAAATATACCTTAGAAAGTGATAACAACTCAATGCATTGAGTAGGTGCCACTCTAAGGCACTTGGCACTGACAACCCTTTGTGGCCTACGCGTTGCGTGCGCCTGGCATGCATACTGCAGAAACTATTTGTAGGTTTAGCGTTTGAGCGACACTGATGGCTGCCAGTCGAAGCCTTGCCCTGCGAGCCGAAGTCTATATACTCTTACCCATTCCGTTAGGATTCGACCACCACTTTTCGAACTCTAATGCTACCACTCGACGATGTGACTCAGCACCTTTTGTTCATGATTCATAAATTACCTGATTCGACAATTTCGTATCACATGACTGATGACTCATGACTCATTAATGATACAGAATTCCTCATACCATGACTTCCTACTCTGATCCGCTAAGTGCAACTCTCATCCGGTTCCTCAGTGATGACGTCACTTGGTGGTACTGTCACGAGGAGAACTTCTTGGGACACAATTCGTGGGTACTTCTGGCTCCAACATTGACTACCAATGCTCGCCAAATAAAATAAAAGGAGCCATAAAAATCAATATTTTTTTGCATTGATCACTGAATTCTAGAAGCGAGAACAGACAAGAATTTAGGAAGTAAAACGCCCTGAACCGAGTCATACTTGATGGGGAAATCGATATAAAAATGACAATTCCAAAACTTTCTCTAAAAAAGGTTGGCTATACTTCAAAAGACGGTACGCAATCTTTATTTAGTGCTAATAAAGCTACACAACGGGGTGCGTGTATAGTTACTATCTCTCTTCAATTAGCATACATACCTTATTAGTTTCGGTAATAGAATCGACACATCCGCGAACGAAGCTTTGCCTATATCAAGGGGGATAACAAAAGTTCAGGTCCGTGGGCTCGTTATGAAGCAGTCGGCCTAACAACGGAGAGCAGTTGCTCCTTAGAGGTAAGGGTTTCCGTTAAGAAACTAAACAGCATTCGGGCATGTGTTAAAATACATCTTTCCTCGCAAGTACTGGTTCAGAAGCGTCAGTGGTCACGACCTATCAGCATAGACAAAACCAATGATGCACTTCGGGACCGAATTATACTTCACGCAATGTTTTGTCACCAACACCGACACAGAAATGTCGAAGTTAATGACGACGTTTCTGCGCAGTCTAAACCTGCGGGTGCCAATGTGCAGGTCGCTTGCAAAAGTGCGAAATCCCATTTTTCTATTAAAACTATCACTGACAATGATCATTCAGTGCTCTGTGCACTGGGGTTGCAGGGAATTGAAACAGTCACATTCAGGAATTGAAGTCGCTACCTCACTGCAGGACGGCAAGTCCAGCCAGCTACAGTCAGCCTCAGAAAAACAGTGTTCGCCTTTTATTTACACTTTTTTTTTGAAATTATGATACTCATGAGGCATTGTCAATTTCAATGCTGACTTAAATTTTAACTGTGCAATTTGATCTCATTCATGTTTGAGACAAGTGGAACTACTTATGTAGAAGGGTTTGAACACCTGCTGCTCGAACCTGTTTCGGCGCAGTCTATGATGTTGTCACCACAATATCTGTGACATGAGGTAAACCTTTCCTGTTACCGCTTGCTCTGTTTAGAAAGACGTTCTGTCAGCACCTACGTTTTGGCCACGTGTGGATTCTTCTGCAAACATAACACTGCCATACACCCCCATTGTCTTGTATGAATAACATTGAAAGTAAAGTGGACGTACTGTCATCCGCGTAAGCATTTAGAACAATACCCTTACGCAATTTTTAAAACATATCTACATATATTCTTTATTTGCTATGTATTAAAGACACTTAATTTTTTGTGCCTGTTGTACGTGCTTGTAAATTAGGGTGCAGAATAAAAACTGTTTCCTCCAGAAAGATATGGCTATCTAAGCGTGCCATTCATGACATCGCGAACACTGCACAAAATTCAGAGTGGCAGCTAAGCGGGCAAGATAGTCCGGCCAGCGAGCGGGATCCGCCGGTGTGGTGCATCGGCCCTCATCTCTAGCCAAACTGTTCTTTCCACGGCCGAGGCCACTGGTAGTTATTCTTTGCGCTGACGGAGCCTCGTAAAAGCGGATTGCGATGCCATCCGCTGCTGGCGCTGCTGACAACGGAAGTACCTTTCGCTACAGCGAAGTGGGCCCCATTTCTCGAGGGGGAAAGCGCGAAAAATGAAAAAGTGACCAAGACTGAGGAGCTAGCTGCTGAACTATTTCTGGGGGAAAAGTCGATGGCGAATAGAGAAAGGAGCCCTGCAAAAAGCGAACTAAAGGAAAATAAACAGAGTAAAGAACAGACACGAGCACCAAGCAGCTCGAGGATTCTCGGGACGACGAATGAGCTCCCATTTCCCTGCTGATCCGCTTCAGAATCCACTGCCTCTTATCCTCTTGGCAGGGCGCAAAAAGAAGCTATGAGTCAAAGCCGCAGAGAAGACTTTGAGCGTCTGCCTTACACAGATGAGAACACAGAAAGAAAGTAAACGTAAGATGGATGTGTGTAGATGAGTGTAGGTGCGTTGAAGTTGCGGCAAGGACCTTCCTGCTCTTATCTCCTGCTTCGTAGAGTGCAGGCGTTTTCTCTTGCTCCTGACATTATCTAGAGACAAAACGCCTTGAGGGGTACTTAACGACTACTTTCGTTTGTTGAAGCATGATTGCCTATGAGCACTTTCGGATTCTGTTTCGCTAGGTTTCACTGCATTTATTATGGATACGTCTTTAAAATTTTCCTCACAATTAGGAGAGTAGGGATTCTTTCAGTGTGCAAATGTTTGCACGTGCGAACAGAGTTTTGGGACTTGAAATAGTTGAATACAATTCAAGCAGAGACCATTAAAAGTGCAACTTCGCCCGACTTACCCCATACAAACATTTCCTATGGTCAGCTATAGAAAATTGTTTGTGTGGTTGGCTATAGATTTTTGACCCAAATATCTATAGCCGCTTCTATGGTTGTTTTTATGCTTTTCTATAGAAGTCATTAAACTATTCTATAGACTTATGGTTTCTTATGTACTGCAGTCTTTGGCATTTTCTATGGTCAAGTATGAACATTTATGGACAGCTATAGAAATACCTTTGCATGGTCGGCTATAGATATTTGGCCCCAAAGGCTATAGCTATTCCTATGGTAGTCTTTGGTCTTTTACTATAGGGTGTGCTATAGAAGTCTTGAACCTCTTCTATAGACTTATAGTTGCCTTTGTGCTGTAGTCTTTAGCATTTTCTATGGTCGCGTACAAACTTTTATGGTCAGTTATAGAAAATTCCTCGTGTATGGCCGGCTATAGATATTTGGCCAAAGAAGCTATAGCCTGCCACAGAAGTTTATAACCTACGGACTAATTCTAGTGTCCTAATGTATTGCAGTCTTTAACATATTCTATGGTCAGCTATAGAAAATTCGTGCGCGCGTGTGTGTATGTGCGTGCGTGCGTGTGCATGCGCATTTGTGTATGTGCACGTGTGTCATGCTCTGCATTTTGAACGTTCATTTTCAATTTCATGCCTAAACAACTTAAAATTTGCCAGCAGTCCCGACTAAAACCATCGTATCGTGGGTCAGAGGTACTCACCGCAGGCTGACTTCAATGCGGCGACAGGGCTCCCACCAGTTATAGCAAAATTGTGCCGTAACCCATTTGTCGTACAGCATTGCGGTTGATGGCCGACGGGTTTTATTTACATACAGCGCACAACTCTTATAAAGTTAGAGGACAAGTCGCACGAGGGATTAGAACCGACGATATATGTACCTTCATATAAGGGTGTACCACTACTGGTCTATAGCTTTTTGTATATACAGTATTGTATAGCCAGTCTGTAGCTTTATAGGCATCCACATTTCTATCGAAAGCAGCTAAAGATAACTGCATGATTACTAGTCTATAGATTTAGGAGCATACACTGTTCTATAGCCAGCTGGGCAGCTTGTATGGCTTGCAGTCTGAAGCTTTAGAGGCATTTTCATTTCTGTAGATTGATAAAGGTAACTTTATGACTTGTAGTCTATAGCTTCAGGAGCATACACGTTTCTGTAGTCAGCTAAACCAGCTCATATGGCTTGCAGTCTGTAGCGTTAGAAGCATTCAAATTTCTATAGACAGTTAAAAATAACTGTATTACTAATAGTCTGTAGCTTCAGGAGCACAATCTCTTCTGTAGCTTGCTAAAACTGATTTTATAGCTTGCAGTCAATAGCTCTAGAGCCAAATTTCTATAGACAGCTAAAGATAACTGTATGACTAATGGTCTATAGATTCAGCAACATACAATCTTCTATATCTTGTTGAAACTTATTCTATGGCTTGCAGTCTGTAGCTTTAGAGCCATTCTCACCTCTATAGACAGCTAAAGATAACTGTATGACTAAAAATCTATAGATTCACGAACATATGGTTTTCTATCCTTAGCTAAAGATATGGTATGGTTCAGAAGCTATAGACAAAATGGTACAGAATTTTCTGTTTCTGCGAACATCAGGATTTCCTGCGAACAACAGCAGAAAACAGATTCGGTGTAAGATGACACACTAGATACGGACAAGCGCTGATGAACACGACTCACTATAATAGAACGCAGTAACTACAGGCAATTAGCTACCATTGAGACATATTCAAAGCGTACGCCATGTGTGGGAGTAAAGAATGCATCATGAACGAAATCGTGAAAAAAAAATGTCTGCTGGTCGAAAACTATTATTGCTGCACGACTGTTAGAAACATGTTTTCCAGGTCGCCTGCTTGCAATACTTTTGAAATCCGGATTTACAGGTATTATTTGCTGAGTGTCAAATCCCGAACAAAGAAATGTAATTACATTTATTTAATCTGTTCGCTATGCGACGCTATCAGCGAGGAGAAAAGTATGTTAAATTGAAAAAAAAAAAGAATCAGGTTGGGAAGCGCTGTTTTCTCGCCTAAGGAAACTTGACACGAAATGGTTAAAAGTCTTTTTAGCAACATGACGGCAATAAATGAAGATATTCACTGAAAAAATAAAAACGTCATTACATAACCAAGCAAACCGATCACGTCTTAGGAATTCTAGAATGCCAAACTTCAATATGTCTTTGTTCAAATTGTGAGGATTGGTACGTACTTTGCAATAGTCATGCGTGACGCAGAAATTGTTTTGCTTTTTTCAACGCTGTCAATCCTGCCAATGCAATGTGAGTGTAGTGGTCGGTGCATTGTTTACTGCTGGCGTGAGTAGTAACTTTTCGATGTAAGGGTTATCTTTATTGCCAGTACACTGTCTCACAATAGTGACAGAAATGGCCGTAGATCTTTTTTGCATATAGCGTGAATAAGCTTCCCATAAATTGCTATCGTGGTAGTGTTAACTGCGGATCGCGCTTCTTCCCGTGAGCAGGAACCGCTGTTGCTACTAGTCGCATATAGCCTCCCGTGTCACGCCATCTCTCGGCTTTTCTCTTCGGTTGAGATTGAGCCATTGGATGACCGTGAAACAATATGACATTGCAAAAGACAACGCACGAAACGAAGTACAGACGCAGACGCCGTGGGCATTTTCTTCGCTCCGCGAGCGAAGCGGCTGCACCCCTGTGAACGGCGGCGCTGACATCGAGGCACTCTAGCACCCCTGCGGCTGTCAGCGCCCTCTACGCTACTCATCGCTCAAGGCCGCCAACTCGCCCGATTGCTTTTCACTGACGTCTGCACACTTCCTTGTTCTAGCACTATATGCACGCCGTCGTTCCACTTGCTACTTCTTTGGCTCGTTGCTATGGCAACCGCGAGACATGGCGGGACTCTTTTTTCCGCTTCCTGCGGACGCTTTCTATTGACGTCACGGATAAGCCAAGTAAGTCATTCGGCCTAAAATTTTGAAACAGCGCTTGCCGTCAGTTTTCAAGTCTTAAATTCGCTTTCTAATATTGATCTCTAAAGGCCTTGACTGCTTAGCTTTGTTTAAAAATAGCCCCAAAATTCAACTCTTCGACTTACTATCAGGATAAAAGCCGCGATAAATTGCGCAGTGCCCATGTTCTCCATTGTTTGAATATACTTCCGTCGCGTGTGTAGCTGGATGACAACAATACATGCAGAGACGTCAAGAATTGCATAATGGACGACTCTATCACATGGTTGTTGCCAACCTGGTGAAAGTGCAACGAGGAGATATCAAAATTAGCGCAGTGCATAGGCGCTTTCTTCTTGGCATTTATTTTCTTCACTCCGCGTAAACAACGTCCGCCTTACTGTATTTACAATCTTCTCTCAAAGACCACAACGACGTGTATTACAATCCTCACCCCCCCCCCCTCTCCCAAAGGAAAAAAAATAATGTTCTTAGCGGGAAACGTATGCTGAAGTGGATTATGAAGACGGCGCGAAAGGGACGAGAATAAGGAAGGAACACCAAAATAACAGGACAGGCACCAACTTGCAACTTTTTTGATGCCATGGGATATTTTATGGATATAAGGAATAACTGGCATAGGCTTCCTTCGTACTTCCGGGTTTCTTTCAACATTTTGTCTCTTCACTTTTTGAAGCAACATTTCAGAAACAGCCAATATTAATGGGGACGGGTAGCCTGCTTCTTCCAGCCTTTTTACTTGGGCGCCAAAGCTAACCGACATCATGTGATGGCATGATTTTCCTAAAGCGCTCTGAATTGAATTCGCAATTATAGCTCTTTTGACGAGCTTCGAGTGGGCACTGTGTAAAGGTAGCAATCCTTACTTTGATCTGGGATTGTACGTCCAGCAAATATGATCGTTCTTGAACACAAGCCTTAAGTCTAAGAACTGCAGTTCGTTGTTAACTGGTTCCTCCCATGTAAATCTGAGGCCTTGGCTGCGATTGCGGAAAACGGACAACGTCCTGGTCACTCTCTCAGCTAAATCCCTCAGGTGCCCCCTTTAGCTGTCGGTTAGCTTTGGCGCCCAAGTAAAAAGGCTGGAAGAAGCAGGCTACCCGCCCCCATTAATATTGGCTGTCTGAAAGATTGCTTCAAAAAGTGAAGAGTCAAAATGTTGAAAGAAACCCGGAAGTACGAAGGAAGCCTATGCCAGTTATTCCTTACATCCATAAAGATTCCCATGGCATCAAAAAAGTTGCAAGTTGGCGCCTGTCCTGTTATTTTGGTGTTCCTTTTTTATCCTCGTCCCTTTCGCGCTGTCTTCATAATCCACTTCAACCATGAACCAACTAGCCCAAAGCAAAGTACTTCTTAAACGTAGGCTATCTAGCCATTGCGTGAAGAGTCCTTAGTAAGAAGACAGGACTAATATAAAGGTGATGAAGTTTCGTGCTCACTCCAGTGTCTTTTCTGTGTTTCAAAGCACTTTGAATGATTTCTTGCAAAGAGAAGTTTGGGCCAAGGCTCCAGAATCTCACTTTCATTGACGGCGAAACTTTCAATTTCCGGTCTTACCACTGAAAGCACAAAATTATATGCGAAATTTTTATGCATTAGTCACGACAACTGGGACTAACTGGTTAGGGGGTTTTGATATCACTCGGAGTTGAAAGGAAATGAAGTGAACAAATTGTGATTGCAAGTTGCTATGATGCACACATTTTATTACAACAGTAAGGGCGTGCAGTCAATTATTTGAGCCGGGAACAAAATTGGTGGAATTAAATGGGATCAGAACACACGACCAATCGGTCTCTTGTTTAATGCTCACACTGCATATCCTCGTTCGCACCCATGCACTTTGCAACTCATTTAATTCAAATTCCTGCTTTTACCTCTAACGTTTCCACATATTATATACAGTGTTAGCTATAATCTAAGCTACACTGTTTTGAAGCAAAGGCTACGCCATGCAATGTGAAAGTCGTCTTGTTGGACGCAGGCAACAACTGCGCACGCGCCATTCTCCTTCTTCTTGTTCCCTTCTTTTTTCTTGTTCTTGGCGTCTTTCGCGCATTTTTGCTCCAATTTACCGGCTTGTTCTTCTATAAATAAAGAGCGTTACCATGTGCAACCATCAGTAAGGAAACTTTCGATCACACCCTATGTGTAAGTTTTTTTAATTTAATTATACTGGAGCCCCGTCAGGGGACTATTGCAGGAGTGGGTGAAAAGTACAGCATAATCAGTGTCAACTGCAATCATACTTTATAATGAGTCAGCGGCAGAATCAGGAGTTAGATGCAATCAATGAATCAGTACCCAAATCCGCAGCCAAAACAGCCAAATCCATACAGCATAGCAATAAACAGCATAATCTGAAATTTCCAAAAGTGCTCAAAGGGTGGTCTAATGGGAACGAGCGACATCACCGGGTAGAAAATTCCAACACTTAATGACACGAGGGAAGAAGCTAAATTTTAAAGCGTCTGTGCGGGCGCACAAAGGCGACATATGCTATGAATGATAGCTCCTTATAGATAAAGATTTTGAACACTGCAGGAATTCATTCAATACAGCAAAAGGGGATGAAAAAATGTAGATGAGGAATAGCAGGTGATGGTGAAAAGTTCATACCATACCTTGGGCGTATAAACCCCGCTGATTTCATTTGTACCTACTGAAGCTTATTGATGTTGCTTTGTATATGGGGGTTCCAAATTATCCACGCATACTTTAAACGTGGACGGATTAGAGCTTTGTGTGTGACTATTTTATTTATTTATTGACTGATACCGCGGTCATGTTTCCAAAATTTGGCAGGGTAGATACAAAAATAAATAAAAGGAAGTATACAAAATGCAGCGGTATTTAGTTCCCTGAGGGGCAACACAGAGAAACTGTTTCACGTACCTCAGCCTCCGAAATGAATTGTTGCATATTATGTTAATGTGTTTTGACCTCGACAAATTAGATCAAAAAAGAACATCTAAATATTTGTTTTCAGAGAGATGTTTTAAATATTCACCGTTGAATAAATAACAGTAAGAGAATGAGGATTTAGGGTTTCTGAATGACATCCAGACAGATTTACGAACATTTATTTGAATTTGCCATATATCTCGCATCATC
Source organism: Amblyomma maculatum (assembly GCF_055883805.1). Classification (NCBI taxonomy): domain Eukaryota; kingdom Metazoa; phylum Arthropoda; class Arachnida; order Ixodida; family Ixodidae; genus Amblyomma; species Amblyomma maculatum. The sequence goes on along the minus strand of NC_139351.1, from coordinate 40,489,039 downwards.
ATCGCATCATCATATATCTCGCATTATCATCGCATCATCAGAATGAGGAAAATGAAGCATTTAGTTTCTTGTGATAATCAGTTGGCTTAATTGATCGACACACTACGCAATCATTGATGTATAATGGGAATAGCAGTGGCTCCAACACAGATTCTTGTGGTATGCTGAATTATGCGTAGACAGCTTCAGGTCGGCAGGAGTTCAAAGAGACATAATGCTTCCCATAAGAAAGAAAACTCGATACTCAATCAACTAGCGAGGGGTTTTTAAGTATTACATTCAGCTTAAAAACAAGCTTTGTGTGAGAAACCTTATCGAAGGCTTTAGTTAGATGGATAAATAAAGCGTCAACCTGACAGCAGATCTTAAGGAAACTATAGATACCTTGGGAAAATTCAGAGATGGGAAATGATGCTGAACCCTAGCCGAAAATCATGCTGATTATCACACAAAACGTTATTATCTTGAAGAGTTTCTGTAATTGCTTCTGTTATATGTGTTCAAGTAATTTACGGGACTGAGAAGTTAAGAAAATTGCGGGATAGTTGGATAATACATGGGGCTTCCAGACTTAAACAAGGGAATAATTTCTGCAAGTTTCCGACAGCCTGGAACTGTGGCGGATGATAGCAATTTCTGGAATATGATAGATAGCGGCTGGTCCCAATAGAATAACGGCGTAAAAAACGTGTTAGGAATGTAATCCGGACCACTGCTCTGCTTATCTAGGTTCAGTGTAAGATTAAAAAGAACCTTGGACGCTCATTGGCGCGTCATAAATGGGACAACATTTCTCGTTGCTTGCAAAATTCTTAACTTCTAAATGTTGCTTTGAAAAAAACAGATTGAAAATATGCATTGAAACCAGTTGCTATGGCTAATGAATCAAAGACAGGCTCATCATCAATAATGATGGCATTTGGACTAGTGCTCTTTGGTATTGTGGATGCCCAGATTTTGAGAATGCTTTTCATTAATTCTTGCAATGTATTTCTATAGTACAAATCTTTCACCCTGTTCCTCTTAACTTGCAGTTGTTTTTTAGTATTGTTGAAGACGGCGATGAACAAAGAATCGCCTTTGTGCTTGGAAATGCGTGGTTTAAAAAAAAACCGCGAGAAAGGTGCAATATGTCCCTAGTTATCCACGGGACATCGACATTTTGTTGTCTAGTCTTTACCGGAACAAAGTGCTGAATACAGAAGTAATCAGTGTTTTCGAAAATAGTTGCGAATGAATCCGCATCACCCGAGTTGTTGAGACTTTCAAACGTTTCAAATGAGTCTCCTAATTTATTTTGAATGCTCTCGTCGTCGATATCCACTAAAACCTGGAAATGTTGTATAAATGAAAGCGAAATGAAATGTTGAATATTTTAAATGATCAAGCTGTTTTGAAAAAACTGCCATACATACGTATGCAACCGGGCTTTCACCGATTTTTGAAAACATAGCCCCGTGACCTGAAACAGGCATGTCTGACCCAGGGTCGAAAAGCCCTGGAACGTTCGACCTTCCTCTCACACTCTCACCTCAATACACAACCCTAAGTAGGTAGCGCATTCCATCTTACAATTCCACGTGGTCTCGTGTGCGTCACATAACTGTGTGACCAATCAGTTTCCGGCAATATGACTTGCAATCCTCACCTGCTGGGGCATGCTCGTGGTTGGTGACAACGCCAACCATGACACTGCGTTTTCTGGAGGACACGCCCTCGCGTTCATAAATACGCATGCACATTTTTGAATTCGAAGACTTGCCATGTGGCATAGAAAATAGATGTCTTTAATTTAAACTAAGTCGTGTAGTGTATTGTATTTACGAAACCGGAGCAAGCTCTGGGTGTTAATGCTGTTCATTAGTCACAAGTGCAACTCTTGTAGTCGTGTTGTTCTTGATGGCCGCATCCCTTGACTTGCCTATCGCACATGTACAAGCAAAGGTAGAATGAAAGGAAGAAGATGGTTTGCACGGTATGAAAAAGAACTGAACAAGGGTAAATGGGGTACGCCTCAGTTCGCAGATGAGTCAACGTTTCGACAAGTGGATTTGTCTCCAGACGAAGACAAATCCACTTGTCGAAACGTTGGCTCATCTGCGAACTGAGGCGTACCTCATTTACCCTTGTTCAGTTCTTTTTCATATGTACAAGCAAAGGCACACAAACAAGCACTGAGACCCTTGTCATTTAAAATCGTGAAAATGCCGATGTTGCATGGGGAGTTTTGCAACTATTCGCCCAAGCGTCTAAGTTCCCATTGAGTAACCTGCTATATAAACGCCACGAGGCGACATGTGCAAATATAGAGACATGTGCAAAAGCACCTGCAGTATCACACTGAGGTAGGAGCACACATTTGTAAACGGCTCTCCCAGCCGCAGGCGATGCGACTTTTGTTCATGATAGCGGCAGGTATCAAATGGTAGCTGTAGTTAGACGAGAGGACCGAGTGCATAGTGTGCTAGAGCCTTTTTTTATACTCTTTATTTTTCACCTCGCTTTTTCCAGGCCGAGTGACAATCCGGGTTTCACCTTGTTAAACACGTGGAATCACCTTTGCATCACATTTTCACCTTATTTAACCCCCCCCCCAAAGCACATTATATGCTACTTTTACGATTTCCATGTTAGCATGAGTGTCTATCATTTGAAGCCCAGCCTGGTATACTTCAGCGCCCACGGCAGAAGCTAGCAGAGGCCACTTCGAATGATCAGCTCCACGAGATATTGAAGTTATATGGTAGGCTCTCAGTTGCAAAGGGCTATTAGAAGTGATTTCTGGTTGCCCCTTACAGAACTACATATTTCACGATCCCCTTCCTCTCAGCCAGATTGCAGAAGCACACTCAAATGCTGGAGAAGAATCGGGGATTCTGGCAGCACATATTCTACCTGAGAAAAGCTGAAGACTAGAAGAGATGTGTACCCGTTACAAATAATGGATCGACTGAGGCGCTATTTCTTAGCCACCCAGTATTTAGGTTCCTTTTTGCTGCCAAATAAATAAGGAAAATATGTACATCGGGACTGTGAGCAGTGCTATGACTGATGGGAAAAGGAAAAGAAAATATTCACGCATTGCCTTTGAGGTGTAGATTCAAAAAACTCAAATTACCTTTAAGGTTTCAGTTCGCGGGAGCCATTAAGGTAACTGGGTCTAAACGGTATTAATTTAATTTATTTTTAAATGTAAAAGGAGCCATTGCGCAGGGCTACGTAGTGCCAAACGTCCAAATTAGCCCCGAGTTGCTTGCGAGCTCTGCGGCCTTCCATATCTTCAAGCATGCTTCGCTTTTTTTTTTTTGCGGAAACCAGCCGTTACAGTATCAATAAATGGATCGTTTAAGGTAGTCTCTGACTCCCCATACATCAAGAATAGCATGCCGATCCGCCATTGTGCTCCTGTCTGTAAGGTTCAAGCCCGAAGTCTGCCGACATGGTACAGAATCGCCTTTTTCACTAGGTTAGTACCTTCCTTAAAGTGCGAAGGAGAACGCTCCCGAAAAGAACCTCATCCAGACACTGCAAGAAAACGTATCAAATATAAAATATCGTTTAATCTTCATTGCATAAGATAGCTTTAACAGCCCATTACATAAGATAGGTTTAACGACCCATGACAGAAATACACTTTGCTTTGTAACCACGCCTTTTGTAGCAAGGTGTTTAGGCGGAATTGACAATGAATGGTTTTGGTGGAGATGAAATACCTCTGTACACTTTTTTAGCCTTCAGCTCTGTACCTAGTCTAAACTTGGACCCATGTAATGGCGGGATAGAAACGAATTCGTATAAAGCTCAGCAAGATATATTCGTCTCACGAACTGTTATAATCAAAGAAAGAGCGCGTATACATGAGATGATTACGAAATTGTAAAATTCATGAAGAGCTCTCTCAATAAACTCGGATGTCGCAACAAATGTTAGCAAAGCTCTTGCTCAGTGATAACTGAATAACAACCGGTTGAAACAAACTGCTGCACCATTGAAAAATAGAAAATGGACTGGTAACTCTTGTGAACAAAGGGTATAAACCAAGACCTGCGGCATGGACCACCAAGAAAGTTTGATTAAACATCTCTCGCACTATTAAAGCTTTTCAAACTTTGCTCCGTAGTTATCGCTAATAGTGCGTGATTTTTCAACTGGGCCTTTATTCCGCATAGATTCCAGCACTTGAATGATTAGTGTACAGTTTCCGTGAGCTTCAGATGACATCTTTTTTGATTGCCTTTCTATACTGTTTTGGCAGAAAAGCATGTCGGTCACTAAATATTTAATGAAAATGATGTGGCACTGTAACCGGTGTTGTTTTTTTGTAATACAAGGCGCAGGAAATACGCAAGGCGCAGTTCGCCTGCCGTGGAATAATTGCTTATTTTTAAAACACACTAAGTAATTAAGAATCGGTTCCGCTTACGGACTTTCTTTTGTAGTGGGAAAGGTCTTTAGAAAATTAAAACGTTGTAATGGTCTTTTATGCTGCGGGTCAATTAGGATTTGCATAGTGCGCTTATAACCTAGTCGTTAACTAACTCTCAAAAGCAAAGAGAGAAATATATGAAGCCGTAGCTGATACTTCAGAAGCAACGGTATGAGATAGCTCACGACTAACGCTGCGATGAATATTATTGATTTTAGAAACAGACATTTTGTCTCAATTTGGTCATTGTGGATTCTTCGGTAATGCAGTTTGGGACGTACACTTAGCCAGAAAGTCAATATTTCGACAATGGCTGTCGTCATAAGTGTTCAAGGCACAGTAAAAAGAAAACAGACGAGAGAACAAGTGTAATGAGCAGAAAATCTTCGCTTGCAAGGAATAGAAAGGCGTCCGATATGGTAATGCTTTGCCATTCGTAAATTGAGATCATCAGCGTGAAGCTGCACATTTTATTATATTAAAGGCGACAGTCACTACACTTGAGCTCAGATCTATCATAGCTATCAGTAGCATTTAAATATGAAGGCCTAAACTAATGCATATATGCATCAATGAATTCGCCGGATTTATTGGGAGAGGATGTTTCCTTTCAAACAAAACATTGGTGGTTTTAGTGCAGCCATTATGTTTGGCTGAAAGCCACTTTTTATACAGCACATATATTTAATCGCGCCCTGAAGAGCTTAAAATGCTGCTACTTATCTAACTAAGAAAGGAGAGAATCTTCTAAACTTCAGCACGCGTGTGCCTATCTTTTTTGATTGGTGGCTCTCAGCAACCATGCTAGGTTAACACGGCTTTTTATCCACATTCAGTGGAATTTCCATTTTGCGACAGGTGTAAATAAGTAGCCAACATATATTACTGCTGAATTTATGCAATCAAAGAAGGTGTTACTATCCTCACACTTCTTTTGTCTATGAAGGGCGGGGGGGGGGGGGGGGGGATGCGCTTATGTACAGCCTCGTCTACTTCTAGCTATAACACGATCACCGCTTTTAAAGCGTCATTGCGGCCGATCCGGCCATGTAATAAGGCCTTGTGGCAGGCCATTGAAGCAGCACGCCCGGGTCCCTAAGTGTTTGCATCAATTTGTATTGATATGTGCTGCGTCGGACTCAATGTTGCTTTCAAAGCAGTGACCATGTTAATAGCTAGAAGTAGTTGACCCTGTATACTTATAAGGAGGGTCCACTGGCGGAAAAACATTGTCCTCAGTGTAAAGAAGACAAAGAACGGAAAACGCTGCGGCATCGCCATCACCATCGCTTGTCTCCGGCGCCCATCTCGCTCGCGCTGAAGCTGTGCCCTGCGGCTGGTAATTCGATCCCTTGTGCCCAAAGTACTGCCAGCGCTAGACGTTCCAACCACCCATTAAATCCACCCATTAAATGTAATGTGGATTTAATGGGTGGTTGGAACGTCTAGCGCTGGCAGTACTTTGGGCACAAGGGATCGAATTACCAGCCGCAGGGCACAGCTTCAGCGCGAGCGAGATGGGCGCCGGAGACAAGCGATGGTGATGGCGATGCCGCAGCGTTTTTCGTTCTTTGTCTTCTTTACATCAGGAAGATCTTTCATTAAGAAACTAAGATCATACGGTAAGAATTCCTGATACATTCACTCTGAGTAAACAGCTTCTGAAGAGACAACAGCCATCCCTTAGCTCCAACTTAAAAGTACAGCATTTTTTAGATTTCAGGTCCTGCACTACCACGCATGCCACGCTTTGTACACAAACCTGACATAGTTTCTCAGTGACATCGTACGCGCCTCTGGCCCCAAAATGTTTGTTAGATTACCAACCTGGAATAAGCACAATTACTAATTTGTCTTGAAAACAAATCTGTGATCCTTTCCTCTTTGAGTCGGTATATACAGAGTACACCCTCAGGCCTGGCGGGACTCAAGTCCAATGTCTGGGGTAGAGGTGGCCAGTAAGGTATTAGAATGGATACAGACAGTAATGAAAGAACACAAGCGATGAAGTAGAGGCAGGAATTGAGCGGGGTTTCTGTCATAGCTGATTGTCGAAAAAAGTGAGTACAAAAAATAAAGGACTTGAACACTGAAAGTTTTCTCCTTATCGCTGCTACCCATCACAATTGGTACCAGTTCAGATTTATGAGAAGTACTATCGCTGATAGGATAGGAGGGGGACATGTATTGCACTTCACTTTGCGATAACGCTCTTAGATTTCGGGTTCGCCCTCTTCATCGGCGAGGCAAGTGGCTGCAGCTAAAAAACCAAAGCCCTCGGCAAGACTGCATGCTTACCAAGGTGTAAAAACAGATTTTTCTTGGGTTCTGTTCGTGCTCACGGCCTTCGACGCCAGAGACACATTCCGTTCCGGTTCGAACCGGTTCGACCTTGCCAGAACCAGCTCGACCTTGCGAAAACCGGTTGAAATGTGTTCAATATGATTCGAAAAACAAAACAATTCGGGTGTATTTTTGTGTTCCACAGTTTTAATACCGAGCTTTCTTTCCTGTTGTAGTGCACAATAAAAGTTGAAAGTTCATTTAGTAGCCCGCCTGTTATTTTATTATCAGATGTGACGGGCTACAACTGCTTGTACAGACTCGAGCAAAATTTCTATAATATGTGACTGAAGATGCGAACAGGGTGGGGAAAAATAATTATTTTCATTAGCACATAACCACCTAAATCGGCCACGCGCCGAAAGTTAAAAGAAAATAATGTTTCCTCTGGCGCCCTTGACACACACAAACTTTCCCATGAATTTTAATTTAGAGCGAAACCCCTACGTCTACAGTACAACAATGTTTCGTCCGGTTTCGTCCGGCTCCCACTAAATGACTTTGAAATCATATGAAGGTCGAACCGAACACACACCCATGAATAACGATGTATATATAATATGTGTGACTATATAATGCACAGTGCGCAGACTCTCTTGCATTTCGCAAAATCATCCATGTGTTGTGGCTATAAAGGCGTGACAAAAGTCCCTTCCACCACGTAAGCTCAGGACGCCCTCGTTTCGCTCTCGGGAGGTGCGGTGTCGGCGCATACAAGCTCAAGTTGTTTCCGTCAATAGATGAGATCAATGTGAGGCAGGTGGTGAAAGCAGTGACCACGGTAACCCAGAGGTTAGAACTGTAACCTTCAAAACCGCTTTCGCTGCTGAAATGTACGCTTCTTAGGCTTGCTTTGAACTGAGCGCGATGGAAAGGTCACCGCAAAAGCAGTTATCGCACCGCCAATCCACGCACTCCTGCCGACTCCTTAACTAAACTATTGCCTCGGTAAAGTATTTTATATTCGTATATCGGAAGAGTTACGTTCTTGCGGCCTTACATATTTCGCGGCCTGCTGTGTATATTTTTGTTAGTGTTTCTTGTGATCGAATTCACCGACATGCATGGTTGGGTTACAAATGTCTGCCTGGTGCACTTTTAATTGTTCACAAGTATAAGCACCGTATGAACCAATATTAATGTATATAACGTGACTCCTTAAAACCTCAAATGCCACCCTGTCATAGCTAAAACAAATACAGTCTTAAAGTAGCCATGACTCAGCCCAAACGCGTACGAATGGAATATGTAACATGTTAATGTGACTCAGGACGCGTATTTTCAGTTTATTAAAAACTCTGCACACGTGCAGTTTTAACGTGACCCGCGGAGAACCTTAAACAGATGGCCATGAAGTTATGATAATTACTAAACCAACAACTGCCACATAGTACGATAATGCACCGGGAAGGGAGCACGAAGACGCTCAGTGTTCGATAATATTTAACAATACGTTCAAGTCCAATTCCGATGAAAAAACGAGACACGGTCTGTTACAAGGACCTACACTGTTTTAACTACATCTCTTGCACACGCGTGTATGTAAAATGTTAATAGTGGGTGGGATTTCGCGAAGTCTGCGTTATGATACTAGTCCAACTCGCTTTGTGCTACACGCTGGTGATACTACCGCCATTATCGAACAGGTGAATTGAGGATATCACTAATAAATTGAATGCCGTTTTGAGTAACATAAAAAAAAGGTTTCATAAAATTCCTATGGCCATTTACCCGCTAAAATGAAGTTTACAGTCTTAAAACGTAGCCAGAAGATTATTTCATATTCCTGAGTCAGCCCTTCATTTTTTTAATATTTCCGCTTCGGTAACCCTAGCTTTTTTGATGTTATTCTTGAGTCTGCATACCAGATCGCAGATCTGAACAAAATGTACGTTTGACATTAGAGCGCTGATTAAAGCGTATCCATATTTTTAACGTTACACTATCTCAGTTTGGTATTATGCTTTCGTTCACAGTCACCTCAGTTACTGGATGTTGCTTGCGGATATACTATAGCCATTTATCGCCCGCACTAAAGTGAAAAAAATCGGGCCACTCGCGGTGTGATTCGGAGCTCCTTTTCTAACGCTTGTTCGCTTGTTCCTTATCATATGAACATAATATTTTATCAGCCATCAACTCGTTTAGTATCACCTTGGAATCAGGTTCTTTAGCTATTAAATGACACCCTATATTTTCAGTTTATTAAAGTATACTGCTCTCTATCCCGATCAAATTATGAAACATTAACGTAATATTTCGCAGCCATATTATTCTGGAACTCGTTGCCAATAACAATGAAAACATCAGTTCCCTGCCCGCATTTAGAATAATTTTAAGTTGTATTTGTTCAATTGCTGATGTCTCGTATTTTTTTATAAGTCTATTACTTGTGTTATTGGTGCGTTGGTCTTTGATTTTACGTCAACGTAGTGGTTTCCCCCATTCGGTATTTTATAACCAATCGTTAACTATGTTCTTATTTATTTTGTTCCTGATCTATTGACGTCGCACTAGAGTCGTCGGAATATGCGATCTTCGGCTGTATCTTTAGGTATTTTGCAAAATGTTCGAAGTAACAATTTTTTAGTTTCAAGAATTTTCTTGTGTTTCGCAGCTTCTTTTGCGTCAAGAAACATGATTCGGGCGTAGATATTCTTTCAACACGCTAACGTGAATGGCATTACATTTCACAAAACATACTGCGGCAATATGAATTTCAGAAACTTAATTTAGGTGCAAAGCTTTGAGAAAGATGGAAACCCTAAAAATTCCTTACCACCAGAACTACAAATCCTGACATCAATGTTTCATTTACAAATGAAGCATTGCCGGATCATGAATGTTTGTTGGTTTCTTTGAAGAAGTAAAAATTTTTAAACATTTACATTCGGCCGGTTGCGCCCTCTTCTAAGATAAGAATATTAAAAAGAAAACTAAAAAGAGAAAATTTTTATACGTCCTTAAAGTTCGATTTCGCTTTATGCAAGTGATCGACTAGAAAACTATCTTACAGGCACCACTGCCAATTTATGTAGAACTCGCGTTCAAAATTTTGTTTTGCATTCTGACTTCCTCATATTTATTAGTTTAGGGGAAGACTTGCTGCTTTTCAGCCTCTTCATGCTTTGTATATTTCATTCAATTGTGTCTGGGCCCAGACATGCGCTTTGGCTACGCTAGCAATGACGATTCGTTGTAGATGCCACATAGTGGGACGTCCTTGGGGTTATGCGCGTAGGCTTAGGACATCTCGTTTTGTCTTATCTCTGTCATTATAGTAGCTAACTTCATGGTACGTGGTAAAAAGAAAACGAAAATGCACATTATTGTGAAATCTACTGCACACTGGATGTAAATCTAACTAACGAACTGCGAAGCTCTAAATCTGTCTATCAACCGCCTACCCTCACTGGCAGGAAACGCCCAAAAGCATTTTGAAAAATATTTAATGAATTGTTTCTAAATAAGAATAAAAATACGCACTTGGTTCATCTTGCGATCGATGCCCTATTCTCGCTCTTGGCTGATAGAAAAATTCAGTGACTTTTTTACAAACTTTAAACCGAGTGGACCCGCGGTCGAATCTCTTCGGTTTCTCCTAAATACACTCTTAGAGACATAAGCTTTTTATTTAACTTCCAGTGAGGAAGTTTTTATCGCTATGATGAACCTAAAATCTACAAGTTGCACCGATTTTGACGGCTTCCAAGTTAAACCAGTTAAATTTGTGGCGGATCTCTTAGTACCACACTTAAGCTACATCTTTAACTTGGCGCTCACATCAAGAAGATTTCCTTCACGAATGAAATATGCAAATGTGATTGCTATATTCAACAGAGGTAATAGAAACAAGATGACAAACTATAGGCCATTTTCTATTCCTTTTTTTTTTAATGATCTTTAAAAAGTAATGCTGAAAAGAATCGATGGGTTGTTTTCTAAACATGCCTTAATAAATGCCAGTTAGTTTGGATTTCGAAAGGGCAGGTCCACGGAATCTGCTTTACTTTTGCAAAAGAAAATGATTTTAAATAATATCGAAGCTAAAAGTTTGACTCATGGCGTTTTTATCGATTTTACAAAAGGTTTCTACCTTCTTAATCATGAAATACTACTCTGCAAACTTGAAAGCTATGATGTCCGTGGTCTTCCCCTCCAACTCTCTCGTTCTTATTTAAACATGCGCCATCAGGTCGTTTCGTTCGAAAATCACAAGTCTAGCTCCGTTTTCATTGAGTGTGGTATCCCGAAAGGTAACCTTCTCGGCCCGTTTCTATTTAATGTCTATGCTAACGACCTTGCGAGCATAGCCTATCATAAAAGTTGTATTCAGTACGCTAATGACACAAGTTTTTACCTTAGGGGCTCTTCTGCCGGTGAACTAATCAAAAGTGCAAATCTGGTTCTTTGTGCTCTCCACAAATTGTTCAAAGCTAATGGTTTGGTACTTAACTCTAACAAAACCAAAGCCGTTTTTTATCGATCCCTTAGCCTGGATATTACTGTAAACAATACTCTGTATCTAGAATATAACATTATTGAAATGGTAGACACGTTCAAATCGCTCGGTGTTGTATTAGACTCTCGCAGGAGGTGGTCTGACCATATAATGTATATACAAAGCAAGCTTACTAGATCTGTTGGCTTCCTCTCGAGACTGCGGAAAGAGTTTTCCCCAAAGCATAAGCTGCTTATTTACCACGCTATAATTCAATCACAAATAAAACTACTGTCTTCTCGTTTGGGGTACAACATTCAAAACAACTCTGAATACCATACTCGGTCTCCAAAACAAGGCCATTAGACGGATCATTAGTGCATGTTACACTGCCCACATGGAAACATTATTTCCGCAATATAGAATTCGTCGTATGCATACCATGTTTGAGTATAATTTGCTTCACTGCCTTAAATTGCCACCTAAATACTTAACCGACTTCTTGAAGAACATTGCTGGACTTAATTAAGCCTTAAGAAAAACCCTTTCGCGCCAGAAGTAAACAAATATGAGACGTTCCTCGAACGAGGACGTTATGCGGTAACCAGAACCTTCGTGTTACTTTACCATGCATACTAAATCATTACAGCATAGAGAACCCAAACATCTTTACCGCCCCAAATAAGGACTTTAGGCTATATTTTATCAATTCCGCACTGTCTTGCTGTACTTTCCGCTCCTTGCCTTGAACATTACCATAAGGATAGTCACTTTATTTTCATTACGTTTTGCCACGTTGCGTGCATACTGTTAGAGGATTGTTGGCCGTTAATTTACTGTGTTATGTTTTAATTTTCTGTCTCGTTTTTATATCTACGCTCTCTCTGTGCTTCATGATTTTCATGTTATATATGTATATGTTCGCCTTGATCTCACACGTCTTGTTGCCCTGCATTTACTGGGCCTCGGGCATTTGTAGCTTTTCGCCCGAGGCCCATTTCCTGTACATTACTGGAAATAAACTTTTTTCAGTTTCAATTCCAAATTTTCAAATACATCAACGTTGCCAAAACACACTTTTATCACTCTTCGAGACAGTGCTGTAATAGCGGCCAGGAGAGCTCGAAACGTCGACTCTCAGCAAGCAAAAGAAGAAACAGAGTTCTCGAAATATTTAACTAAAATAATTAATAGCTTTTCATCATCATCATTATCATCAGCCTGACTATACCCACTGAAGGGCGAAGGCCTCTCCCATATCTCTCCACTTAACCCGGTTCTGTGCTAGCTGCATCCACTTGACCCCTGCGAACTTCTTAACCTCATCCGCCCCCTGATACGCTTTCCTTCCCTTGGAATCCAGTTTGTTACCCTCAGCGACCATCGGTTATCCTCTCTTCGCACTACATGTCCTGCCCATGCCCATTTCTTCTTGATTTCTTCTTCTTAATAGCATTTACCGGCGACTAAATGAATTTCAGAAACAGTGTGAACTAACGCATATCCTCTATAATCATTAAGTATCTATACAGGGACTTCTAAACCACTTCTGCTGCTCGTTTGGCCATCACGGGCCAAGAAACAAAACAGAAAAGTCGTACTTGGGTGAAATGGAAAAATCCTAAAGAAAAGCTTTCACGTGGATAGCGCAAAAGGGGTGTTATGCCGAAAATCCGGTGTCGGCATTGCCGTTGTGAGCAAAATTCACGTTCGTGGCGCTGACAGGTGGTTTCTGGCAACTCACAAAGCAGTTAAACCTTGAAAGCGCATAAAAACAACGGACAACAGCAAGAGACAGACACACGAGCGCTTACTTCCAACTCATCTTTATTTTCATGCGAGAAGCAGAATATATGTACACTTCAGATCACATGCGCATGCGAAGAAAACTCAAGAAAAAATATTATCTGGCTGCACATGTAAAAGATGAAAGATATGCAATCTCTTTCTCTGACAGCAAAATCGACGCACCACTTACACAATCATCGCCAGTTGTTATGCGCTTTCCAGGTTTAACATGTCTAACCAACTCGCCCAAACGCTGCCATTATTGATCACAAAGCAGAGAACTGATTCTTAGAGGCTTTGCGCGACTTAAGGAGCGAATATGACATTAATAGCTGCTAGGAACTGCCAGTTCGGGTTGCTCATTTGAGGGAGAAGGGGGAATCATTGGAAGGTGAGTTCACCGAAAATCTGGTGTCGGCGGCTGCCCACCTACATCGCCGTTGTGAGCAAAAAATCACGAGCATGGCGTTGCCAGGCGGTAGCTCGCAGCTGACGTGGCTGAGCACGAACTGGATGTTGTATTGCCTCACATTACTATTGGCAGGAGCTGCCAACTCGGGCCTCTTCTTTCGCATAGGAAGATGATATCAGAATCAGCCTGTCAGGAGCTGCATTCACTTACTCCTAGCCCAGGCATGCCTCTTCGTAAGGCTTGTTTAAAGCGGCCCTTTTTATGCGGGCTGTGTGAGGTGCGAGGGACTGTAAGTAAGATTGAGACACGAGGCGACGGCATGTAAAAACATTTGTGGTGGCTTAGCTTGGTTAGGCCTGGATATCAGAAGCGAAAAACTTCGGCGACGCCATGGCTTAGCTTGTGGTTCCTTGGCGTAGTTGTGGCTTGCCTTGTTGTTCACAGTTGCACCTTATGGATATTAAAAGGCTTATCATCACGGTGAAACATTGATTACAGGCGTACATTAAACTTTATTCCGATTTTACATCATCATCACCGTTACACCTCTGTATAGACATAAACACAGCCTGGTGAAAGCTCGCGGCACCGGCTAAAGGCCAACCGGCGGAGTCGCGGTGGCGGTTGCGGCGGCTCCGACCACCTACGCCTCTATGTGACGTCACGTGGTTTGCGCATGAGCAGCCAGGTCTGACCACTTGTCGCTGTGTGCCTTGTCCGTGTTCTTGTCCATTACCGTGGTCCACTGGCAGGAGCTGCCAACTTGGATCTCTTGTTTCACGTGAGACGGTTATGTCAGACACAGCCTGCCAGGACCCTTGCATTCACGTTACCTCTATAGGCCACTACAGCACGTTTACACGGCTTGGTTAAAGTGGGGCTTTATATGTGTTTCTAACGACGGAGCACACGCGAGACTCGGGGTTTACTAGCTTAGTGAAGCTTATGGCTTCAAAAAATCTAATTTAACGCTAAATATTCAGATGAAAAGCTTAAAAGGGAGAGAAAAGAAAACGCGCGACGAACAAAGAAAGCTGTCTAAAAAAACAGAAGCGCCCACTCAGATTTTCGTGTTCTTCTGGATAATGGTGCCTCCGGCGGATAGGTTTGCTAGGCGTTAGCGGAATCGGTGGTTCTCGTTGCGTGCCGGATCAAGGTGCCGGATCAAGGTGCCGGATCAACGGCAGTGTCTCCAGCAGACCTCTGTGCTGCAGCCTGGGTCCGTCCGTTACGCAACTAGTTCGCGTAACCCATGTACCCGGAGCAGCGACGGTGGAGACGCTAGAAGCCTGCGTTCTGTCATCCGGGTGGTGGCCACGTCATCACAGCTGCAATCCGCGGGAGGTGACAGAGAACAGCGCGGCGTCTGAGTCTGGTGGCCCAGGCCGATGAGTCTGGATGATGGTCGGTCAAGGTCTGCAGGTGCGGACGTCTGCGGCAGTACTCCATAGCCGAAAGTCTGCGGACGAAATGAGATGGACGATTGGACATGCTCTAACGTGAGTGCAGCTGGTCCAATCCAAGGGCGGATGACAATTTACATAACAAACCAGGTGGGCAATTGAATCCACTGCACGCAACTCACACAAAGGAGGCAACCATTGCGCTAGCGCTATCAACTCCAAGGCTATTTTACTAACACCTCCAAAATTCCTGCCGAAATGTTAACAAGGAACTAATCCATCAATCTGGTCACACACTCTTAGAAAAACGTCCCCCTACTCGAGCCTCACCCTTGTGGTTCCAGGGACGCACCGATCCAAAAGGAGGAAATGCTGTGGCCCACCGGCATGCCCGAGCTTTCTTACACCGGACTTCACCCTTAGATGACGAGGCAGACGAATATATCACACAGCCCATAATCACCTTTGCCGCACATCTACAAGCCTACAGACAGGCTAGAGAGATATACCCCACACCTCACGAAGCGCGAAACAAAGCGAAAGAACACATCTTACGCCGTCTACAGACCCTCTCGTCACCCCGCTGGAACTCGGCAACTGGCACCGCTGCAACTGGCACCGCACTCTGCAAAACAGCGTGCCCACACAGTGGAGAAATGGCTACGGCATTTCACATGCTATGGACATCCCAGTTAAATCCCGCTATCGTTAAACTTCCCAATGCCAATCTAGAGCAGTGGGAGGCCGTTCTGCACAGCCAGAACTCCGATCAGCAACGAAGACTTGTTCCCAGGACCCACGCTGCGGCGGGACCCACTGGGCTGCCGTACTAGGCGGACCACCCAAGGTTCATAGACTTTCCATGAGGTAATGAATAAAAATTCATTCAAGCAATCAATCAATCAATCTGTACCCGACCTCTGTCTTCATGTCCTCTCCTGCCACGCGTTCGCTTTGCTCTCCTTCTCTTCGTCGTCTTCCTTCGAGCTCCTTGTGTGGCGTTGGCTCCGCAAAGGCTGCTACAGCATCTACGAGCGTCGGCTATAGCGTATACGCTATCTCGAGTATTACCCAAATAAGGAGCTTAAGTGTCCCCAATATTTTGCTTCTGTGTATAACTGAAACGCGTCGTAAAGGAAGGGAGGACGGTAGGAGTACAAGCGGAAAGAAAGAAACAGGTGCCGCAGTAGATAACTATTTATCAGTTTCGACCACTTGGGGATTCTTAACATGAACTGACACCCCAAGCACACGAACTCTTCTTCCTTTCGACTCCTTCGAAATTCAGCCGCCGGCGGTCGTGTCCCAGTCCGTGTACTTCGGTACAGTAGTCGGTAGTCTTAAACTCTGAGCCACCGCGACGGGGAAGTCAGTCATTCCCAAAACGCATGCGTCGCATTAGAGCGGCACGTTGCGCTCGTCAGGCGGCTGCTGAAGTTTCATGAACAGCCGCTTCCTTTTTGAACGGTGGTAAGGACAAGAGGCATTTTGAGGGGCACTTTATCCCCTGCCGGAATGGCATACTTTCCAGGTCTTTGTTTCCTGCATCTTGTGCGGTTACACTTACAGATGGAAACTTAAGCTCTGAGCCCACGCGGTGATGTATACAAGTGGCTCATTTCATGGAGTACATCCCAATCACACCCAACCCGAAGGCGAACTTAAACCAGTTTGAAAAATTGAGAAGGCGCGAAGCTGTCTTGCTTCCTGATAGACATCTCATGGTCCGATTTTCTGTACCTGAGAATGGTGACCTTTAAACAAAGCGATTTATAAGTTTGCCTTGGAAAAGCATATAAGAACTAAAGTTGAGATGTTTGCGTTCCGGTGCGCCTTTTGGATTGCCTAGCGCACGAAAATAGGGCAAATTACGAAAAAGTGCGCAATCTACATGTTGTGAAACGTTTCTTGTTTAGGTGGCCGGAGTGATCTTCATTCCCTGTCTTCGTACTTGCCATTGGTTCATGTTTAAACAATAAACTACTATTAGAAAATATAGTAATAACTTAAGGGTGCTGAAATACAATCAGGGTAAAAACTTTCGGACACAAAAATACTGTGAGGGTATAATAAATTCTAACGAAACGGTTTTATGTCATATGACCGCATTTTATAGGCAGTAGATGTGGGCATTTGGTTCCGAAAATCGAGGGTCAGGGGGAAAGAAAAGTGCGCTGTTTGAAGCCGGAAGCAATGCTCTTTAAATCACCCCAAATAATGCATGACAGAAGACCCATGTGGCGGAGCATCTGTATCATTCCTCTTTTCCTGTCGAGCGCATTCTTGCATGCAGCAATCGCAGTTTTCCTAGTCTTGTCGTGGCTCCCAAGAAAACAGCAAAACGAAACCAGAATATTGTTGCAGCATCTTTTTCGAGGAACAAAACAGAACTGGACACACCAAGGACAGATGGAGGACCGGGAGAAAGGACGCGGTCGGCGTCGCACCAGCGCTACGCCCTGATCGAGCGCGTTGACAAATAGCCGCTAAACGCATTTGGTCGGGAACGGAGGAACGCCGCGACGCCGGGCGACCCAAACGCAATCACCCGGGGTTCGGAAGACGCGACCTTATGCCACTGCAGCGCCCCCTTGCCCGACGTCGCCATCTTTCACTTCTTCTGTCGAGGAGAGGCGATAAGGACGTCACTGCTCGGAGCTCAATCATCGCGAGATGTTTCCGCGAGCAGGCCCCGCTATAGCAGGACGAAGTCAACGCGAAGCTCTCTTTGCCACACTTTGGCTTTCGCTCGCTATTCGTGCGTCCATTTCTTCGCCCGCGTTCGCCGGACGCTCGGGCGTCAGCGTCCGCAAACTCCAGATTGCCGCTGGCAGCAAGGATGGCGCGTCTGTAGAAGTTGCCGTCATTAATCGTCCAGCGGCTAAGTAGCGCGCCGCCTGTGGCTGACGCTAGTGACGTCCATGCTCCGAGTGCCCAATAAGGAGAGAGTGTCCGAGTCGAAGAAGGAAGGGCGCAACATTTTGCCATCGTCGGCGACGCTGATGACGGCTGCGACATCTCCTCGTGCTCTGATGATGACGACAACGTCGGCATGGTCTCGTTGCTGTGTCTGTAACTGAATGGGGAGCCGTCGATAAATGACCCCTATATATGATGGCGCAGTTTTACGGTTCCGGAATAGCCGCACTCTCGTGATGACTAGCTTCCAGTTGCGACACGATGCGAGTTTTTCTCACTTGCATGCGCCAATGCTATCAATAGCGCTTTCCTTGATGGGAGTTGCAGTTCACCGTTCGTGTTAGAAATGAAGTTTTCTACTTTAACAAAAGACGTTTGCTTGATTATTTGTTTTATTGATGTCTTTCTTTCACAAGCAGCCACTAGCGGCTGGCATTAAAAATTTAATTCTTTCAAACCTGATAAGAATTTAGAAGGAGATACAAAACCTCATTGCTAAAGCAGATATTCCTTGTATGTTTGTAACCATACTTCAGAGTGGTAATATTGACACGTGCATTAGAGCTTGAAGGAGCCAAATGGGACGAAGTAGACGACGTTGAAGTGTGGGCCCCGTTCCTGGTGCCCTCGTTCGCTGGTTCAGCTGTCTCAGTGCTCTCGCTCAGCGGCCGCAGTAGTTGTTTCTGTGTAACCACTGTTACACATCTGATGGAGGTGATGGGAGACCGCTTCCCGACCTGCGTAGGCCTACAAGATAAGAACACGGCGCTCACACCGGTTCATCAGTGCGCTAGCCGCCGCCTCCTCGGCCAGTCACCTGAATTCGGACCTCTTACCACCCTTACGAGGATAACGCAGCCTCGACCGACGGTTCCACCGGAATGCAGGCTTGCTGAAGAGATTGGATGTTAATTATTTTGAAACTACCCTCTTGTAATCAATCGTTAATTCTGTGTTCGCTTAATAACAAGGGCCATTTGACGTTCTGAAAAGTTTGGTTTGCTTCGGTTGTTGTCAGGCTATGAGAGGCTATGAGAGTCGTAGTGTAGGGCTACAGAAATTATTTCCCCCACATGGGGCTCTTTAATCGCGTACTGTCATCGCAGAGCACACGGGAGCCTTGCTTTTCGCCTCCATCGAAAAGCGGCCGACTAATCGGGGTTCGATTCCGCATCTTTTTGCACAGCAATCGAGTGCCGTAACCACTGCATCCTTGGAGCAGGGCTATGAAAACTGAACACTGATGCGCCAACGCACACCGGAATTAGGCTAGCGGTGTATTTCAACACCACTGTTCAGGCTTCTCTTGAAGAGTGCAGTTGAAATTTAAATGCAGTTTATATGCAGTTGAAGTATTGCAGTTTCTCTTCTTAGACAAAATGTGGAGAAGAAAAAGGAAGTATAGCCGAGCTTTAATTTCTGCTGATCTTGGAACGCATATGTTCAAAAAATAGGTGTGGTCTAACCCTGCTAATTCTAGTTAGGCAAAACGAAAGCGTCTTTTTGCTTTGTTTCGGCTCATGTTTAGACATGGGACGACGTGGTTTTGTAGCGAATAAATTGCCGAAGCAATGGAGTCGAGGACGCAGTGAATTACACGAGGAATCATGTGATGCTGTATCTGCCGTCAAAGGTCATAAGCTAAATGGTGGCGCCATGGAGAAGCTATAAAACACACTGTGACCTCTAGCCCGCTCAAGGTCAAGTGGCTTGGCAGGTTGACCTTGGCTTAATAAGCACATGAACAAAGATATGTTGCGTATTGCACATGCATCCACTGTTCGTCAATATGTTGTGCACTTAGCGTGCAAAAAGGTACTTGGAGAATCATATTTGGAAATGTTTGCATTCTGTAAGGCTATTAGCGAAGCCGTGGAATTTGCGATGTTTTTCTTGGCGGTCGCCAGAGAAGCAAGAATATTTGCATGCGTCCCGCCATTGATTACCGCAAGAAAGCTTGAATTGGAAGGGACGGTTGGTAAGATATGCGCGATTATACAACAGTTTAAGCTATACCCGTATAGGATCCTTGTGAACATTGAACGTGTTTTCTTGTCAAAGAACTGTACATAACTGAAAGAACCAGACATTATCTCTCTTCGATTAATGGTCCCAAGAACCTCTCATTTCTTAAGCCACCAGACAGCTAGATTTCTTTTACAGTTTTAAAATCTTTGATTGGAAGTCGTTTTACAGGAACTGAGAGTGTCATTGTGTAACGCACACACGCACAATATATATAATGATGTCCCAGCTAACTTGGACCAAGGATTAAAATTAAAAAAATTAAATATTTGGGATAGCCCCTGGACACAAGTTTTATGGAGCTCCGAGCTATCTTGCACACTACAGGTATTTTTGTTTCGGAAGTAAATCATTATTTAACTAGATCGGTTATTCTAATTTGTATAGTATTAATTTTACACAATAATTGAAATTTGCAAAGTTAGAGAACACGTTCAGCAACCCCCATTGCATTTATTTCATATAAAGAAAGCCTCACGTATATTTTATTTCTGAGCTCCAAAGAAAGTCCCCAATTACAAGAACTATCACGTGACAGCCGAGAAATATTCGAAACATTATAGTTCACTCAAAAATAACCGCTCGTGGTTGCGGTGGCGACGTTGTGGAAAGAGTAGATGCCAGGTGTGCAGACACATGCAGACATTGAGTTGCGCGACAAACACAGCGTCAGGGTTTAAGTGGAGAATAGAAAGCAACTTTTATCGCGATTCCTCAGACATTATATATAAATACAGTACATTGGCCAGACCGCTAGCCCACTACGAACACGGTTTCCATAATCACCGCGTTCGTATCCGCTCTCTACCGAACCTTCCCTTTTTAAAACATATCAACCAAAAAGAGCACCCATTTGATTTAGTCAAGCTAATAGTACTTCAAGGCATGTTCGGCAATATCCGGATACTGGAGCAGCGTGAATCATACTTTATGTTTGGAACGGCTACCAATGGGATAAAAGAAAACATTGGAGCAATGTCGTCTATACGAGCCCTGCAAGGCGAATAATGATCACCGAGATCAGCCTATGTGTCAATAGTTGACCTTTAGGAGTAGTCCTTTTTTCCCTCAGGTTTTCCTCTATTTTTGTTTCGCATTTTTCCCCCTACAACGTTTCAGGGCAGTCGTCTCTAGTTGGATAATTACCCGTCGCCTTGGTTTGCATCGAACCTTGACTCGTTCACCCGCTCCCCTTACCACATCGATAGGTGGGCCCGGCCAGAGAGGTACATATAATCGCATTGGGGAAAAAATTTCAAAAAGAGGTCCGTCACAAGCGCGTCGCCATTTACATAGCGTTATAACCCTCAGAAACTTCTTCTTGACACTCAGATCCACTTTTTTTCTCTGCGCTCGGTAGCGCATGGCTAGACCCCTATGCACCAGCCGCAAATACTTCCTCCTAACCAGCAAACGCTCAATCTATGTTTTGTTATTTTTTGTGTGCGTGCTCCTTCGCTGTCTTTTTTTTCTCTCTTTTACGTGACGAGGCAAACCAGCGGCTCGTGGTGCCTCCTCAGAACTCATTGTACTCGACAACTCTAGGGACAGGTGCGGCGAGGAAAAAGAAAAGGGAAAAAAAGCTTCTGAGCAGGTGGGCAAAGATGAGAAGATGGGCTGTTCATTCATCTTATAGGACCTCTACGCGCCAAATCGTCGTGGCGTGTAGCGTTCGTACGGTTCAGCGCACGTCGCGTAATGATTGACCACTCGCCACGACGCCCATACATACACTCACTTTCAACAACCACTGCTCCCCAACCCCACATTTCTGCTATTTTTTCGGATCCTGCCTAGACCCCCCCCCCCCCTCCCCCCCTTTTTCCTTTTTTTCTTTCATCATGCGGAATGCGTGTCAAGAGTCATTGCCTGCAATGTAGCCTTGACGCTGTTTTTATTGTCTACGCCGACTCGTGGCTCGTGCATGTCGGATTTCCTGACTGTGGCTGACCTACTCTGTGGGTGTATATGTGTGTGGACTGTCCGTGTCCTCTATGTTTGTATCTATGCAGACATTATATGTTTGTGTTTGTGCTTCATCCAGTTGGCAGTGGTATGAGAAGTCAAGCATGAACATGGTTTTGAGAAAGCCAGGGCTCTTGCCGAAACGGCGAATAAAAAATAAAACTTGAACAAGAAGTAGTATGAAGCATATTTACGTTTGCATAGACCTAACAACCAATACGCCTTTATATATATACATATATGGGCCAAGAAAAGCGTAGGGGATTCTACTTTGTCTTTTTTAAATTTTACTTCAGTAATCACATAAATTAGTATGTAGTAATGTAATCTGTGAAGCGAAACATAAATAAACACGAAGTAGGAGGAAAAACAACGTGCCGATGGTGGGAACCAAACCCATGACCTCTGAATATATATATATATATATATATATATATATATATATATATATATATATATATATATATATATATTGTTAAGGAAAGAACACAGTGGTAAACGTTAGTTCACTCTTAGACGCACACCACACACCGCACACCACAGAACGAAGTTAGCTAGGCTTGAGCGTCGTCTTCTTCACTACTTCACATCAGCACGTCGTCGTCGTCTCGATGTACTGTGCTCCGTCACAATATTTTGCCAGTCAGGCATATTGGTTTTAGAAGGAACTATATATCTGCATGAAAAATGTTTATTAAGCATTGAACTGTTACGCGAGTAATATGTCTTTGCCGTAAAGTCGAAGTGAATAAATTAAAGACAAACGTTAGAGATGATATAACTCCAGCGGCAGTTCCTGCACTTTGCGTCTATTCCCAAAAAGGCACAACCATATTCTGTAGAAGAGCCTCTTTATCAGAACCTCCTTTTGTTCTTGCAAATGAAGATGAGGTGGCAGCAATCTCTACTGTTTTTAAACCACTTTGGCGAAGTTAAAAACTGTACGAGTCACTGCGCAAACCGATAAGTTACCGGAGCGCTTGATGGAAGAAACCGAATTGAGGAAAAAGGTACGTTGGTTCCCGCTTTCGTTCCTCTGATTAATATCGATGCCTTCCGGGAACCACAGAGAGAATTTTTCCTTGCGTGTTGCAGTGAGGAAGCTCCCCAGGGTAAGATAGGAGAAAATTGGTTCCATAAAACGACTCCACTTTCCTGCCTTCGAAGGCATACTTTTCGTGGTATGTCCTCAAGGGACGACGTCTTTCTTAACCACGAAAGCCTCTTGCGGCGCATTAGCTACTGAAAGAATGGGCCGATGGTCAGGTGGCTTTAAGTGTCGATGTAATTTCATGCATCTCAAGTTAACCTAGTTTCATTGTTTCGCGATTTTGTACTGGAGACGTGGAAGGCGATTCCTTCGAAGTTTTTCCATACATAGCGCTTGGAAGGAGATTGTTCTGTGGTTTGTGGTTTTTGGAGTTTAACGTCCCAAAGCAACTCAGGCTATGAGAGACGCAGTAGTGGAGGACTCCGGAAATTTAGACCACCTGGGGTTCTTTACCGTGCACTGACATCGCACAGCACACGGGCGCCTTGCTTTTCGCCTCCATAGAAAAGCTGCCGCCGAGGCCGGGATTCGATCCCGCGTCCTTGGGAACAGTAGTCGAGCGCCGTAACCACTGCGCCACCCCGGCGAAGTGGTCTCATCTTTCTCAGTTTTTGGCGTCACGGTCTCCGCTACGTCTGATATTATGCGATTCTGAACCCCCCGCTTGCAGTTAAAAAATTGCATCATAATGTTTCTTTTGTTATCGCTTCTAGAAGTATTGGATAAAAAAAAAATTGAACACTCGTCTATAACGGAATAAAAGTATGCTCAGGGATATTTGAAGTATTGTGCTCCTTAAAGCGCACTAGAATACATAAAGATATTTGCTTATTCAAACACGCATTGCTGAGATGTGTGAAGAGAGGGCAGTAACCGTTATAGAGTAGAACGATAAAAAAGGCAATGGTTATGCACCTTTACCATATTCAGTCAGTAATGAAACTACTTTCTGGAGATAGATATTCGTCAACGTATTTCAATCACTGCTAGAATAAATCGGATTGTGAGCATTTAGGTTAAGCTGTGCGCCAAGCATTGACTGAATAGACCAGTTGGAAAACTTACAAGTCAGCTTCCCTCTGAGGCAGGAATTCATGCACAATGACAACAGAACAGGACTCAGGGGTAATAGTTAGGTGCAGTGCATGCATCTAATACAGTCCACGCTGCTTCCGATGCACTTCCCGTCGCACAGGCCATTGTGCGAGAACAGGTTTTTGGGCATTCTTAACGCGGGAGTAAAGGGGGGAGCAACTGTCACCCTGGGGGGTGAGGAAAGAATATTTAGAATAGGGGACCCTAACCGGACAGGGTAATAGTGGCGCCACAATGAGCACGCGCGGAATGCTGCGACGAATGGGCGAGGGGTGCGGAAATTGCCCTACCCGCCTGGTGACGTACCACCACTGTACCTAACTATTATCCCAAAGTAAGTCTATGCCGCCATTGTACAGGAATTTCTGCCGCACAGGGAAGCTGACTTGTAGGTTTTGCAACTGATCTATATTTCGCTGTATGTAAATGGCAAACCGTTGCTTGATATCAGATTTGTTCCATGACTGCAGGCGACGAATAGTAGTAAAATCTGAAAACGAATCAAGAAAACAAAACAAAAAAAAGGGTTCTGGAAAAGTGGTGGTAGATACTGTGCGTTGCCTTTCCTGTGAACCAATTTATTACTATTAGGTAGAAGCATAAAACATGGTTGCCGCTCTTTGTTTCATTGGCATATACACACTTTAACTTTGTTTTGAATGTGTGATATACAGCGCAATTTTAAAAATTATTAAAATACGTATTAAAAGAATGGAACAGACATAAAAAAAAACGGTTGGCGGTACCTGATGGATGGTGGTTTCATGTTTGTATATCAAATAATTGCTAATGATATCTTTGCCTCCGAAAAACAACACTCGAGAGAAACATGTTTTGTGTAGAACAGCGCGTGCCCAAGCTTCTGTTTTAAACATGCTTCATTTTCCAGAATTTCACGCAGGCAGAGTATCAGCCTTTTCAGAAAACACATCTTGAAAGTATTGCTGCAGTGAAGATTCCTATGTAGCATAGAATGTGGGGCCACAGTGGGCTCGATGTAGGCAAGTAAGGCTAGAGCAACCATCATAATACCTGCATCGGTCCCCGATGGGGCAATAGGAGGCGAGCC
Organism: Amblyomma maculatum; assembly: GCF_055883805.1. NCBI lineage: Eukaryota > Metazoa > Arthropoda > Arachnida > Ixodida > Ixodidae > Amblyomma > Amblyomma maculatum. The sequence continues at coordinate 40,464,102 of NC_139351.1, read as the reverse complement.
CCCTTTGGCCTTGCCCTTGGTCTTCCTACATGGGTCTCATAGCGGCGTTGCAGGGGCTAACGCCGAGAACATTCCTGCATCCAGACGGTAAGGATCCCTGTTGGGATAATTGAGGTCAGATCCAACCTAAATATTGGATCTTAGTGGAAACGCCCTCATAGATCCGAAAAGGGACTGCTCATATTAAATCTTGCAAGCGTGAAGTAACGGGCTAGTTGGTAAATCATCTTGAAAAGCAAAATCGCGCACTTCAAAACATAGACACAGAAAGAAAACAACAACACAGCGCTGAACACCTTTCGTTCCCTGCCAAGTTGGTGTCGTCTATAAAATTGCCCTGAGCTATGGCAAGGCCTACGTGGGGCAAACCGGGCGTTGCCTAAATGAACGTCTTATGGAACACTCAAACAGTGTTTACAATACTACAAAAAGAAACCTAGGTGCTCACTGCCTAAAATGTCCCTCTCGGTCCTGTGAGCCATCCGTTCATAAATGCACTGCCATTGCGAGAAATGCACATCAGTTCACACGCGAAATCATAGAAGCCCCTCACATTCTAAAGCTAGGCCAAAATTGTGTTAGCACACTCTCAATAGTCCTGACTATACGCGAGTTAGAATATTTGAACCAGACGCACAGTAGTTTTAATGTTTAGATTCCGGGCACACTCCTCAGCCTCTAGCGGCCTCGCCTTGTTTGTTTTAGGTGTTCTGTTTCTAATGCCCTTTTGGTCCTGTAATGCTGTTAATTGCCCTTTTTGGCTTTTTTATTGTTCTTAATGCCCCTTTGTCTCCTTTATCACTCTTATTGGCCCTTGTGAGTATTTTATCGCTCTCAATGCCCCTTCTGGCTCTTTTATCGCTATTATTACCCTTGTAGCTCTTTTATCGCTCTTAATGCCCCTTTTGGCTTTTTTTTTTTCGATTTTAGTCTTCGTATTGTGGTCATCTGTAACTGTTTTTACCTATTGGCCTGTCCCTTTTTCGCTTCTTCCTAGCTTTGCCGTTCTGCCTTGTTTTGACCTGTATTGTTATCGTGCGCCTTTTAACTTTGCGTTCGTTGTCTTTCCGCCACGTGCAAGTTCAGCAGCTGCTATCAATTCTTTCCCGTTCACTTTTCGTACAAATATATTGCGTCACTCTCTAATAAAAAACCAGTTGATCAGCGCTCTGTTGCTGTTCCCTTTCTGTGTCTATGTTTTGAAGTGCGCTGTGTTGCTTTCCAAGATCACAATAAATCTCTGGGGGACCTACATCGGCCGTGGTGAAGAAAAGAATATTGTTGGGGTTTAAGCATGACTTGAATCTAGTGAGAGAGGAAAGCTGTGAGTGTTGTAGCGAAGTTTTCTGCGGACACCTGGATTTAATGTGCCGCCGCCGCAACGTTCGAACGGACCTTCCGACTAGCAACTCGCTGTTGTCCTTCACCTCTACCACCTATCTACCACCTACCGAGTTATCTATCTTCTTCTTATTCTTCTTTTACTTCTTCTTTCTCTTCTTCTTCTTTTACTCCTTCATCATCTTCTTTTTCTTCTACTTTTCTTCTTTTTTCTATCCTTCTTCTTCTACCTTTTCTTGTTCATCTTATTATTCGTCTTCCACGGGGCCACGGTAACACGCCCAAGCTTGAAAACCTAGTACAGTGTAGCTTTTGCAACAAAAACGGGCATGCCCACATGCCGGCCCTCTCGGTAGGTTATCTGAAGGTTTATTCATTGTAGGTTATTAGAGGGCAGGTGGAATATGAATAAGAGCCCAATTTGGGCAAGCTTTGTGAATTCCCATTGGGCAGCTCACACAAAACCGCTTTAGGTCCCACATCTGCCGTAATGGGGCTGGAAGGTGGGCCTCCTGACATGATACGAAAATTGGTACCTTACTGGGAATTTGAAGGCATGTTCAACAAGTGGGAATCTAGGTTCAAAAGCAACAACCAACTCAATTGGTGCAGCCCACACAAAATAGCTTTAGGTTACACATCAGTTATAACGGGGCTAAAAGGTGGGCCTACCCGCGTGATACCAAAGTAGGTCCCTTGTGAGAAATTTGAAGCCATGTGCAAAGGCAAGAGGGCTCTAGTTTCAAAAACAACATCCAACCAAATTAAGTCAGCCCAGACAAAACAGGTTTAGATCCCATATGAGTCTTAGTGAGCATAGCAACTCGATCGTCCGCACACTCCTCAGATGTGTTACGCAACGTAAGTGCGGGCTTTTGTTGTGAAAAATTGTGCTAGCCCAAATGAGGCTGCCAAATTGATGCCGCTGTAGTTCTTACATTGGCCGTAGCGGAGTTGAACACGCTTGAGTGTCTAAATACTAATGTGCACGCATTTTCTATCCTTTAATGTATCAGCCGTTGCAATAAATTACTATTATAGATGATTCGTATAACAGTTTTTAGTGTCTTCAGCCGGCTAGAAAAATTGCATGGCTTTGTTTCTCGCGCTCACGTAACTTATGCTAAAAAGACTGGAACATGTACTTTGCCAACTTCTGTTCCTCAAGTGGTACAGCCAAACTGCCTGAAACTCCCTGTACAATTTTACCTTTCAGAACACGCAACTCAACGGCATGAACATATGAAACATGAAGTCCTTAGGTGAGATTAATTATATCAAATTATTATGAAATTTCAGGTTACAGGTGTTTTATACAAGACAGAGATGTAATAAATAATTGCCTAATTATGCTCGTAAAATTCAGTGAAGGAACTTGGGCTTGAGCTGTCCATAATTATATGCATCGGACCCCTACAGGAATAATGTGGGCAAGCGCCAGTTCGGCTTGCCCCTGTTGCACCCGCATCAGTCCTATGTTACTATCACAAGTGCTGCCGTAATCAAAAATAGATGTTAATTCAAAGCGGCTGCCCAACTTTGTCCGACGTAGGACCATCGGGGGAAGCTGGCGGGACGTGCGTATGTGGTAATGCGGGGGAATGTGAAGAGCCCCATAAGGGCTGCCTGCAACGGTCCCAAAAGAGCCCAGCGGGGAGTTCATTGGCAGCTCACTTTTGGCCTACGCTCCCCTTCCCCGTCCGCTGTTGCAGCATCCGCGTCGAGTCCACCGTAGCTTGCCTGCTTTGCCAACATTGGACCCACAAGCCCCCCCCCCCCCCCCCTCTCTCCTTTATAGCCCACTTTGACCTGCATGGGTTTTTTTAGAGCCATTGAGCGCTTTGTGCCTATGAAAGTATATACCCCTACCAGGTTTCGTTCCATAGCCCTCTGCGTTGTCCTCAACTTATTTGGAAAATAATGGGAAAGGCCTTCGTCCTGCGGTGGGTATATCAGGCTTATGATGATGATGACGATTGCGGTGCACATACCGCTTGTGCCATGCATCGGTAAAGTGGCCATCGGCTGACAGGCTTAACCGGAGTGCTGGCCCAATTGTTAGCGTAAGTGGGACGTGTTGGGTTGAATCCTCAGTGTGACCTATTACAGATGACCTTCCAGTTGAAATTCGTAGTCCTGGCGCAATGCTCCTCTTGGCTGGTGCGAAACTTGATGAAACTGGTTGCTTTATTCAACAAAAGCAAAAAAAAAAAAAAAAACGCACTGTGACAGGACGGTCTCTCAAAAATGGAGCCCTTGCGCTCTCGAAATTCGCTTACATGACCATACTCGTGAGGCATAGAAATAGTTTCCAGAATTGAGCACCTCGTAATATAGCTGTAATTTAGAGAGCACTTTTGGAGAGCTCTTTTTGAGAGCTCGGGACTTTGAAAACGGAGCACTGCAATGCAGAACTGAGGTACTGAGGAGTAACTCTTTAATTTTTGTTTTTTGGGTCCCTGTACACGCCTTGAATATTTAGGGAGGAATAACAGCTGTTTGCAATTCGAGATAAAAAAAATGACGGAAATAAAAGGAGAATTCTCAGGTAATAACGCATGGTTCGACACTATATATATACCAAACTACAGCTTGCTGAATAAGCGGTAACGAAAATATTTTTTGTTTGGTTTGGTTTGGTTTGTGGGGTTTAACGTCCCAAAGCGACTCAGGCTATGAGAGACGCCGTAGTGGAGGACTCCGGAAATTTCGACCACCTGGGGTTCTTTAACGTGCACTGACATCGCACAGCACACGGGCGCCTTGCTTTTTGTGTTAACCTTTATTAAGGCATTCATTAGAACGGAAGTACCATTAAACTTGAGACCTACGGTGCCCTGTAAGTTTGGGTATTCCCAACATTAAATAAACAAATAAATAAATAAACATATATAAATGTTATAAATAAATGATAATGTTATTTATGCAAAATACTAAGAAGATCATTATGGCTCATAATTTCTCCGACCAAGCGTAATACCACTGAAGGTATTTGTAAAATACATTAATCTTATTGATGTGATTTGGTACATGACATGAGTGAGATGCAATAATAATATTTTTTTTATAGCTGGCACCGCCTCGATACGCTTTCGAAGTACTGACATTTTTTATTTCCAATGGTACAATTCGTACTTTCTTAGTATTATGCGCAAAGTGAACATTGCTTTTATAAAGTAGATTACGCGTGTCAATATATAGCACGGGTGGACTGAAGCAATAAAAGTTACATTAGCGAATATCAAGCTTGGCTAAAAAGAAACAGCGTCAATTATATGATTTTCTTGAACTTGAAAGCGCTCAGTTGAAGACGCAACACGAGAGCTCAGCGTGTTCAAGCTTTTCATCCCATTACAAAAATAAGCTTTTGTAAGGAGGCCTTAATCCCATTCTCTATATCCTGAAGCGATTTTCATCAGGGGATGTGATCTGAAGGCGGTAGTAGAGGCCGAATTTTGGTAAACAGGTTTGTTTTCATTGAAAAAAAAAAAAAAAACTAAACAAAGACGACCCACTTCAGAGCAAGGGCATTCTTTTTTTTTTTTAAAAACAAAGAAAACAAAGCACAGTTGCATCAATCGTGTCCTTGGAATTTCTGGAGTGCTGCTCTTTTCAGTACCGGTGAAATAAGCCTAAATATTTGCCTTGCTGGAGACTGAATTAAGACTTTATTTTTGAGGATGCAATGAACATTTGTCTCGTGGACGCTGAGATTGAATTTAACAAGTTTGTTTTGGAAACTGGCAACAATAAAGAAATCAGCTAATTTGTGAACTACATAACTGTGAACATAGCTCGAGATACTGTAGCTTAGTTCCTATTTCCTCTTATGTTTTTTTTTAATTATTTCCTTAACATTCAATAAAGCGATGCTCCATCGAGCGTGAGGGGGAGCTTCAATTTCATTGAGGCAATTGAGAAGCAAAATTAAGTGCGAATACCGCAAACACAATTGCAGGGCCGTGATGCAGGGCTCAGGCTGTGAAATGAAAGAAGGTGAACCCAAAAACTAGCATGTCATGCTCTCGGTACCAAGCAATGAGAATTATGCTGTTTAAAGAAAAAAGAAAACCGTATCGGGATAAAGAAGATAGATACGTTGATTAAAAGAAAAAGGCAGAGAGGTTGGCCGGAATAATTCAAATCTGCCTGCTACTCTGCACTGGGGAAGGGGAAGGAGAGAAGAAAGAAGGTCATGGTGGATGACGATGTCGGAGAAGGCATATAAAATACATATTTACAGGCACATTGGCTTACTTTACAATCTCGAATCAAGTCCTCTAGCGCACAAAAAAAAAAAAAAACGGAAAAGAGCACGCACTGCCTGGACACCCTTCCCCTTGTCCTGCCAAGCGCTTAGCAGCAGTTCCTCCGACAGAGGCCTCTTGTCCAACCGTTTCAAGGAAGCGGCTAGCACACTTTTTTCGCACGTATACGCTGAACACACCAATAATATATGGTCCACAGTCTCTGTGATGCCACAAGTTGAACATTCCGGCGAGTCCACCTGTCCAATTAAATGTGAGTATTTGCGGGTGAAAGCCACATTTAAACGAGGTCTATATAGCAAGCATGCCTGATGACGTGGAATATCACGCGCAACATAAAATTTCAGTGCTCGATTGAGCCTTTGTAGACGATTGTGTCGGGCGTCTGGCTGGGCCCAGTAAGCTGCTGTAGCATCCTTCATGAAACTCGTAAGTAGGCACGTCGTATCCGTTCGGGATGGAGCAGCAGTTTACATTAGGTAGCGAAGTACTGGAAGTAGTAAGCGAATATGTCTACTTAGGACATGTAGTAACCGCAGATCCGGACCATGAAAAGAAAATAACAAGAAGAATACGATTGTGATGGAGCGCATTTGGCAAGCACTCACAGATTATGACTAGCAGCTTACCGGTATCGCTCAAGAGGAAAATATACAACAGTTGCATCATACCTGTACTCACCTATGAGGCTGAAACGTGGAGGCTAACCAAGAAAGTTCTACTTAAGTTGAAGACAACCCAGAGGGCTATGGAACGAAAAATGGTAAGGGTAACATTAAGAGATAGGAAGCATGCAGAGTGGGTCAGAGAAATAACTCGAGTTACCGACATTCTAGTGGAAATTAAGAAGACGAAATGGGCATGGGCAGGGCATGTAGTGCGAAGAGAGGATAACCGATGGTCGCTTAGGGTAACAAACTGGATTTCAAGGGAAGGAAAGCGTAGCAGTGGGCGGCAGAAAATTAGGTGGGCGGATGAGGTTAAGAAGTTCGCAGGGGTCAAGTGGATGCAGCTAGCACAGAACCTGGTTAAGTGGAGAAATATGGGAGAGGCCGTCCTGAAGTGAGTATAGTAAGGCTGATGATGACGATGATGATGATGATGATTCGCTCTTGAAAAAGGCACAGCTGTCTGGAGGCCATTGATGAGTGTGCTTTTCGCTTGAACATCGGCCTGTTCATTCCCATGGAGTTCACAGTGGCCAGGGATCCATTGAAACCTTATCCTGTGGCCTTGCAGCTGGGCAGATATCATGAGCTTCATGATGTCTAATGCCAGGGACAGAAAGGCAGTGTGGCGTAAGAAGTATTCCAAAATTTGCAATGCAGTCTTTGAGCCTGTGAACATACACCATTTTTGAGGTGGTTCCCCACATACGTAGCGAATAGATTCCCGAATGGCTACACGTTCAGCAGCGGTTGATGTAGAAATAATTTCCCAAAAGGAAATGCAGAGTCGTTTTCTGAGCTATTAGGACCCTAGCTGCAGCGGATGTCGGTGCTAACCCAGATTCAATTAGGATATTCGCACCAGATGTGCGCCAGAGTGAGTTGCTTGAGTCCACTAATTGGCACCATTGATTTCTTTAGTATTCCGGGAACACGAAGGTGCACCAAAGGCTTATTCATCATCCATGGTGATTGGGTGGGACGATTTGGGAGTGCCTATCCTGTCGGTACTTACGACTGATGGCAGCGGAGTGCACTTGTAAAACTGCAGTCCGGCTGCTCATCCAGAATCTTGTTGAGTGGATGAAAATAGCGTTTTGTAAATGCTCGTAAATATGCTCGAAGTGGTTCGTGTGACAAGTATATGAATATTGGGCGAGCATGTGCCTCTTCAATTGTCTCTTTGTTAGAGGTGCATCTAGGCAGTCCAAGGCATATTTTCAGTGCCTGTGCTTGCACGCTCTCTAAAGTGCGCAAGTAGGAAATGCTTAAACTAGAGAGTACTGGGAGACTTTACCGGATGTAGCCAACAAATAGAGTCGCGTAAAGGTGTGCTAAAGAGCGCTCAGTTGGACCCCATTTGATTCCAGCTATGAAACGAAGTACATGGCAAAAATTAATTAGCCTTCACCATAGTAATATGTCTCGACCAAGATAGTCGGTGGTCAATAATTACTTCCAAGAATCTATGCCTGGAGGCGTAAGATATTACGACTCCATGAAGAGTAATCGGGGGGATAAAGAAGAGTCATTCTTCCTGCCTATGCAGTGTGTTGAAAAGTGCGCTTTGTCGTTTTCTTCTGCTTCGACGCAAACAAGGAGTAGTGCATCATAGCTATATTTTGCACAAACCGGAAGTTTATAGAAACAGACACATACAAAACTGAAGGGGCATGGCTTAAATCATTTGTCAGTTTCTTTACGGTTTGCACTTAGCGTGGCTGTTAAAGATACCAACGTTGAAGAAGCCTGCATTCTTAAACTATTTCATGCGGTAGACAGCTCGTTGGAAACTGCTGCTTCGAAGTATCCTTTCGGAGTTCTCAACACAGTCTCTACAGTAACTCCGCTAAACGCCACTAATTTCTGTGTTAGGTCTCTCTGGTTAACGCTTTTAGACTTTCTGCCTTGTTTACACAATTTTGCATAGAGTGGGGTTACTAGCTTTACTCATCATGAGAGCCGACAGTAGAAGAAACGTCAATCTCTTCGGCTCCGTCCCATTGTGGACGATTCTGAAAAAAAGAATATGATAGGTAAGTATTCGACGCGACCTATACAAGTATGCGACATAGCAGCAAGTACCAACTGGTAGAACTAGTTCGCAGAGTTTACGTAGAAGGATGACCGCTAAATTGTGGTTTCATTTTGTATCCAGCTTTTCACGAACCAGAGTCCTAAATGGTGTTTATATGCTATTCATTCTATAAAGGAGTCGTTGTTTAATGTCCTCAGACAAGCTCTCTATAGCGCAATCTTACCTGAGAACACAGGAAGGTTTTGGAAATGTACTTTTTTCTTGACAAAGAGCAATAATATCTCTACTGTACAATTTATGTACCCTCTTGCATTCGGAATTTACGAAAAAAAGCGCAAAATGACAATGCCAACTGTACATATTTGGTTAGGTTTAAGAACAATACGATACTCCTTTCAATTTGCACCATCTGCTGCAATGCTTAATCGCTTATTGTTTCAAACATTAAACATTCCTAACTCTGTCTTGCACCGCTTAGTTACCATAATATTTTTTCTTTAGCGACAAGTCTTATCGGATACGCGGAGGACGTCCCCATTCAGCGTCGCTTTTTTCGGTTTGAGAACAAGCGTCACTATTGGAGGTGCAGCCATTATTTCACAACGTTTCTTTCTTCGCTGAATGGTGCATTGATACGTAGCGACCTCCTATCGTGTTCATCGTTCATCGCCTTACTTCTACATTTTTCTTCTCTCTCTTCAATCCTTAATCTCCTTTACGGCTCCGGTCCATTTTATTTCAATTCGCCTGTTTATCCCATAGAGGATCTTCAATTTTCTTGATAGCTTATCCGTCTTGGCAGCCTTTCCTGCTTCCCTTTCGGACCGTAACCTCGTAACATCCCTTCATCGACCGTTAGGAGAAGACAGATAAATGAAAAGAGAAAGAAACGCTCTTTATGATCAATAGCTGTCACAAGGATGCAGTTCGGCGGTTCATCTCCCTTGCAATGTTGACGTGCTTTTGTTATTCTTTTATTTTCTATCTGCCCCTCTTCATTCTTCGTTTTCGCTCGGTTTCAGTATGTATTTTTTGAGATTGCAATATCGGGTTGTTTTTGCCAATGTTTTCCTTTCTGTTTTCTTTCGTTCGTCTCGCTCACGCACTGGAGGTTTTGCTGTTTCACCGTTTCCCTTGATACTGAGTGCATGTCTCCGGGGAAATTCATCTTCTTCGTGCGCTGGTTTTGTTTTGAAACACAACCGATGCCGTGTCTTTGTTTTGTAAACCTTTTTGCTAGCACTGATGACGATATACAGGCACTAGGATAAGACGATTTGGACAGAACCGTTCGTGAAAAACGAGTTAGCCAGCAGTTTCCCGATTACTCCGCTGTTTGCATAACTTCTTACTTCCGAATAATGCATATGAATTCGGAGCGGATAACATCCTGAAGAATTATGAAAAGGTTCAACAACTATGTTGTGCTTGATGTAGAATAAGCAAACGACGAGAAAAAAGTGCCAGGCAACTACAGGCTAAAAGGGTCGCTGTTAGCCGGGATGGTTTATTTATAGCATTGTTTTATTATCCCCAGTTCTCGATGGTAATACAGGGTGAAGTTGCTGGTATCCAGATTGGAGGGCACAAAAAGGCCGCCATTGTGTCAAAGGAAAGCGTAGGGGATTGTTTTTTGGATATAGATCAAAAGCGAATAGAAATGTGATCATTGAGATAGTAATTGCTTTGAAAATCGAATCACAGGCCACCCGTAGATCTAAAACCACGACCTCCGAATTTCACGCTTGTTATTTTAAGCAACTGAGGCATTGATGGATGTTCAGTCTTGTACTTTTGTAGGCATTTCTGTTGCGTATAACTCATCCGAGATATTGTTATGCAGTGCCGCCCTCGTTCATAATGGCGGATATGGTACGTCCTGTATTTCCGCTAGTGTCACGGGGAACCTGATCTAGCCGGAATGGTGGAAATAGTGCCATACCAATCTTACTCTATCTACGACATCAAGGCTGCTATATTCAGAAAATTCTTCTGGGTCATCATAATCATTATCAGACTGTCTATATCCACTGCAGGGCGAAGGCCTCTTCCATATTCCACTAATTAACCCGGTTCCGTGCTTGCTGCATCCACTTGACTCTTGCAAACTTCTTAACAACTTTCTGCCGCACCCTGCTGCGCTTTCGTTCCCTTAGAATCCAGTTTGTCATCCTAAGTGACAATCGGGGAATAAGATTGGCATCAAGCGCATTGGGCAAGCACTTGCAGATTATGACTGGCAGCTTACCGGTATTGCTTAAGAGGAAAGTATACAAAAGTTGCATCTTACTTGTATTCACTAAGGGGCTGAAACATGGAAGCTAACGAATAAGGTTCTACGTAAGTTGAGAACAACGCAGAGGGCTATAGAACGAAAAATGGTAGGGGTAATATAAAAGATAGGAAGCGTGCAGAGTTGGTCAAAGAAATAACTCAAGTTACTTACATTCTACTGGAAATCAAGAATAAATGGGCAGGGGCAAGACATGTAGTGTTTATTTCTCCTTTCATGACTCGGATCTGCGGTTACTACCGGTCTTAAGTAGGCATATTCGCCAACTACTTCCAGTGCTTCGCTAGGTAACGTAAACTGCTGTTCCTTCCCGAGACTGTTGAAGATTACCTTAGTCTTCTGCATATTGATTGTCAAGCCTACCTTTCTACTTTCCCTGTCTAGGTCATCAATAATTCTTTGCAGTTCATCTCTTTAGTTACTTAGCAAGACAGTCATCAGCAAATCGCAGATTACTGAGGTATTTTCTATCTACGCTTATCCCTAACTGCTCCTATTCCATTTCTCTCAGTATTTCCTCTAAGCAAGCTGTGAATAGTACTGGGAAGATCGTGTCTCCTTGCCTAACACCTTTCTTTATGGGAATTTTGTTACTTTCTTTATGCAGAACTATGGTTGCTGTGCAGCCACTATATATATCTTCCAGCACTTCCACGTACGGCTCGTCTACACCCTGATTTCGCAATGCCTGCATCTCAGCCAAGGTATCTACTTAGTCAAATGCTTTTTCGTAATCAATGAATGCTAAGGGTTGTGTATATTCTGAGCATTGTTTTTATCACCTGATTGACGGTATGGATATGATTGATATTAGAGTACCCTTTAAGCAAACTTGCTTGATTTTTTGCTTGGTTGCAGTCTAAGGTTGACGTGTTTCTTTGATCGATTACTTAGTAAATATCTTAAACGTAACAAACAGTGAGCTGAGTGGTCTGTAAATTATCAGGTTTTTGTCGTTCCCTTTCTTATGAATTAAGGTAATGTCTGCTTTCTTCCACTGTTCCGGTACCTTCGATGAAACCGGGCACTGCGTATACAGTTTGGCCAGCTTTTCTAGCACGATATCCCTGCCGTCCTTCAACATATTCATAGTTACCTGATCTCCTTTTGCTTCTTTCCCCTTTTGCATAGCTTCTATTGCTTTGTTAACCTAGTCCTTCGTCACTAGAGGAACGTATGACTTCGTTTCTCTTACACCAATGCCATTTTTTTTTCTTTGCTACTTTGGCTGCGGTAGAGATCAGTTTAGAACTCCTCGGCTACTTCGACTATCTTGCCCATGTTCGTGATGACATTGGCGTCTTTTTTACTTATCGCATACATCTGATTCTTGCCTACACCCAATTTCTTCTTCGCTTTAAGGCTTTTCCCGTTCTTTGCAGCATGCTCAATTTTCTCCATATTATACTTGCTTATATCGGCCACTTTGTACTTATTGATTATCTTTGATATTTCTACCAATTCTATCTGGTCTGTTGGTTTGGAAGCTTTCATACTTTGGTGTTACTCTCCCCGCCTGAGTGGCGCAGTGGTTACGGCGCCCCAAGTACGCGGGATTGAATCCCGGACTCGGTGGCCGCTTTTCGATGGAGGCGAAAAGCAACGCGGCCGTGTGCTGTGCGATGTCAGTGCACGTTAAAGAGCCCCAGGGGGTCGCAATTTCCGGAGACCTCCACAACGGCGTCTGTCATAGCCTCAGTCGCTTTGGGACGTTAAATCTCACAAAACCAAACCAACCTTAATAAATCATTAGGCTCCTTAGACAGTTACTGGTAACCTCTCTATATATCCTAATACCTACCCCTACAGAGCATCCATTAATGATATGTCGGAAATTATTTGTTTCTATTCTCCTAGGCTAATGTCGTCAACATCGCTTAGAGCTGAATATCTATTCTGTAGCTAGATCCTGAACTATTCTGCCCTCCCCCTCCGCTAATTCGTTGATTGAATTCTTTCTTACTGATATGTTTTGTTCGCTCTTCAGATTTAGACTAATTCGAGATCTTCCCATCCTGTGGTTACTGCATCGAACTTTCCCGATTACCTCTACATCCTGCCTAATAGCGTGGTTAGAACGCAGTATGAAGTCAATTTCACTTTTAGTCTCCCCATTAGGAATTTTCCGTGTTCACTTACGGTTCTTCCGTTTGCTGAAAAGATGTTCATGATTCTTAAGTTATTGCGCTCTGCATATTTAAGTACTAACTTCCTCTTGCTATTCCTAGAACCAATGCCATAGTCACCCGCTGCCTGGTCTCCTGCATGTTTTTTCTTCCCTTGGCATTGAAGTTGTCTATCAGTACAGAATACTGCGTCTTCCCATTCCACATTGCCGATTCTGCATCTTTATAGAAGCTTTTAACAACCTGGTTATCATGACTACATGTAGGTACGTAGGCCTGTACAACCTTCATTAATACCACTTATTAATGTTAATTACGGGACCTGCCACTCTTTCAATAATGCTATAGAATTTATCTATATTGCCAGCTATATATTTAATGACAAGGCAACCTACTAATATTTTCGCCTGTCCGGTAAACCTCGATAATACAGTATATGCCCATCCGTCAGTACAGTATATGCCTCATTCGGCCTCTTAACCTCACCAAGCCCTATGATATCCCATTTCATACCCTCTAGTTCCTCTAACAACACTGCTACACTAGCTTTACTAGCTAGGGTTCTAGCGTTAAACGTTGCCAGGGTCAGTTTCCAATGGCGGCCTGTCCTACGGAGCCCGAAGTGTGACTTCATCTAGGTGTCAACAAGCAAATACAGAGAAATTATTGGATGGTTATGAGGTATAAACGCAGGAAGCCAAGAGATCCACTGACACCAAGCAAAGAATAAGGGATTTTGTTGGTGTGTAGATCAAAGTAGAAACGCAATGTAGTTATGGAGCCAGACGACAACATCTAAACGAAACAACAACTGTATGCCGCTTTTGAGATCCGAAACCACAACCTCTGAATTTGGCGTCCGGAGTGAAAACTCAACACTAGATGATTGACCAGCCATCGACATAGTTCCGTTGTTAAGAACATTAGAAGCGGAACTCCAAGAAAGATGACATGGATCACATCAGCACCATGTAGTTGTTTTCTCTTCTACGTTCTGAATAATTACCTTCATGATTTCTTTACTATTCCACTTTGATCTACGCAGAAACATCTCCATGCTTTCATTATATTAGGGCCTGTTGGCTGTCTTTTTATTTATATAACGAAGAGCTCTCATTTTCCCAAAATCTTTTTGGTTATTGATAAAGAAGCTCTTTCTCATAAGTTACGGAACAGGATAATGACTGAACTGAACATGTGGATGTGGAAAGCTACTAGGGAAAATGCAGGCGGTCTCAAAACTGCAGCACGCGATATATTTAATTCTGATAATAGAAGGAAGACCAAAAAAAGGCCCAGGTGAACGGGAAACAAGCTGCGCATCATTCGTGAGAAAGTTTCTCATAAGAAAAGATACTTCAATACATTTATTTGACATATTTATAGAATATTTGTTACCAATACGTCACAATGACGTATTCAGATGGGCTATTTTAGAAGACTGACATTAAAGCATCGTGCATTAAAACACGTGAGAATGATTAAAATGGACAAGCTTTTGAATTCACAAGGTTGGATAGCGAGCATATCTTGAATTGAACAAAGTCGATTGTGTTTAGGAATAGGCATAGTTTTTGAAATATCGAACATGAAAAAAGAAAGCATTTGATCGCAAGTTATCTTTGCCTCGTTGCGTAATTTTAAAATGACGTGCGCGTAGGTAGTGTCGTCGCGGGAGAGGGGTAAAAGTATTATACGTCTAAGGTCGTAAAATGCGCCTCTCTTTAATTCTTGTGGCGCCATTCTATTCATCTGTCGCTTGAGAACCCCATATTGAAGAGCTTTCATAAACGTTTTTACCTAACTCTTCATAGCTGCGAAACCGCATGCATATTCTTAAATTTAAAAATGTGGTACATCTTTGATTATAACCGCCTCGAATTTTGAAATTTCTTCACGTACCCTAAATTACATGTAAGAATCATCATCATGTACTTTTATTTATTTTCGAAATACAACTGCCCTCGGTAGTTTAAACAATGTCTGCCGTACCGCGCAATCAATTTTTGCCGAGGGCATTTAATTAACTTGTGCGGATTTGGAGAGGTAATCTGTACTGAATAATTGCAACAGCCGCTAGGTGCCTACAAGGGTGTATGAACAGGATGCCGTATTCTAGCGTGCCGAATCCTTCAGTAGCTAAGCGATGTGTATTTGTCATGACCGGGTTCGCTTAACGCCGAGGATGTCTGCATCAGGGCATTTGACAATACAACAGCCCTTCTCCAAACGGCCTAGGAAGGTCTCGTCATCATTGAATCCTTCTTGAACGAAAAAAAACGACGATGATTTTGTGTCCAAAAATAGGTCTAATGCCTTTTACTTGACCGAGATTAGACCTTTTCTGCATATACTGGTTCTGCATTCGCGGTCATTCTTTGATGACTATAAAACATTATTGGTTTATGAGCGTAGTTTCGGACAGCAAACTCTCGTGGGCTGGACATGTGAATACGTGAAGTGTGTCCAGAATAGACGAAATTCAGCAGAGTGTAGGTCAGAGTATAGGCTATTGATGAAACATTATGTATGTATACCAGCGCAACACAGCAAGACACACGGTGAAGATTGAGGACACACAAGCGCTGAATAGATAGTGCGGAAGATCAAGGAAGCTGCTTGATAGCCGGTCTGCAAGACAACTGTGTTAGTGCGCTTCTAATAGCTTTGACAAATGAGGAGTCGATCTTTTTAAGGCGAAAGACTTTCTTGCCTCATTGTTGTCGTCAGCAAAAGTGTCACGCTTTTACGGCAGCTCTGATTGGTCGAGACGGGATGACGTCATGGACGTCTCGACCAATCACAGAGCACCACTACTGTATGCATGAATGCGTGCCTTATATGGCCGTATCCCAATCAATCATCAATTACTAATTAAACAGTACTTACTACCCACGGACTTATTAATTATTTACTAATTACTAAGAACTCGTTAATAATTGCTGTTTACCAATTACGTACTAATCACTAATTAATGATATTAAATATAAATTACTAATTAGTGGAAGTTGTGTAAATAATTATTAATCACTAATCAATGCCGCGCACCCGGTAAAATCAACCACAAAACAGTAAATTAGAAATGCGAAGATACAAGGAGCGCAACCTCGTCGCTGCAAAGCAGAATTCACCTAATACGCGCACTCGCAGAATGTGAAAGAGTAGTCGCTCGCTTTACTCGTAGCAGCAGTCATCGCTACATGCGCAACAGTCGCATAGCAGAATGCAGCACTCAGGCTTTCGCCTTTCTTCACTTTAGTCACCAAAGTGTCCTAGAAACTTTTTGAAGAAGTAACAAGCAAAGAAATTTTCCTAATTTTGAAAATGTAGTATATAAGTACACTTTTCACGCATTAAATGTTCATTGTAAATTCAGAGCTTGTGTGTCCTCATGCTTCGCCATGTGTCTTGCTGTGTTGCGCAGGCATACATAAAAGAACAGTGAGCGTGATTCGCAGCCGCTTAGGAAACTTTTGGGGCAGTTCGTCGTGGACCTCTGTTGAAAGCAATATAACACACAATGCGCAATTCCTCACTAATACGTCACAATCATTTGGCGAAGCAGGTAGGGGCGGTTATTTATGTCAAAGGGTTTATACTAGTGTTTGGGAGATCCGAGAACAATGTATAGTGCTTTGATGATTTCAAAGGTGAGACAGCCTCCTCCTAAAGCCTTGCGCACAATAGAAACGTGGAGACCTATGCACAAGGAAGCGCACTTGTGCTAAGTCTCAGTGTAAGGCACATTAACTAAACATCATTAGAATAAAAGCTTTGGACATGCTATATTGTTTTAATGATAAATGAAATTTCAAGCCTGCGATTGAAGTGGCAACGGATGTGTTATGCCTGCACGCGAGTGTACTGCAACACTCTGAACCGGTCGTGTGACACCCGGACGTCAGGTCGATTTTTATTTGTTATTATTGGATAAGATGTAAGCTACTCAAATTGTATGCGGTTGTTGTGACGAAGTTTTTCTCTGAATGCTAGGTTCCATTTCCTATTTCATCGGTTTTCCACCGTCATTGTCGGCACCGGCATGCGTGGGGATGAGGAAAATCCCTCTACTTTAAGAGAAGAAAAGGAAGAGCGGGATTGAGAGAAGGGAGTAGGCTGTAATGTTGAATCCGAACAGTGAGATAGTAACAACAAGGTGTCTGCTGGAGTAGAGGAGTGTGGAACAGCAATGTCACTGGATGGTGGCTGCTTAGAAGGGGAGTGAGGAGCTTATTTACTTTGATCGAGCGAACACTTCTGCCTTTCTGGAGGCAAAATGAAGTGGTGTCCGTGTGCTGTGCGATGTCAGTGCACGTTAAAGAACCCCAGGTGGTCGAAATTTCCGGAGTTCTCCACTATGGCGTCTCTCATAGCCTGTGTCGCTTTGGGATATTAAACGCCACAAACCAAATAAAACTTTTGCATTTCAAACTTGCCGCATCGACTAGGCGCGACATTTTTTTGGTGAAAGCTATCAGTGATGAACGAAAGGAAGGTTTCAATTGAATAAACTATTACTGCTTGTTTATTTAAATCAAAATATTGCGGAATTCGACCAACGAAGTGTCCAAGAAAGTGGGATCCTTGCGAAAAAAAAAATAGCTGACCTCACGTATGCACGTGTGCATGGAAAGAAAGATATTCGGTCTAACCCAAACGCGCCACGGTACACTAACACACAGAAACCCCTTTTCAATGAAAAACGGTTTCTCCATTGAATAGTGTCGATTGCAGGGAAACGTACTTGGCAACTGCTCTCGAGCAGCTAATGGCGCTAAATATGATTTAATTCATACCACCTTGCCTTCAGTGTTGAATACCCGTTCGATAAAATTTTTATATGTTGATAATCCACGCCAAAGTGTTTTAATTTCGCTTAATGATGATATGAAGCCCTTATCGTCATTTTGAATGTCTTCTTGCACTGAACGATGTATTTCTGAATAACTTCTCGTTTCCGACAGGTCCTCTTCTATAAGCCGTTTCATCGCATTGTCTTTCTCCGATGGCTCTTATTTTCATTGATGCTGCTGCGATTGCAAAATTATTTGACTTGTTAATAATCTCTTCTTCACGATTCCTAGAACAAACTATGATGTACTCATCTGTTAGTCATTCAATGAGTTTCCAGCAGTCCCTAGACCGAGCTATTTTGCCGCATCACTAGAAAATCGGGAGGGTTGTTCGGCTCTGTAAATCAGGTAGCTTATCATCTCGTTTAATTGTAGACCTATGTCAATGGCTGGTATCTCTTGAAAATTACTTCTATATATATTGCATTCACACAACTATAAATTCTTATAATATATTTTCCACGTGTTGGAAACAGATTTCGTCAGTCGTCTTCGTGCGAGACTCAGTTCCTTCATTTCACACCTTGGCATGACATGCTTGATCAAAATTCCCAGCAGACTGTATAGTATTACATTTTTGCAATGTCTGATAAACTTAACATAAGCTATTGTATCTTTAAATAGATTGGTTGAAACAGCTGAAACATATCCTCAGTAACCGCTTTCAGTGAGTCTCTACTAAACTTCACAATTCTTCCTTTACAAGAACAGCGTCGGGCATGCCCCAATGCTCAAGCTTAGGGCGACTTTAAAATGACAATATACAATATTCATAACGGTGTACTGCATTGAAAAAATTTTTTGTTCATTCCTGTCAAACAGATCAAAGAACTGAAACCACCTTCTCTAAGATATTGGTGTCCGTAACCGATTAGGCGCATTTTAAATAATCATTGTCCGCCTTTTTTTTGTGCGAAGAAGTCTATGTGATGCTCTGCTGCGGTTGTCATTCACAGTTTTCATATTATTGTAACGGGTATTGCGCCAAACGTCCAGGCAATGCCCTGAGCCTAGAAGACTGCCGAAGTCCGAGAACGGTCCGAGCAGCGGTCTGAGCGCGGTTCCAGGCAACCAACTTCGTCGTCTACGCCAACCAGTAACCACTTCATCGTCTACGTCAACTAGCCACTGATTGTATCCGCTTTGTCGTCGACTATAGTTTGTATCACTGCCCCCTCCTCTGTAGCATCGACTCGATGCGACGCGGTGCAACTAGGAAGAAGTTAGCGAAAGGGCGCACAAAAGTGTCACAAGGACCTAGCGGCGTTGACTAATAGTTCAGTCATGCACGATCATGATAGGGCTTCAGCCGAACCACGTGCACGACTTCAGGACGCTGTGGCCTTCGGGATGGAGCTGAAGCTACGGGAACAACGGCGTAGGTGACGTCACTGATACGGCGAACAATCTCGTAAGAGCCGAAGTATCGGCGTAATAACTGTTCAGATAGGCTGCGATGACAAACAGGTGTCCACACCCAGACGAAGTCGACCGACTCGTAAATGACTATTCTTCGGCTGAGGTTATAACGAGCAGCGTCATTCGCCTGTTGTCGATGGATTCTGAGGCGTGCTAGTGGCCGCGCTTCCTCAGCACGCTGAACAAAGATGTCGGCATCAAGTGCGGCGTCAGAGCAGTAAGAAGGATCAAGTGGCATCATGGCATCCAACGGCGTGCTCACTTGGCGACCGAAGACAAGTTGGAATGGGGTCAGTCGCATCGTCTCTTGAGTGGCGGTATTGTACGCGAAAGTTATATAGGGCAAAATCGCATCCCAGGTGCGATGTTCTGCATCCACATACATAGAAATCATGTCGGTGAGGGTGCGATTGAGGCGCTCCACCAGCCCGTTGGTCTGAGGGTGATACGCCGTCGCACGTCGATGGCTAGTGTGAGCCAGAGTCATGACCAACCGGATTAGGCGAGCCGTAAAAGCTGTTCCACGGTCAGTGATTACCACGGCGGGGGCGCCATGACGTAGGACAACGTTATGAACGAAAAATTGAGCAACTTCGGCTGCAGTACCTTTAACAAGGGACGCGGTCTCTGCGTACCGTGTTAGGTAGTCTGTCACGACGGCTACCCAACGGCTTTCAGACGAGGACGTCGGAAAAGGACCTAAAAGTTCCATGCCCATTTGATGGAAAGGGGTCTTCGGTGGAGTAATAGGCTGAAGAAATCCAGCGGGTTTCAATGGCGGAGACTTCCGACGTTGGCAGTCACGACATGAGCGTACATAGGCCCGCTCCGATGGGAGTAACCTGGGCCAATAATACTTTTGACGAATTCGTGTAAGTGTACGGCTCACCCCCAGGTGGCCGGCGGTGGGTTCATTATGACAGGCACTCAATATATCTCGGCGCAACTCGCAGGGCACAACAAGGAGAAACGTCTCTTCACTGTTAGCAAAATTTCACTTGTAGAGCACGTTATCACGCAGAGCGAACGTTTGAAGCCCACGATGAAAAACACGGGGAATACGATACGGGCGTCGACGCCCTGCAGATAGTCGACGAGTGACGCTATTTCTGGGTCCATTCTCTGCAGCTGCACCATTTGGGGTGTACTAATAGCTCCCAGAAGGGGAAAATCATCGGCCGTTTCTTCTGGACATATGGCGAGGGGCGAGAGCGACAGACAGTCAGCATCCTGATGCTTCCGTCCTGATTTGTATACGACTGTTACGTCATACTCTTGTAATCTAAGGGTCTCTGAGGCTCGCAAACCAGCGTAATGATTGGTGGTCGCTTATAACGCGGAAAGGCCGGCCGTGGAGGTATAGTCGGAACTTGGTGAGGGCCCATATTACCGCCAGACATTCTTTCTCAGTTGTTGAATAGTTGGTTTCGGAGCGGGTAATTGTTCGGCTCGCGTAAGCGATGACCCGTTCTGCACCGTCTTGCCACTGAATTAGTACTTCACCTACCCCAACGTTGCTGGCATCAGTGTGAATGTCAGGTGCGGCATTTTAGTCAAAATGGCCTAGTATTGGGGGATTCTGTAGGCGGCTGCGAAGCTCAAGGAAAGCGGCCTCTTGTTCCCTTCCCCACAGGAACGGCGTGTCATCTCGAGTCAGTGTGATTAGCGGTTCTGCGATGTGCGAAAACTCTCGTACAAAGCGTCTGTAATAGGACCACAAACATAAGAACCTTCGAACAGCTTCCTTGTCAGTAGGGTGCGGAAAACCAGAAACGACAACTGTCTTTTCAGGGTCCGGGCGAACACCTTTTGCGCTAACCACGTGACCAAGGAAGCGAAGTTCCTGAAAGCCGAAGTGACATTTCTCCAGTTTGATTGTCAGGTTGTCGTCTCGGAGAGCTTTAAACACAAGGCGTAACCTTTCTAGGTGTTGGTCGAAGGTGGTCGAAAATATGACGACATCGTCCAGATAAACCAAACACGACTGCCACTTCAAACCGGACAGAACGGTGTCCATCATGCGTTGGAACGTGGCCGGTGCCGAACATAGGCCGAACGGTAGCACCTTAAACTCATACAAGCCATCGGGCGTCACGAAAGCCGTCTTCTCCCGGTCTCTCTCATCCACTTCTATTTGCCAGTACCCCCTTTTTAGGTCCAGCGACGAGAAGTATCGGGCATCTCGCAGTCGATCGAGTGCGTCGTTTATGCGGGGAAGTGGGTAAACGTCGTTTTTAGTGAAAAGATTAGGTTTTCTGTAATCGACACAGAACCTCAGAGTGTTGTCCTTCTTTCTGACAAGAACAACCGGCGAAGCCCACGGGCTTGTAGACGGCTGAATGACATCGTCGGAAAGCATTTCGGTGACCTGTCTCTGAATCGCTGCTCGTTCCTTTGGAGGAACGCGGTATGGGCGTTGGCATAGGGGCGCGTGGTCTCGTCTGTTATTTACGGTGCTTGGCGATCGGAGTTCGGCCCACTTTGGAAGACGTTGCGAAGCAGTCTGCAAAATCTGCCAAGACAGCCGAAAGCAGATCCTTCTGAGCCGGCGATAACTCGGTGTTTATTTCGACAGGTGGCAGAACGTGACGAGGTCCAGTGTCGTCTTGAAGGGCTTCTTCCACGGTGCACAAATGTGGACACTCTGCGACGTCTCGGAGGAAAGAGATCACCGTGCCTTTGACGAGGTGCTGAAATTCGTTCGAAAAGTTGGTGAGCAGAATGGTAGTGCAGCCATCCCGTAGGTGGACGAGACCTCGGGCAACAATGAGACCCCTCTCAAGCAGTAGCGAGATATGACCCGCCGCCATGCCCTCAAAGTCATGAAATAGGTCATTCGGCATGCGCATTACGACACTGCACCGTGGTGGCACTGTGACATCATCCTCCACAATACTCAGGGCATGGCTACAGGGATCGCGGGTGTCGAAGCGTGCCACTGCCTGTTTAGTCGAGAATGTGACTCGTGCCTCGTGTAGGTCGATCAGAGCACCGTTTTCCTGCAGAAAGTCGAGACCCAGAATCAAATCTCTCGAACATTCGCGCAAGACAACAATTCCCCGACGATGCCAATTCGAGCTGTGCACCTTCAGGCCGGGCTAATGAGGTGACCTCCAGCCGTTCGAATGCTAGGGCCCAACCATGGCGTCACAACTTTGCTCAATTCCTGGGCGAGGGCGTGGCTCATCACTGAATAGTCAAGTAGAGCGATCGTGTCAGTTCCGTCAAGTGTCACGCACAAATCAGAAGTAGCGCGTCGGATGCTGTCGCTACCCTGCCCCTGTGAGAAATCAGCGTACCGGTGTAATGGCGGCGGAGTATCTTCAATTTTTCCGACAGCAGCGGCCTTACCTCCGGGGAACGCTGGAATTAGTTTGCCCGGTGTGGACTGGGAGAACGCCGCTCAGTATTGCTGGCGTCTCTGCGAGGGCTTGGGGAACGGTATCGCAGCGGAGATGACGATCCTGAGTCATAGCGCCTGTATCTCCCAGGCCTCTGAAGGGCCGACAGATGAGCTTCAATTTAGAGCGGCCGTTTGCCGTTCCGTGGACAGGGCGCATCAGGTCCGAAGCAGCGAAGTCCCACTCGGCGATACGGGCATGCAAGGTAAAGGTGACCGGCCTCCCACAGTGGTAACAGATTGGCCTGCGGTCCCGCGTACGCCACACGTCCGACTTGCGAGGGCGTGGAACAGGCACCACAGCTTGAGCCGATGCGTCATACGGACTGATATGGCTAACCACCGGTGTCGGGTCAATGGGACTACAGGCTGCTGCTTGACATGCAACGAACGCGTACGTTAGTCGTCGACCCGTGGAGGCATGGTAGCGACAGGATCATAGGCAACTGCCTGACGAACAACGGATGTGTGCGTGAGCATTTCATCGACGCGCTGCAGTACACTGATGACCGGGAATTCATGAGCAGCCTGGCGTACTTCATCTCTGACAACTTCCGTTAGGGATGTCACTGGCGCGCTCTGAGGCAGACGGAAACGTTGTAGTTCCTCTCGAACAACCGACCGAATGAGGTCACGTAAGGCGTCCACACCGCCTCCATGGCACGACGAAAAAACATCTGGGGCCAGGCTGCTGACATCTCGGTTGTACTGCCGGGCCCGTTGTTGGAGCGTCGTTTCCATGGTCGTTGCCTCCGCAAGGAATTCAGCAATAGTACGCGGTGGACTGCGAACGAGGCCCGCAAACAGCTCCTGCTTAACTCCACGCATGAGGTGGCGAAGCTTCTTCTCTTTCATATTGGGGTCTGCGCGCTGGAAAAGACGGGTCATGTCTTCACAGTACATGCGCAAACTTTCATTTGGCCGCTGGTTTCTGGACTGAAGTGCAGCTTCAGCTTTCTCGCGATGGTCGGCGCTGGGGAAGGTGGTCAGAAGTTCACGGCAAAATGCTTGCCATGTGGTAAGGGCGCCCTCGTGATTTACGAACCACGTACGCGCAGACTCTTCTAGGGCGAAGTAAACATTATTGAGCTTTCGCTCGTCCCTCCAGCCGTTGTACCGAGCCACTCGCTCGAAGGTCGCCAGCCAATCCTCAGCGTCTTCGAAGATGTCGCCGTGAAAAGATGGTGGTGTTCGCGGCGGGTGGCAAAGGATCGGAGCTGAGAGCCTGGGATCAGTGGCCATGTCGAGGTGGCTCGAGAGTTGCGGCTGCGTGATCCTCGTAGGGGTAGAAAGGGGCCCAACCTCAGGCGACTGTCCGCGGAGGCGGCGACTGAGTCGCTGGTGGACCGGAGTCAGATCCGTTGTGAAGCGTGTAAATGTGGGAAAACGTACCCAGCGTACTCCATCAGACTGTAACGGGTATTGCGCCAAACGTCCAGGCAACGCCCTGAGCCTAGAAGACTGCCGAAGTCCGAGAGCGGTCCGAGCAGCGGTCTGAGCGCGGTTCCAGGCAACTAACTTCGTCGTCTACGCCAACCAGCAACCACTTCATCGCCTACGTCAACTAGCCACTGATTGTCTCCGCTTCGTCGTCGACTATAGTTTGTATCAATATTATTGAGTTTGAGCTTATTGCGAAGATAATTCTGTTTTTCTTTTTTGCATGTTCACTCGGCGTGCTGAATAATTGAACTGTATTTTGGTACTTTGTATTTTGGTACTTTGTATTTTGCCTCTTTTATGTTGAAATTTTGATGCTTGAAACCCACCCCCTTTTCTATTGCCTTGCCTTTTGATGGTGCGCGAAATATTGAAAAAAGTAAATAAACGCTCATCCGCCGTTTAAACGCCACTGGGAGAATTCGGAAGGTGGATGGGGAAGAAGAAGGTTATGATCACAGCGGCGAAATGTTGTGACGCGGTAACCAGCGTGTCTGAAATTATGTTCGAGGGCACTTTGGTGAAAAAAGTGATCAAAGGCGAAAGCCTGAATGCTGCATTCTGCCGTGCGACTGTTGCGCATGTAGCGATGAATGCTGCTGCGAGTAAAGCGAGCGATACTCTCATATTCTACGAGTGCATTTATTCAGTGAATTCTGCTTAGCACCGACGAGATCGAGCTCCTTTATCTTCGCAGTTGTTCTACGTTTACAGTTGTGTGGTTGATTTTACCAGGTGCGCTGCATTACTTATCGTTATTTTTTAATTACGCTACTGGCCCTAATTAGTAAGTGCTAACTACGTATGCAAAATCAGCAATCAATATGCAACTGCCAAGCAATTTAAAATAATGGCTAAATAATTACTACTCAGTAATAATAATTATATGATTGAATAGTCCTTAATTAGTAATTCATCATTCATTGACACATGGACATATAAGGCACGCATTCGCGTATACTGTGGTTATGTTCTGTAATTCGTCGAGACCTCAATGACGTCATCCCGTCTCGAACAATCAGAGCCGCCGCAAAAGCGTGACACTTTTGCTGAGGACAACGACGAGGAAATAAAGGCTTTCGCTTTAATATGCACAGGTTAAACATCTTTGGTGTTAATAATTTCTTGATTCACTGCCCAGAATGACCATTTCAACCCCGGGCATTCCTTATTCACCTCCAGGTATCCCACTTCAAGAGGACAAAAATGAAAAGATTTTTTCTGAAAACTTATTTCCTTGTAAACCATACTTCTAGGACACCTGTGATCGCTTTCCGTTTGTGTATATTTCTAACTGTAAGCTTAAAAACCCTTCGAGCAGGTCGTCACGTAGATTACCTCGAATGAGCTCTATGGCTCTGTTTTCTTTAAAATCAGCAATGAACAGAAATCATTCCCGCAATACTCGTTTATCTTTTAGCAATATGACCGTTTTGAAATAGAGCTTCACATTCTTAGAACAAGCTACTAAGCAGTTGAGGATGATCATCATTATTATGTTATTTGTAAACTACTGAGTGGGGTTTTATCTTGCGCTTCCCTTTTCGTGTGCTGCGCGTGTCGTACATTTAGGTTCTGCTTGAATCATTTTGTTAGTGGTTAAAAATACACAGACCCAAAAAACATCATTCACAAGGGTCACCAGACTGTATTGTGTTCTTTGTGTTCGTGAGTTTTTTTACAGCTAAAAAAAATGATTTCAGCAAGCCGTTACCAACCGGCCCAACTTGAAGTTTTAATTTGGGTTCTGCTAGAGCCGTTCGAGCTTGTGCTTGATTTATGTTTTTTTTTTTTTACAGCCGCTTTGTTTCTTACAAAAATAAATAACAAAGCCAGCATTGCTTAACAAGAAAATTTAAAGGCTGTCTGTGGTTTGGCTACACAGCTTTTATATAAAACGTTCAAGTAATCATTTTTCGCATTTATGTGGGAGAAAACTATATGTTCAGCTATCCTATGCGCCACAATGTTTCCCGTTTTCTAAGAGAGAGACCAGTTTTTGAGCTAAAATTCCCAGCTCTATGCCACTGAGGCGCAGATATAAAATCTTGCTATTGATCACTTACTATTTTTGATGGACTTAACTTTCAAAAAGGTGCCTCGGGTTATCAAAGTCACTGTGTGTGCTTGAAAATTAGTGGTTCATAGATGGTAATGTTAACAAGAATGCATAACTGATAAATAATCAGAATTCACTTCAGGATTACTTCAGTTCACTTAAGTTTAGTATTCTACGCGTTTTCAATGCCGAAGCTACGCAGTGTGACTAGGTACAGTCGGAGGGATGGCAGCATGTTTGGACAGTTCTTCCGCTTCTCAGACTCTTCCATTCTATTTGCAGAGCTCTGGATCTTCGGGAGTGTGCAAGCGGAATCCTTTAATTCGTTTAGGAATTCCGAAATTTGAAGGAGAAATTTAATTATATATTGTGCCTAGAAAAAGTTCGTTTTATTGTTGGCGCTACCTAGCCAATCAAAAGCTCAAGCTATACAAAACGCTGTCATAACGGCATGCATGATCGCATTGGCTTTCAAATCAATGCGAGCTTTTTTTCACTTCCAATTTTATGGTTCAGAGAGGTGTAGTTGATGAGTTAAGGGTGGAGAGATGAATTATGTTTGGTTGTGATAAAGCTACTATTGGAAATACGTATCGGTACACACTGAGCATGAAGCGCATAGGAGGAGAAGGAGAAGTGCCGACCTATCAACGTGCTAACTCCTAAACCAGAGGGACCAAAGGGCAGTGGATATAGAGAGGAAAGGAATAGAAAGTAAAATATGCCCACCACCGAGATGAATAACCCCATTTATGTTTTCGCTGTGCAGCTTATTGACGAGCAGTCTCTACGAGGCGAAGGTCAAGGTCCACTGATGAAGCTGGCAGCGTGGGCCGGTTGCAGTCTCATTTGTAGATGTGGCTGCAGTACTTCGTCGAGAGTTTGGATCATGTCGAATGATCGGGGTTATGGAAGGAGCGAATGAAAGCCGCTTGGGCGGACTCGGCCTTGCCGTGGTGGCCTGTTCAAGAAACCTTCCGCCCACGGCTCAATCAGATAGAAGACGTCGAACTAAACATCCCCAAGACGGAGACCAAGAGTAGGTCCTCCAAGATATAACGTAGTCACAAGCCGAAGTATGTTTCGCTCTCACACGATCACAAAAATGACCAGTGGGCCCATTGAGGTCACTCTGTTCCGAGCTACTGCCATGTTTGTCACATTCGCGTCCGTAAAACTGTTACACGCTATTCGCTCCTATAACATAAAAGAGGGCTTCAGGCTCTCTACGCCGTAATACAAGCGAGAATGAT